>NC_090321.1:23544362-24144362 GCF_040869045.1 Eurosta solidaginis | reverse complement strand
ATAACTTTTCGATGACAAATTAATAACGCGCCAATGACAAATTGGTAACATTTCGAAAATATATCTACAACTTTCGATAAATAATCAATGATCCAGCTTTGCGTTTACGGCCACCCAAATTGTTGGAACTATTAGGATCAAGATCGCAATGACGTGCAATGTGACCGGGCTTCCCGCATTTGAAGCATTTGATAACTCTTTCACTCCGCTTTTGCGATCCTTTCAGCGCCTCCAATATTGCGTCTACCCACTCTGGCCTTTCTACTTCCACACGGCGTGCTTTGAAAACTGGCTTACACAGAAGCGACGCTGTTTCCTGAATCAGAGCTTGTGACACCGTTTCTGCGAATGTTGGCTTTGGGTTTACGTATGTAGCTCGCTTTGTTTCGACGTCCCGTATGCCATTTATAAAGCTCTGAATCTTTACCCTTTCAGTGTATTCCATGGATGCGTGCGCATTCGCTAAATGTACCAGCCTTTCAACATCCGACGCAATGTTTCACCAGGCCTCTGGAAGCGGTTCAGTAACTCCATTTGGTATATCTGTCTCCTATGCTCAGTTGCGTATCATCTCTCTAGAGCGCCCATCAATGCTTCATAACAGTTCCGTTCGCCCTCTGGAATGGTTTGTAAAATCTCAGCTGCAGGCCCTTTCAATGCCATGAAAAGTGCAGCAACTTTATCTTCAGCATTCCAGTTGTTCAATGCTGCGGTCTTCTCAAACTGTAGCTTAAAGAACTGGAAAGGAACAGAACCATCAAAGGATGGTGTTTTTACCTTTGGGTTGCTTGCTGAAACAGCTGGGCGATTTAATTGCAACTCCTGTATACGACCTCTCAAAGCATCCACCTCGGCTTCGATTTTTTCCTCGCACTGCGTTATTTTCTCGTCCATACCCGCTTCGAGTTTTGATGATATACGCGCCTCTTGCGCTTCGAGTTGTACTGTTATGCGTGCCTCTTGTTCTTTCAGTTGTGTTTCCATCTTTGATGTTATACGTGTCTCCTGTGATTCCAGCTGAGTTTCCATCTTGGATGTAATCTGTGTCGACATTTCTGACATACGCGTTTCATGTGCTTCAATCTTCGATGTTATTTCTGACAACATTTCTGACATTTGCGACGACATTGATGTTACTGTCGATGTTTGTGCAGATATTGCAGCCAAAATCATGTTCAAGTCTGTGCTCGTAACTGTCTGCGATGTTTCATTTTTCTCTTCAATTTTTGTTGTTGTCTCGTCCCCATCAGGATAAAAGACATACTCGTCCACATCAATTCCTTGCGACTCCATTACCTCTCGTAGCCGTGCTTGAAGCTCGATCTTATTGCCGGTTGTATTCAATGCACGGGCTTCCAACTCCTTTTTCAGTTGCTGGATCCTTAATTCACTTAACTGCGCCATGTCCTTGTTGTGCTCTGCAACTCTGGAATTTATTCAACAATTCCTCTTCTGACACCAATTGTAACGAATTTACTGCAAATTCTCTTATTCGCAACCTTCTACTAACGTTCGTATCGCTAAACTGTTGAATAAATAACTCCAATATTTAATAATGCAAAATGGTCTTTATTAAAGTACTTCACAATAACACTGATACTTCACAACCAATAGCTTGCTTAAATGACACTGATTGATAGCTTAAATGAAACTGATTTTCGCGCCTCTACTGTTGCTGCTTTTATACTGTGTGATTTCCTCGTTGCAACATCTAGGCGCTTCCAGAATTTACTTAGTTACTGGTATATAATTATAACTACAGATGCACGTGTGTAGCTCTCATATGCGCGTGTATTTGTGAGCGACACTTCCACAATTATAATTGCATACTTTTGGGAGCATCTCAGATAAGATATCTGCATGTGTTTGTGCGTTGCTTCTCCGCTGCGTGTACGTACATATGTGTAGACATAACGATTGAATTATTGATGTGCGTACAAGCCACTGCTTAGCATCGGCTTAGACATGACTGTACCCCTTAGTGTTGCTAATATTCATAACAATATGTATAGAGATAACTTAAACCTCCTTAGTGCACAAACATTAGCACATACATAGAAACACGACAAGAGGAGAACGTTTTTTAAGAATTTCAACGAAATTTCATGTGTGTGACTCGTAATGTGATGTGAATGTCCCACTCAAAGCATGTTTGCTCGTACAGATCACAGCGAACAAACACACGTTTTGTATTTTTTGAAAGAAAAAAAATGTTACTTTAATTTAAGCAATTTTGCTCATGTAAGAAAAGATTCAAGTATCTTTTTTGATGGAGAACAAAGGTAAATATTTCAAAGTTTTTATGCAAAGAAGAAATATTAAAATCGATCCACTTAGCCAAAGCAATTTTGTAATAGGGTCTCTTGCCGGAGATATTGGAGCCCTTGAGTAACCTTGAGGTTTTATTTTGAGTGCAGATCTTAAAGTTTCGGGACTCTGGTGGGGGTATGTCCTGAATAATTCCGGGGCTTTATCTGAATCACCGAAACTATTTAGAGTTTTACTTTGAAATAATTTTGGAATCATTAAAACTATGTATCTGGATTATGGCGGAAATATTTCCGGATTGTTGTTCTAAACTGTGAATATTGTTTTTAAATCGCTATAATTCTAAATATATTCGACACAGATAAATATAAGAATAATATAAGTTTAATATACATAAATGGAGGTTGAAGCAATTTTGAAATTTTAGGTTAACGAAATGTATGCTTTATTTTCCTCGTGTGCACCGCCTTTAAAGCTCCGCTATATTTTGTGCTAAATTATCTTTTTTTTCGTGTATAATTTTTGCATTGTTCTGCTTTTTTTGTTGTTTTTTTTCATATTTGAATTTTCATTAGCGCTCGTTAGTATTTCGTCTTGGGTGTTGCATATTTTGCCGCGATAATAATAAGCTTTAGCTACACCGCTATATTTCTAATAATTTCTTGCAATCACTTGCATTTTTTTTTCTTTTTTATACCTTTCATGAACATGAAATGGTATATTAACTTTGGTCCGGTGCTTGTAACGTTGAGAAATATAGAAGATAGACTCACCATTAAGTATACCGAATTGATCAGGGCGACGAACTGAGTTGATATAGCCATGTCCGTCTGTCCGTCCGTCTGTCTGTTTGAACGCAAACTAGTACCTCAAATTTTGAGATATCTCAATGAAATTTGGCACAAGGATGTATTTTTGTATTATATTAGACATTTGTCGGATCCGGTAGGATCGGACCACTATAACATATATCTCCCATACAACCGATCGTTCAAATAAGACGATTTTGGTCATTCCTGCCGCAATTTAGAAAGTATAAACGTGAAACTTGGTGATATATATTCTAATATATCATAGACGATTTTCTGAAAAAATCACTTTGATCGGAGCTATATATAGTATATATATCATGCAACCGATCGTTCAGATAGAAAGATTTTTGGCAATTTCTCCCTTAATTTCCAATATAAAAAGGTTAAACTTGGTGATATTTATTTTAATATATCATAGAACATTTCCTGTAAAAATCATTTCGATCGGAGCTATATATAATATATATCCCATACAACCGATATGTACATCTGTTCAATATATATTTTTTATCATATACATCCGATTATTTGGAGATTACGAACGGGATAAGATTATTGTTCAGCCCCATTCATGAAAGGTATGAAGTCGTCTGCACAGCCGAAGACAGTCCCGTCCTTACTTGTTGTATACTTCATTTATATATCTAATTATTATAATTATGATTAATAATTTGTTCGGCGAAGGAACTACTTTCAAAAAAATTGTGCAAAAATTATACTTTTTTCCTACTTTGTATGTTGAATGTGCTGGCTTTGCAAATTTATAATTGGCAAAAAATGTGCAATCTTATTTGCTTCGCCAAATCATATACATTTTTATTCACTCCTTAAACTCAATGGCTAATGCTTAAACTTGCTATGAAGTATGTCTAAACAATATAAAAATTGAAGGTCAGTGTAAGAAAATTTTTTTTGTTAAATTTTTTGCAAACAATAATTACTTTTACCATTTTGCAGTCATATTTCATGCTTCATTACGAAAAACTAATTAAAACTTAAACAAATTTTATATTAATCATCGCTTGCGGGTATTTTGATTCGTTGCAATAATTACTGCATACTCACCTGAGCGAGGAACCAGTTGATGTAACTTTACTTCCCTACATTTTTTCAATAGCAATGGTAGTTGTCGTAAATAAGAACGAAGTCTAGAAAAATTTAGACTCAAATATGTAATTCGCAATAAGGTAACGAGGTCTGTCTGACTAGGGGAGAGACAATACTGACTGGCTTACTAGTTTTTCGTTAGCTTAGTGAAATATTAGCTGTATTTTTTTTGACATGTATATGGGGTATTCCATCCCATTTCGACCAATTTTGAACCCGACCCCTTTATAATTGGCTGAAAGTATTTCTTCTTTTTCTAGCTTACGAAAGATGTTTTTCAGAATTTTTTCAAATTTTTTCATCCAACTCAAAAAAAGTTATGAATTTTTAAAAAAACACCGTTTTTGTTTTCAAAATGCTATAACTTTTTCAAAATTGACCCTTTGGGATCTTTATTTTTTAAATTTGTTTTTAAATGTACTTTTCGGAAAAAATACAAAAAAAAAGTTTTTTTTTCATTTACCAGTTTTTCGAGATTTTTCGAATTTCGCCATTTTTTTTTTTTTCTCATAAAAAACTTCAATCAATTCTGCAATCATCCCCACTAATCCCGGAGTGGGCCGTTTTCTTTTTTTATATTTTTTTTTATTTAATTGAAAAAAAATTTTTCAAAAATAAAATTTTTTTTTATCAATATTATTTATATAACAAAAAATGTAAGAAAATGATTTTTAAGTATTCTTTTCTTTATATATTATGGTAATTTGTTACATTATTTTTAGAAAACTTACATGTTTACAGTGTCAGTCATTAATCCTGGTTATTTTAATCGCAGATTACCATAATATATAAAGAAAAGAATTCTTAAAAATCATTTTCTTACATTTTTTTGTTATATAAATAAAATTGATAAAAAAAATTTTATTTTTGAAAATTTTTTTTTCAATTAAATAAAAAAAAAAATATAAAAAAATCGGCCCACTCCGGTATTAGTGGGGATGATTGCACAATGATTGATGTTTTTTATGAGAAAAAAAATGGCGAAATTCGAAAAATCTCGAAAAACTCAAAAACTATAAAAAAACTTTAAAAATTTTTTTTGTATTTTTTCCGAAAAGTACATTTAAAAACAAATTACAAAAAAAAAAAGATCCCAAACGGTCAATTTTTGAAAAAGTTATAGCATTTTGAAAACAAAAACGGTGTTTTTTTTTTAAAATTCATAACTTTTTTTGAGTTGGATGAAAAAATTTGAAAAAATTCTGAAAAACGTCTTTCGTAAGCTAGAAAAAGAAGAAACACTTTCAGCCAATTCTAAAGGGGTCGGGTTCAAAATTGGTCGAAATGGGATGGAATACCCCATATACATATGCACTTAAACTTTATATGGACTGCCAGGTGCATACCTTTATCTACACTTATGAAATTGTAGCGCAGAAAATTAGTACTGCTAAATTTCAGTATGCATTATGCATTATATTCAGTTGCAACTCAAATCTATCTCTCAAGTTTATTTCTATACTATTCTCCACTTTTATGAGCGACAAGTTTGTGTGTCCACGATTCATCGCGACCGATTCTGCTATAGGTTATACAATATAGCCAAGAGAGTTGGGTGTCTCCGCTATTAAGTACAATCCGTTTTGTAGCGAGTTATCAAACCACTGCCGCTAGTCTTCAGTAATTGCTAGATGGGTCCAATAAACATTGTCTAAGTGATTATAAGCGCGCTTTTTAACCTGTAAATGTAGATTTATATATACATGTAAAAAAACACGGCTATTATTCGATGAAACTACCCAACAATTCCTTCTAATATGCCAATAAATTGCAAGAATTTCTCTGAAACCCGCATGTTTTTGTTGTAGCGATAAGGACACTCGCCGAAGACCTTGGGGAGTGCTATCGCTGTTGATGGTCCTTTGCCAGATGCAGATCCGGTACTTCCCGGTAACAAGCATCATTAAGGCACCAGCCCATCATCTTGGGAACGATATAATATCACCACATGCAGCCTTCAAAGCCAGAGCCTCTGCTGTTAAAGTAACAGGATTCACCACGGGTAGGTGAGGTTGACAATTGTGTTGGATAAGCTATATATTGCGTTGGCTATACCTTGAAAACGTTGCGCTACGCAGCCCCTTAAATCAACTTGGTATTTTAGTCGCCTCTTACGACAAGCATTCCTGCCGCGGGTATATTCTAAGCCCCCTAACTCGCTGGGGCCTTAAACTCTTATATTACCGTTAGCTGTCTTAACTTAACCAAAGGAAACGTGACAATCTTAATCACTGAAAGACTCACATTCTTTTTTCCCTGCTGTGAGCATAATCTTTTTTTTTACATAACATAAACCACAATGTCCCACAACAACTTACAAAACACTCAGACGTTAATCGCGTCAAGTGGATGTGCTTACGCTTACTATGTGTGGACTCCCTGTTGTTGTAAATCATTTATGACGAGGCGTAATATTCAGATATGTACAATTTTAGTTATTTATTGCATAAATTACGAAGAAGTACTTTATACATTTTTTGTGTAGTGATACTCAAAACGAAAAGTGAAAAGGAGTCAAATGTTTGTAAATACTACCCCAAAACAGTGGTGGTCAAACCAGCACAGTATCTATTACTCGCTAGGCTAATTGACTTATAGCAGTGCTCGGCCTTCTCATACAAGCAAACTACAAATTTCGTAAATCGGTAAGGCTCTTAAGATAGAGCTAGTGTAAATGTTGTGGGTTTCATTGTGAGAGGGCATGCATTAAAGCTTCCCACACCTCGAAAACAATTTTGTTTATTGCGAATGCTTTTGTTGAGTGATGGATCTACACATTCTTAAAACCAAACGCTTCCCATGTGAGCTTCAGCAGCAGCGAAAGACCTTCTTTCTATTACTTTAACAGACAGTCGACAAACCTTGAGTAGTCCTGGTCTTTGGCAATGAAAGTGATGAAACGACTCCTTTTCCGTCTTATACTGACAAATTCTGCGGATGGAAATAATTTTCTTTGCGCATCATCGTCGAATGCAATATGACAGTGAACTTTGATGACGCTGGTAATTACTTTACTGCACATTTGTTTCGTATGAGTAGGAGGATCATTCCTTTCCTATCAAAAGATGGCCTTCGGATGGACTTCGCAATCGTTTCGGTTGGTTCACAACATGTTCGTTAACGTAATGATGCCTTCTCGATTCATTTCAGGAATTACACTGAGCTGTCCCCTTCGGTTATATAAGTTTCAGAGCCTTTCCCGAGCAGCAGTTTCATTTTCATCAATATTGCACCCATGGACCCAACAAAGGAGACATCAGCTATGAACTGCAGGGAGGATTTAGATTTCCACGCGATATTAGCCGTGCGTTTTTACATGTATATACATCTACAATTGCGATTTACAAAAACGTTCCTCGACAATTGCACAAGCCCAATGACTGCCCTAGTTCCGCCATGGTCAGCATGCATTGTTAGTATTTTAAAAGGGAGTCGGCCATTGTTCTAAAGGTGGACCAGGGGTGACTCTAGAATGTGTTTGTACGATATGGGTATGAAATGAATGGTGTTAATGAGTATTTTAAAAGGGAGTGAGGCTTAGTTCTATATGTGGACGCTTTTTCCAGATATCGCCATATATGTGGACCAGAGGTGACTCCATAATGTGTTTGTGCGATATGGGTATCAAATTAAAAGTATTAATAAGGGTTTTAAAAGGGAGTGGCCCTTAGTTTTATATGTGCAGGCGTTTTCGAGATATCGACCAAAATGTGGACCAGGGTGACACAGAACATCATCTGTCGGGTACCGCTAATTTTTTTATATATTTAATACCACGAACAGTATTCCTGCCAAGATTCCAAGGGCTTTTGATTGCGCCCTGCAGAACTTTTTCATTATCTTCTACTTAATATGGTAGGTGTCACACCCATTTTACAAAGTTCTTTCTAAAGTTATATTTTGCGTCAATAAACCAATCCAATTATAATGTTTCATCCCTTTTTTCGTATTTGGTATAGAAGTATGGCATTTTTTTAATTTTTCATAATTTTCGATATGGAAAAAGTGGGCGTGGTCATAGTCGGATTTCGGCCATTTTTTATACCAAGATAAGGTGAGTTCAGGTAAGTACGTGAACTACGTTTAGTAAAGATATATCGGTTTTTGCTCAAGTTATCGTGTTATCGGCCGAGCGGAAGGACAGACGGTCGACTGTGTATAAAAACTGGGCGTGGCTTCAACCGATTTCGCCCATTTTCACAGAAAACAGTTACCGTCATAGAGTCTATGCCTCTACCAGATTGGATTTCAGAAGGATTGGTAAATTTTTGTTCGACTTATGGCATTAAAAGTATTCTAGACAAACTAAATGAAAAAGGGCGGAACCACGCCCATTTTGAATTTTTTTTTTATTTTTGTATTTTGTTGCACCATATCATTACCGGAGTTGAATGCTGACATAATTTACTTATATACAGAAAATGTATTCAATTTTTTGTTAAAATTTGACTTAAAAAAAAAAAATTGTTTAAAAGTGGGCGTGTTCTTCATCCGATTTTTCTAATTTTTATTTAGCACATATATAGTAATAGTAGTAACGTTCCTGCCAAATTTCACCATGATATCTTCAATGACTGCCAAAGTACAGCTTGCAAAACTTTTAAATTACCTTCTTTTAAAAGTGGTAGGTGCCACGCCCATTGTCCAAAATTTTACTAATTTTCTATTCTGCGTCATAAGATATACCCACCTACCAAGTTTCATCGCTTTATCCGTCTTTGGCAATGAATTATCGCATTTTTTCGGTTTTTCGAAATTTTCGATATCGAAAAAGTGGGCGTAGTTATAGTCCGATATTTTTCATTTTAAATAGCGATCTGAGGTACCCACATACCAAATTTCATCAAGATACCTCAAAATTTACTCAAGTTATCGTGTTAACGGACAGACGGACGGACGGACGGACAGACATGGCTCAATCAAATTTTTTTTCGATACTGATGATTTTGATATATGGAACCCAATATCTATCTCGAGTCCTTTATACCTGTACAACCAACCGTTATCCAATCAAAGTTAATATACTCTGTGAGCTCTGCTCAACTGAGTATAACAATCGTGATAGCTTATTATGGCCACCACTGTTGTAAGGACAACGAACATAGTACTCATAACGAAAAACTATGCTTCATATTCACCACTTCAATAATTTTTTGCGTGATGTAATAATTTAACCCAGCTAAACTTTTAATATTTTTCAAAGGCAAAGACTTGTTTGTGCCAATACATGTTTATTAACTTTTTTTGCAATTTTGATAAAAAAAAATGTTCTCATATAAATTAAAGCTACGTGGCGACAAAAAAAAAAACAAAATAAATATAAAAATCACATTTTCAGAGGCAAATAAATGCGAATTTCCGACAAATGAAATAAAAGTCTGATTTTATGCGCCAACAATGCAACGCTTATGCGCTCATTGTTGTTGTCTGCTACTGTTTTTGCTTTTCCCAAACCACTATCTTCGTTTATTTGTTTTCAAGTATACTCGTACTTATCGCATAGCACCACTCCAATTCATTCGCCAACCCACCACCTCCTTGCAACACTTCCTCCTCAAACTGCCTCCTATATTATGCATCATTTATGAATGTATGGATGTACATATGTTGTACTTAATTTTTTTTTATACCCAGCTGTACTTCTACAGTTATAATACTTTGCTTGGAATAACGCTTGGTTGTGCAGGTATAAAGGAATCGAGGTAGATATATCAAAATTATCGGTATCGATAACTTCAGCAAAAGTTGAGATATCTTCACCGAATTCGGTATACGGGCTTATCTGGACCCAGAATAGATTGGTATTGAAAACGTGCGAAATCGGACGATAGCCACGCACACTTTTTCGATATCGAAAATTGAGAAAAATGGAAAAACTATGATAATTCCATATATGTAATGCTCTTATTGCTACAAAAGGCTAGGTAGATTTCCAAACATCAGAGTGCCGATATATTGCTGTTTAAACATTTTTGTTTCTGTATTCAGTATTCGAATGTACCTAAATTACAATTTGTTTTTGTCACACTTATGCTGCTACAATCACAAAAATTGTATAGGCAGGCTGTCTTGTTTTGATTTCGAATTCAAAACACATTACGAGCATTTTCTATTACCAACATAGGAGTATTACATATATGGATAATTCAAAAACAAATACCGTTAAGCTAATGAAATTTTTTATGTAGATTGGTTTTATGACGCAAAACATAAGTTCTAAAAAATGTTCGAATATGAGCGTGGCACCACCCACATTTAGAAAAAGAAAATTTGGAAGTTTAACAAGCTGTAAATCAAAATCGGTTAAAGACCACGCCCGATTTTTCTAAAGGTCTAACCTTAACACAGTTTGCAATATCTCTATGGTATTCAACTACATTTGACAGATTTTCTAGCTCAGCAGTGGTATGGTTGCGCTAAGAACAAAACTTAAACATGTTGAAAATGGGCGTGACCCGCGCCTTTTTTATTACTCTTTCCAAAAGATTTTTAATGCCATAAGTCGAACAAAAATCTCCCAATCCCCACGAAATTTGGCATAAACATTTTTTATACTCAAAGTGCTTTGCACATATAGTATATTAACTTTGATTGGGTAACGGTTGGTTGTACAGGTATAAAGGAATGGAGATAGATATAGACTTCCATACATCAAAATCATCAGTATCGAAAAAAAATTTGATTGAGCCATGTGCGTTCGTCCGTCTGTCCGTTAACACGATAACTTGAGTAAATATTGAGATATCTTCACCAAATTTGGTACACGAGCTTATCTGTACCCAGAATAGATTGGTATTGAAAATGAGCGAAATCGGATGATAACCACGCCGACTTTTTATATATGGGGTATTCCGTCCCATTCCGACCAATTTTGAACCCGACCCCTTTAGAATTGGCTGAAAGTTTTTCTTCTTTTTCTAGATTACGGAAGACGTTTTTCAGAAGTTTTTCAAATTTTTTCATCCAACTCAAAAAAAGTTATGAATTTTTAAAAAAACACCGTTTTTGTTTTCAAAATGCTATAACTTTTTCAAAAATTTTTTTAATTTGTTTTTAAATGTACTTTTCGGAAAAAATTCAAAAAAATGTTTAAAGTTTTGTTTTTTGTAATTTTTCAGTTTTCGAGATTTTTCGAATTTCGCCCTTTTTTTCTCATAAAAAACTTCAATCAATTCTGCAATCACCCCACTAATTCCGGAGTGGGTCGAGAATTTTTTTTTTTATTTAAAAAAACTTTTAAAATTTTTTTTAATTTTTTCCGAAAAGTACATTTAAAAACAAATTAAAAAAAAAAGATCCCAAACGATCAATTTTTGAAAAAGTTATAGCATTTAGAAAACAAAAACGGTGTTTTTTTAAAAATTCATAACTCTTTTTGAGTTGGATGAAAAAATTTGAAAAACTTCTGCAAAACGTCTTTCGTAAACTAGAAAAAGAAGAAAAACTTTCAGCCAATTCTAAAGGGGCCGGCTTCAAAATTGGTCGAAATGGGATGGAAGACCCCATATACAACATTTTGGAAAACACAAAAAACCTGATTATTTAGTAAATAATACACCTAGAATGTTGAAATTTGAATTTTTAAAATGGGCGTGACACCGCCCACTTGTGATAAAATCAATTTTACAAATATTATTAATCATAAAGCAAAAATCGTTAGACCTATCGAAACAAAATTCGGCAGAGAGGTTGCCTTTTCTATAAAGAATGCTTTGAAGAAAAATTAACAAAATCGGTTAAGGACCACGCCCACTTTTATATAAAAGATTTTTAAAAGGGTCGTGGACGAATAAAATAATTATATCCTTGCAAAAAACAGCTTTATATCAATTTCCAAGAGTATTTATAACAATAAGTGGGAAAAACTTCAAATTTAAAAAAATGGGCGTGGCACCGCCCCTTTTATGACTAAGCAATTTTCAATGGGGAGCCATAACTGGAAGAAAAATTAACGGATCGTAATAAAATTTGGTACACATATTTTCCCTATAGCAGGAAATGTTTTTGGAAAAAATGGACAAGATCGGTTAAATACCACGCCCACTTTTATATAAAAGTTTTTTAAAAGGGTCGTAGACGAAAATAAGAAGCTATAACTTAGCAAAGAAAAAGCTTTGTATCAATAGAATTTTACTTTCTAAATTGAATTATAACATTAAATTGGAAAACACTAAAGTTTTTTAAAATGGGTGTGGCACCGCCCATTTTATGACTAAGCAATTTTCTGTGTTTCGGGAGCCATAATTCGAAGAAAAATTAACATTTCGAAATGAAATTGTGTACACATATTTTCTTTATAGCAGAAAATATTTCTATGTAGTAAAAATGGACGAGATCGGTTAAAGACCTCGCCCACGTTTATATAAAACAAGTTTAAAAGGGTCGTTGACTAGAATAATAAGCTATAACTTAGCAAAAAATAGTTTTGAATCCAAAATATTTCACTTATCAAGTTTTATTGTAAGAGGAAATGGAGAGACATTTTTTTAAACGGGCGGTGCCACGTGTTATCTAGATAAGTAATTTATCTGAAATGAAATGTACAATTGAAGCGTACGCTGAGTATATAATGTTCGGTTACACCCGAACTTAGACACCTTTACTAGTTCATAGCTACAATTGTTAAACTGAATTTTTGACGCGCTCAAGTTTATTAGTGGTAGTCTCTATATCCTTTTTGCTTCTTTTGAACGAAAATGAGTTCAGAATAGAACCATATTGTATTGCGCAGCCTTGTAAAACTTTTGACCACACAAAGCAAACAACAATAGCGTTTCAAGTGCACAGCTGGGTATTTGGGTATCGGTGTCACACGAACTTAGACTTTCTTACTTGTTTTTTTTTTAAGTGTCGATTTGCGAGTAGCGAATTTCCGCTCTGTTGACAGCTCGAGTGTTAAAACGCTTTCAATTTTGCAATTTCAACATTTTCGCATAACAATGAAACCAAAAATGAAATAAATCCAGCAAAGAATTGGTTGAATGGCTGAGAGTGCCTAAGGTTACTGACATTTTTTGAAAGAACATAAGGTTCACTCACGCACGTACTGACAAGCGGATTGACTGACTCGACGCGCGTGTTCTCAGACTGTCGAAGTGTCAAATGAAATACATTTTGTAGGGGGTGAAAATCGCTACAAGCAGGGAAAAAAGAATAGTTGCAAAATCCCCTACATCCATTTACAACAAAAATAATAAGCCCACATAAAATATGGTATGATATAATAATACAACAAGTAATATGAGCTGAGCCACATACTCGTATATCAACAACAATTTGGCCACAAAAGTACGACGATATGGCAGTCGTAGTAGTAACATAAATGCCCAGCATGAATTATTAAAGCTCATCAAATATTTATTATGTATACAGAGTAGCAATAACAATGGTTCCCAGCCAGCAAATGTCACATATGCATTTTATATCACGAATTTTATTTTATTTCTATGTAGCATATGATCGGCAGCTTAACCCACCACAACATTTTCATATACATGTATGTATGTATATAACATTGTTGAGCTTTTTCACTCTTCTTATTTTCATGTCTGAGTTTGCGAATAAAAAATATATGATTTAATTGGAATTAAAGCTTCAAACTGAAGTTAATACACATAATCCTCTTTAGCTGGCGCTTTACCGCCTAGGGGTCGTTGCTTAGCAAAGACATGCCAGTCATCCCTGCCTCGCAAAGCTGGATAAGGGAGAGCAAGTCTTTTTTCACTTGTCTCTTCCGGTGACGAACCCGTCAACGTTACGGCTTTCGTAGATGACGTTGCAATTGCCACAAGTGGAAGGTGCCTTCCAACGACTAGCTCTTTGATGAATCGGTCGCTTCGGGATATACACACCTGGGCATCTAATGTCGCGTTGACAGCCAACGCAGAGAAGACAGATATGGTCTTCTTTACTAAGATGTACAAGATCCCAAATTAGGCCAGGCCGAAGCTAGGAATGGTGACCCTGCAGAAGAAACTTTGCACAAAATATCTAGGAATATTTCTAGACAGTAAAATATCATGGAAGCTCAATGTGGAGGAGAGAGTGAAGAAGGCATCGACGTCACTTTATGCATGTAAAAGAGTGCGAGGGTATATGTGCTTATCGCCCTCTTATTGGGGTTTTACAGCGATTGTAAGCCCTATTCTATATTATGGAGTACTTGTTTGGTGGAAAGCCACATAATAAACAACCTACCTCAAAAAATTAGAAGGGATATGCAGACTATCAATGCTTAGCATTACGTGAGCCCTGAAAACAACCCCGACGGCTGCACTGTATGCCATTCTGCACGTTCCACCTGTAGACGTAGTGGCAAAGAACATAGCGTTAACAACTGCTACGAGGCTTAATGTAACGGGGCAGCTTGAGCGCAGACCATATGACTATAGTAGTACATCAATTACAGGGCGAACAGACTATCTGATTCCCTATCTGCTCTTCGAGGGAGATCTTAAAGCTACAATAGACGTGAATGAATGGTGAATGGGTGCCCAAATGGCGGACAAGGCGATACACGTGTACACCGATGGTTCCAAAGTAGTGGAAGGAGTAGGGTCTGCGCTATACTGTTCTCATCTGGAAATAAACAGTTCATACAAGCTGCTAAATCACTGTAGCTGTTTTCAGGCGCAAATAGTAGCCGTAGTCAAAGCAGTAGAAACACTGGATGAAATTAGCTTTACAGCCAAGCAGCAATGAAGGTAATGGGCTCGCAAAGTGTTAGAGTATAAGCAATCTCGCGACAGGTAGAAGCATACATCTATATTGGCTTCCAGGCCATAGGGGAAAAGATGGGTACGTTGACCTTACACCGCAGATTAATGATAAGTGCTCTGTGGACTGGTGCAAAACTGGAGCATCGTAGAGTAATTGGCTCATCAAAACCCTCTTCAGTAATTGGCGCCGTATTTTGCTTTTGCCCTCGTGCATCTTGGTAAAAATGTTGCAGTTTGTATTCTTTTCCATAAGTATACTTAAGGTGGGCTTTGAATGATAGTCTCCTGTCTATCATTATCCACAGATTCTTTACATGCCTGTCAACTTTTAGACCGACTTGCTCTACTTACTTTCCACTTGATATAAGCACTGCCTCTGTTTCTTGATCAGCGAGCTGTTATTCGTATTTCATCAGCAGCCACGATTGGGCACTGGATATTTTATTTATTTCGCTTTGGTGCTTGGTAGTAAGAATCATCCGAAAATCCTATAATTTTAACTCCATTGTGCAATTTAGGTCTCCATACTCTGTCTTTCATTATGTTCCAGAGCAGTGGGAAAAACATGGATTTTTAAGAAACGCCGTGAGTGAAATGGAGCTTTTGCCTACCAGTGGAAGTTTAGCATACTAGTGGTTCACCTTCAAAGTAACTGTGAATAATACTCCTGCGGTAACAAGAAAAACCTATGCAATCCAGTTAATACTGAATTTTCGCGGTGTTGAATGCATTCCTTACTCTTTCGAGACTTCGAACCATTGAATGCCACTAATGGCCCCTTACAACTTTTTTAGCCATTTAACTGCATCGATGGAAGCTTTTTCATTTTCTTAATCCAAACTGGTTTTCAGATATACCCCATCATCTCTTCGTTCTCACTTTCGAGGCGATTATAATTGACACTGTCGAGAACTCTGCCGATAGAGTCGAGCAGACGGCTCTGCCTAATATACTAACTTGGGCCATCATCATAAATCACCTGCCACCTCAAGCCTTGAAAATCCTCTAAAAAATCATGCAAACTCGCAAAGAAACCTTCCATGCGGCAAGAGCTTTGCTCGGTTCGTGTGAGAACATTTGTATATTAGAAAGCTCAAAAAGCGCTCACACGCCTTTATACATAGACCTGGAAGAAATGATATCAAAGAATTTTATAATTGTATATATAGCTTAAGAATATTAGTATGTAAAAACCGTTGTCTACTTGTTTTAAATTACATGGTACCTTAAAATGCAACACTGACGCCTACATGCCGCTGCCAGTATGTGTGTCATAAACATGCATAACAACTTAAGTATGCGCGCATAGCTTGATTGGATGACTGGCTCAGTGGCACTGAGTGCTTCACAGCTTTAAAATGTGATTGCGTGCAGAATTTTATGTCAGCTTCACTGCCACACACGACAATTAAAAGGAATTAAGTTAAATGCAATGCGCATACATTGCATATGCAACAACAATACTAAAAACAAATTACTTGAAAACATGCATTTAAAATATCATCAAAAGCAACTACAACAAAACAACAACAACTACACTAAGGGATACTATCATCTCTAAGCCTTTACTAAGCAGTGACTTGTATGCACATCAATAAATCAATCATTATGTCTATACATAAGTCCATACAAGCAGCGGAGAGCAACGCACAAACATGCATATATCTGAGATACTCCCAAAAGTAGGCAATAATTTGTGCAAGTACCACTCACATATGCACGCGCATATGAGAAGCTATAAACGTAGTTATAGCTGATAACTAACTAGTAAATTCTAGAAATAGAACCGGCTGGAAATATGCCAACCAAACCAAAACAGTATAAAAGCAGCAACAGTTGAGGCACGACCATTCAGTTTGATTTAAGCACTCTATCTGTCGAGAAGTAGTAGTGTTATTTTGAAAGTAGTCTAATAAAGACCAATTTTCATTATCGAATATTGGAGTTACTTATTCAACAGTTTAGTGATTCGAACGTTAGCAGAAGGTTGCAAATAAGAGGAATTTCAGTAAATTCGTTACAATATTAACTGTATATTTTGTTTAGTTGCCACAACTGGCTGACTACTTTGACTTTCAAATCTAATTTGTTGCACAATCGTACAGACACTTAAGTACACGCACGCATACACCAACGCATACATATGTACATACAAATGTGGCTAACGAAATTTTCACAGCAAAATTTGTTGCCACTTTAGAGCCGCTACATTTATTTATTAATTTATGCAAATCAATTTTGTGTACCGTTAGATTTGCGTGCATACCCGCATGCATTTTAAGCAAATGAAGTCAAAGTGGCAGAGCTGTTACGCGAGAACGTTGCACACACACACATATTGCGCTTGTGCATATTTTTAGTGGTACTTTAACAAACGAGTGGGCATAAAATTAACAAACCCAAACACTAAAAAATTTACTTTCATTTGCATTTCATTTAATTGCAAGCTACTGAGTAAATTTGGCGACCCAATCAGCGATACACCACACAGTTGGAGCTGGGGCTGGGGCATGCAACATTCACTAAAATGTCACATAAAAATTGAAATTTGTGCGCTTGTCAAACAGAAATTGCATATTTGTTCAGTAGCCTAATGAAGTTGCCAAACGGAAGTGTAAACTCCTCTCTACTTCCCCCCAACGCTAACAGTATTTAGTATGTAAGGGCATTTGGAGCGTCAGTGGGCCGGTTAAAGGTCAACGTGGTTATGTCTGATGAAGGTAAAGCAACAAAAATAAAAGCGAGCAATAAAAATGCAAATCAAATGAAATTACTTTGGCAGCCTATGAGCGCATCGATCAAGCTGTGTTATGCCGTGCATTGGTGGCGCTGTTACTGGTGAGGGCAGTGGCGGGTGTGCGCTCGAACATTTAATTAAAATTTATAAACCCACTCAGTTAATTGTTCCAAGTAGGTATGTAAGCAGATAGTATATGAAGATGAATGGGTGCAAATGCTATCGTGTATAGTGAGTGAGAAACTTGCAAGCGCTTAAAGAATCATAGGTCATGTGGTTCGTAGGTCGGAAGTAATAAACTAACAATTAACGGCATGAAAAAAAAGGAAATTAAAGACTGATACCAGGTAGTAATGCTTTGAGAAATTGTATTGGATTCCTGTAAGAGTGAAGAGTGAATCCAGATCATGCAATAACTTGTTTAAAATAAACTAAAAATTAACAACTGATTTCATCACAGCTTTTGAAATTAAATTCCGGTAGGTGAGGTTTGAGTGGTACCCACCCTAGCATAAGAAGCTCAGTCGGACAGCAAGAAGCGCCGTTGTGATACCACATAAACCAACGACGACATAAGCTATAGCTTTAAAGGGAATAGTGACATAGCAACGATATAGTTTCGAACACGAAAGATCTAGACCTAGGAGTATTCTATTCTGCCAAGACGAAGTACTATCGTCTAGTTCGGGACAGAGAAGCATGAAGTGTCTTGGTAATTCCACGTCATCATCCTCAATGCAGCTGCAGCAGGAGCGGTTTTCCAATATGTTGAGACGCATCGCTTGTATTACCATGAGACAATGGCCCGCCAGAAATTGCCATTAAAATACATACATTCAATCAATTAGAATCACCCGCCGGAAAAAGAACGGCAATTGATTTTTTTTTCTTAAGAAATTTTCTCTATCACACTAGCAAACCCGGCATGTGTTGGTTTTAAAGGAGTATCTTATAATATTAGTCTTCTGGGGTTTTACTAGAAATCTATTTTGTAATGCAAGGCGCGCTAACTTCAGAAGAGAGATTTTAGGCGGAGCTTTTATTCCAATTTACGTCGTGCTTCTTTTAATTTTTCCTACAAATTGGCGGGACGGGACCTACATGATTTATGCTGACACCGAGCGGCATATGCAGGGCAGATGAATTTTCATAGCTCATGGCAGAAATACACTCTGTGGGTCTGCCAAACCAAACTTTCTTCTAATTGAAAAAAACTAAATTTTCGATGTTTGTTGTTTGGCATGAACCCAGGGCATTCGGTATGGTAGGAGGGCCAAGCTACCACACACACCATGGCGGCCGCCAGTAAGTGTTCAAAATGCCTCATAATAATAGCCTGAAACCTCTTGGAAGCGTATAACTGTTTTTCTTTATTTATACAAAATAAAATAATGGCGCCCAACGTCGGGCTAACATACATGTTTTTGGTTATTTACTATGACAACTTACCGATCATTTAGTAGGTAAGGAGAGCTGAAATGCAAATATAGTTATTAGAAACGGGCTGAATCCTTACGGAAGTTGTAGCTTCATTTATGTAAGATGTAAAAACGGCGCCCAACATGGGGCATATTGGTTTGATCATGGACCATGACAACGTACCGATAGTTTGTTATGAGAGAAGAGATTCGTTAAGCATCACTTAGCACCCCGGATTACCCACAAAGTTACTTTGCCAGCCAAGTTTAACAAAAGAAGACGGTGTGAAGTAGGGAAACCTGCCGAGATAGCGCTGTTGTATGGAAGTCATGCATAAAGTAAATAAAGTACTCTTTCTGGGATATATCGTGGTTTATGTATCACTCTCATATCTCCTTCGTTACGGCGAAAATATTTTTGCTGCTGTAGAGGCTTTGCCATTTTTCATGCTTTCGCGCCTTCGTTGAGCATCTGACATGCATTAATCATTAACTATCTGCCGCTTACTTACGCCGTCCTCCGCAACACTTCATCGAACTTGACTATATTTGTCAGTGAAAAAATCTCGTCAAGAAACCAAAAAGGATACACTACCAAAATGAAGATCAAGCAGTTCGAGGATCGTTAAATTAGTCCATAAATCGATATGCTTCAAATGGGAAGCAAGAGAAATAGACCTAAAATTGGAATCCACAAATAGTACCTTCCTGAATACTAATGGATCCAAGAATCAGGACATTTGTACTGCTGCTCGTACTATTGCAAAAAGATCCGTTTTAACTACTGAGGAACATGGCGCTTAACAAACTATTTCAGCATAATTGAGGTGGTAGGAACTTCAAACAACAAGTGTAAAGTGACTTTCATGCTTGCGATGTTTTCAAAGTAGCATATATAAGCAGCTGCATGTACCGCTAGCGGAGCATGTCTTTTGATTAATTCTTTCATTTTCTTTCCCTTTTCTGTTTCTATTGTTCTCTATGCTTTTTATTCCTGCATGTACGGAGCACTCTCTTTACTTATCCATCCAAGCTTATTTCATCTAATATTATTATCCCTCTACCATACCTTTTAATCTCCTGGTTACCACTCTACGAACAATTTTTTTGATAGAAGCGTTTAAGAAGAGGTAGCGGGAAACAGAATGTAGCATGTTAAAAGTCGAAGAGAAAAATCTCTTATTTTATAAGGAAATCATAATTTAGAAGACTTTAGTGCTTTTTGAAATTTTGTAAATCTTATTTTAAGGATGCTTTATGATAAAGAACTTGACAAATTCGTTTTGAAGAATAAATTTCCTCTAGGGCAATGCTCATCAATATCTTTATCCATACCATTCACCCTCGTCATCCTTTAGAAATAGGTGCCGCTAATTGCAGTAGAGCTGTAAGTCAAATAATGGAGACTCAAAAGTTATGCGGATCTTTATATTGAGGCTGCGATCTTGGCAAAACTAAATGTTTCTAGCAACACTCGAGGCTCAGATCAAAGCTTCAACATAAACGGGCTTTCGCTTTAGAGTTTTAATAGCTCCGCTCACAGCTTACATAGCGCCTCCAATAAAAATATATAAAAGAAATACAATAGGCTGATCATTTCTATCTCTAGTTCATCCAAAGATTATAGTTACCTAAATTTAAATGAATGATTACTAAATTCCACTTCTGAATTTGTCTTTTTTCACAAATTCTCACAATCACTTAATTTTCACAAACCCCATTTTCTTAAACTCATGGGCTCTTCGTTTTTCTTTATCTTTTTTATTGTTACGTAACAACCAACCAACCAGTTTGCTATCTATCATCCAATAAATGTTTACCCAACATAGCTGTGGCTGCATCTTGCAAGCATGTCAAGGTCTTTTGGTTGCAGCTTTCAAATATTGCACATGTAGAAACAAAATGCGAAACAAGCACTACGATTTTTACAGCTTCAAGAAAAACGGAAAATATACAAAACAATCATTAGAAAATGTGTGGTTGGAGTGGATTTAACCTAAAACATAAATATCGTTAAAAAAAAAAAAACAATAAAAAATATTCTTTGAAAAAATAAGAGTTGATAATGTTAAAAATTGCAATAGAAACCAGTTTAGCGTTACAACAACTGTTGTAGCTCTTTTCGTTTTCTTCGCTATTGATGACCTCGTCGTTTAATTGACCTCACCACACAGCTGCCAAATAAGTTGCCTTTAGAGGAGCGTAGTCACGTTTGTATCTTTGTCATCTAACCATTTTAGGAATTTGGTAATATTATTAGCTGGAAAAATATTTATTGAGCTAACGCCGCATAAATCAAGAATAAGATTTTAATAATTTTCTAAATACTTTTATAGTTTTGCAATTCGTCACGAAAATTGTAAATTATTTATTCCAAATCAAAATGTACTTTGACCACAGACTTGGCCGTGTCATTAAAACTTACTTACTTAATTGACGCTTAACCGTCTAAATGGTTATGGCCGTCCAACAAGGCGCGCCAGTCGCTCCGCCAAGCGGCGCCAATTGGTCACACCAAGGGAGTTTAAATCATTTTCCACCCGGTCCTTCCAACGGAGTGGGGGCCGCTCTCTACCTCTGCTTCCATAGGCGGGTTCCGATAAAAAACACTTTCTTGCCCGGAGCATCATCTTCCATTCGCATAACATGGCCTAGCCAGCGCAGCCTCTGCGTGTCATCAAAACGGCTTGTCATAAAACGTCAAATGCGTTTGCCTTCCGTTTTGACTACAAAGTATAATTGAATTGACTAATAAATGAAAACGACAATTGCCCAACGGCATGGTAAATATGATTTAAAATATAAGTTTGATCTAACGAAAACCAAGCATTTGTATTGTATAGAATTTTTGGGAGTTCCTGATAATTATGCACCTTCTGCTAACGTTCGAATCGCTGAACTGTCGAATAAATAACTCCAATATGCAGTTTTGCAATTTTTTTTTTTTTATTTAGACTACTTTGAGAATAGTACTTCACAATTATGCTTCACTAATAGCGTGTTTAATTCGAACTGATTGATTATCGCTTGCGCCGCTCTGCTTTTATACTCTCAGTTAGTTCGTTCACCTATTTCTCCTAAGGTCTAGACTTTTCGCGAACATGCGTTCTGAAACAGTTGTATCTCATACTTGGTTATTTATCTATGTACAGCTATATCTGCAGTTTATGTTTTTATTCTGGCTATGTGCGTGTGTATGTGTTAGTAAGAGCTTCTGCTCTTATCTGCTGACTACATATGTGTATGTGAAATAATCTCTTCGATTCGAGCTGCCTTTTATATGTGTGTGGAATATTCTTCGTTGTCTTGTACATAAGTGTGGCTGTTTTCTTTTTTTGTTGTTGTGATTATTTACTAACATCATAGTGTTGCTAATATTCGCCACAGTAATTTTTCTTGTATGTATAAAGAGAGTACAAATAGACCTTTAATGATGAACGTATACTTTATATCAAGTTAAAATACTCCACTATTTTAATCCGACGTTTTGCTAATCCCCTTGGCTTCCTCAGGGAGAGACTGCCTTAGCTACAATATTTTTATTTCAAATAACAGCAATGTTAAACATATTTTTTTCTGTGCTAACGTGTTAAACATTGCTGTGTTTTGAAATAGAAGTATTTTATTAAATGCTGCATGCCCCTGAGGAAGCTAAGCAGATTAGCGAAACTTCGGGTTGAAATAGTAAATTATTTTTCGACATGCGTTAGAGCAAACTTCGATCATTATTAACCTATATATTTTCACTTTCTTATTATTGTGTTTTTTTTTTTTAATTTAAAAAAATATCCATCTAAGTAGACTTCATACTTATCTTTCAATTCCAAGTTTTTTTTTACTACTATTTAGCTTCTTCGCACTTTTACATATTTTTTCTGTTTTTATACCTTTTTTAATTCGCTCATAATTTTCAAACTTTTACACGTACATCCGACCGTCCAACCATCAAAACATTCATCCTTCCGTTCACACGCATTCACATATTCGTTTGCCAGCCAACGAATTTTTGCATTTTTATTGCTACATTTTCTCCGTTACTTGCTAGTGTTTCCGTTGCAAGAATTTTTATTATTTAAACCAGCGGTGCTCAGCAATAAAATATGCAGGAGCTAAACGGGAAAGAGAATTACAGCAAAATTCTTAGCGCACAGAAAAAAGCAGTTCAACTTAAGCTTTCCAGCTAGTGTAGAATAATAAAGCTATGATGAAAATGTAAGTGCGGTGACATAAGGTTAACGGTCAGAATGTCAACTGAACTTATGACCACTTCAAAAGGAAAATTCCGCTTAACTTTATGTAACTTTCAGGGAAAAGGTCATAATTTTTCTACAGCCAGGCCAGCAGAAAAACTAAAAAGGTTTGGCATTTGGACTAGGCGGTTGAATATTTTCTTATTTAAAAACAAAAATAATCTTACCAGCTTACAATTTTTTTCTGCAATGAAACCAGTGAATAAGGAAAGCAGCGACGCACATTTGTTCTGCTATATTATAATATTATATAATTCTATATATCTAAACGTTTCAACTCTTATAATTAAAAACTTTTTGCTTTTGAGCTTTTTGCTCTTTTTATTCGAGTGAACCATGGCTCAATTATATGGTTGGCTCATCTCATCAGCTGATTTTATTTTTTTCATTTCACTGGTATAGGGATTGTCAAAAGGAGATGAAAAACGCAAAAAAAAAAGTAGTTTCATCACTTTAAGTAATTTTTTTAGTAAATGCATCTAATTTAGCGATTTATTTTCCTGCAACACTTAGGAATAGCGAAATTTTACTTTTCTCTCCATTCTATTCGCCTAACTCCAACACGTTGGACGGCGGCCACCGTGGTGTGATGGTAGCGTCTCCGCCTACCACACCGTATGCCTTGGATTCGCACCCCGGGCAAAGCAACATCAAAATTTTAGAAATAATGTTTTTCAATTAGAAGAAAATTTTTCTAAGCGGGGTCGCCCCCGGCAGTGTTTGGCAAGCACTCCGGGTGTATTTCTGCCATGAAAAGCTCTCAGTGAAAATTCATCTGCCTTGCAGATGCCGTTCGGAGTCGGCATAAAACATGTAGGTCCCGTCCGACCAATTTGTAGGGAAAATCGAGGAGCACGACGCAAATTGGAAGAGAAGCTCGGCCTTAGATCTCTTCGGAGGTTATCGCGCCTTACATTTATTTTATTTTTTTGTTTAACTCCAACACGCTGCTTTTGACAATCTGAACAAAGGTATGTTGTTCCTGTAGAGATGACCCAAACATATAGTGGAACCATGCAGTGAACAAACCTATAGCGAATCTAAAATTTTCTTTATAATCGTTTGATGTGGTCATAATGTCATTTGACATTATGGCCGCTGACCTTATTTCATGCCCCAAATACGTTTAAAGTTTGAGCCTAAGCTTACAACTATTTTGCACTACATATATTCCAAAACCAAACTTGGCTCTTTACATTGTTTGTGAAAACGTGTTCTGGTTTAAATTTAAAACCAGAGAAGTATTACCAAGTTCTTAAAAAAAAAGATATTTTGCAGTACGTCGTAAGACTAGGAGTCGAAGTTGTGCGCATCAGAGTAGTGTGCTCAACCTACTGAGCAAACAAAATCTTGTGAAAAGAATCTGTGGCCATATATGTCATGAACCATGTTTAAACGTTTTTGTTTTTGTATTCAATAATCGAATGTACCTAAATTTAAATTTTTTTGTGATAGGCTGTCTTGTTTTGATTTCGAATTCAAAACACATTGCGAGGATTTTCTATTAGCAATATAGGAGTATTACATATATGTATGTGGCTTTGCAGAACTTCCAGCAGTAAATTTAAACTTTTGGGTTTTATTATAAAATTAGATTTTTAAATTTTTTTGTGTTTATTTCATAAGTGTGAACAAGTTCCTGTTCTTGGATTTTTAAATATTTTGGTTTTATTTTAAAAGAATTTTTTAGATTTAAGACTTACTTATTGTTCAATGGAGTTTTAAATCTAAGCCGAGTTTCTATTTTATGAGTTTTTCGTTTTATTTTAAACCCATTTGAGCTTTCAGACTTCTTGTTCAGTTTAGTTGTAAGACAAATAAAATTAGAAAACAGCGTTGTCATTTGAAAGGTATTCAATATAGGTGAAAAAAGTTTAAAAAATATTGCTTAAACCGATGAATGGTTTAAAATTTTGTCTTCAATTTCTATCCGTGTATAGGCACTATACATATCAGCTACTCCAGTTGCCATGTGTGTACTCCACAAAGTTATTTTTTAAAAAGTACGTTCCCGTAGGTGTTCCTGGGGTACTCAGAAACAAAGAAATGTACTACACCGACTTAGAGGAGGTGGTTCACCCTAAGACAACGAAATATAATTTGGACCACACTTTTAATATATGTATGAATAAGGATAAGTTGCGGAGTAGTTAAGGCGACCTGGAGAAGATAATCCATATTGGATAATCCAGGGATGTTTGAAGGGATGAGCAGAGGTTCGTGTATACGCTATTAAGCACAACTCGTTCTGTGGCGAGTCTTCAATACCTGCCGCTAGATGGGTCTAACTTTCCTTGATGCGCCTAGCCTAGAGCGTTATCAATAAGCATACATACAAGTGAAGCTAATATAAGCGAGTTAAAAAGTACTTATTTTATAAGAATACTGGACTTCTTTATGAACATCTTTATTCTTTGAATACAAATTTAAAGTGAACTACAAGTTGGTACTTTGTTGAAAATTGCTCTTTGATTTAAAAATTGCTTGTTGCAAGTGACCGACTCGAAAGCGAGCGAGATATTGTGTGTCATAGCTGCCATATAAAGTTGCTACAACTGCCACAGTCCATGCTACTCGTCGTCAGTGCACGGGCCTTTAAAAAGAGAATGTTGGTAGACGAAAAATTAAAATAGTGGTAGAAGTTGGTAGATTTTTTTTCCAAGAAAACAATAGCTGCACTTTATGTTTGTACAAAACAATTCATATTTTATCGATATTAGAGAAAAAAAGAAAGATTACTAATTACATGCATATTGTGACGAATATTAGTGACACTAAGTGATACTCACATCACTAGTCTGATGCTAAGTAAATGAAGCCACAACAACAATAAAGCAGGCAGTCACTTGTATCTACATCAGGGCTATTCATTTCATAGCACAATTGTGCCCTCTCAATTCACACGCATATGATTCGCTCTGTCGTCGTTAATTGAGTTAGTCGTCGCTTGGCACTTGGCGTGGCAACATCAGTGGTGAGTATCGGCTGATCGGTATCAAAATATGTATGAAAAATTATGCGCGATTCATATCCTTGTTGTTAGCTCGTTGCTTGCTAGTAAGCGACTATATGAAAAATCAATTCACCCGCACGATCATCGCGACGATTGCGCTCTCACTAATACAGGTGCACTTTCAATTTTGAATAGCCCTGATCTACATCAACGAATCAATCATTATGTCTACACATATGTACGTAAATTGCAGTAAATTCGATACAATATGAATTCATATTTTATTGTAAAACAAAGATTTCACGGAAATAACACTTTAAAAAAAACATGTAAAAAAAAAAACTTATGTAAATTTGTATATACATATCTTATGCCTATATGATACTTCCTTTTTTCCTGCATTTTCAGCTTGAAATATATTACCGGTACGTCTAATTACAACAACAATTTTCCAATGTGCCAGTATTTTTCTGCCACAAAGTAACCGACTTTGGCATGTTATCGTTTACTTAAAACTTTTTTATTTCCGTTCAAAATTATTCATAAAAAACGAATGAAAATAGCGCAGGAAAATATTTGCGAGCTCATTTACTATAATTCTTTCATAAACAAATTTTTTTTTGTTTGAATTTGTGCACAAATTTTTCAAAATAAAAACCGAGTTTTCAACAAAAAAAAAAAAAAAATTGTCAGAAAAAACAAAAGAAAAATCTAGTGCCACATGGGTGTTATTAAATATAAGGAACAAAATCACCGTCTACAAATTAAATTTTTTTATAAAATCTTATTACAGTAGAATAACGAAAAAGTTAACCAAAATGTCCCAAGCGTATTTAACTTTTCCGAAATATTAATTTTTCCAAGAGGTTCTCAAATTTGTAAAAATACAGTAAGAAACATAGTTTTTGGGGATAAAACACATTGGCCCGTAATCATAGTCGAAATAAAATTGAGTTTTATTGGTTTAACATGGTTCTCAATTAAATATCATTTTAAGTCTGTTATAGTCCACTTAAACACTATTTTATCTCTAAAAAGTATTTTAAATTTAAAATGACATGAGCCCGATTTTAATTTTTTAAAATAGATTTTAAGTTGGTGGTCTGCTGTCAAAAGTTGCGAGAATTAAACAATTTCTATTTAAACGCGATGAACTTAAATGGAAGTGAAAAAAGGGGGAAAGCAAATATATGTCAGGAAGTAATTTATTATACCTAGAATGCGTATTAATATGTTTGTGACGAAAATTACACAATCTAAAAATGTGCGATGGTTACTTGGCTCCACATATGCGAAATCTTTAATTAAGACTATTCCGCATTCAAAGATATTTGTGAGTTTTGATATTTTAGTACCTTTCAAGGAAAAAGTATTGATTTTGGCATTAAATTTAGAAGTAAATATTCAATGGACGGAATTATTTACCACAGGCGTCGATTTTTAATACATGTCAAAAAATTTCGGGAGAGGTGTCAAACGACGTGTTTTAATTTTGGAAGCAATAATCCGAAGGCGGAAAAGTAATACTTGTACTCTGTCAAGATATTTTTGCAAAAAAAAAGGTTAAAGACTTTAATGTGGTTGATGTAATTTTTGTGATATTGTTGTACACAGAAAAGAATTAACTTAAAAGGCGTTTTGCGCTGATACAATTTTCACCAGTTTCTCAGCCGTTTGAGGGTAATTATTCGGTTTTTTGTGAATATCTATTAATAAAAGAAAATTTCTTATTTCTAACTTCTTGAATTACATTAAAGAATTCTTGAATTCAATTCTGCTGGCATTTCCTTTTGTGTCTTCTATTCCCCTTTACATTTGCCAATTCCTATTGAAAGAAAGCGTGAAATAAAACACGGAATACAACAAGAATTAGCAACACAAATTTTAACAACTGCTTGGTACGGGCGCTGCTGAACTACTTCCCTCCTTTATCACACTCTTAGTCTATGTCATGATCGAATTGAGTTCAATGATGTTCTAATGTAAAAGGGACTTACACTTTGCAGGTCTATGTACAATGGCTCAACATTCTAGGTCACTTCTTTCCTATGGAAAAATGTACTAAACTCCCTTTATTTATGCTGACTTTGCGAAGACAAAACTAAATTTGATTTATTCTAATTATCATTGAATGTCCTGCATACTTATTAGTATCGAGGTTAGAGATATCCCTATTCGGTTTCAGGTATATTAAATTAAACTGCTTTAACGATTAGGGCCACCTAACATTTAAGGTTTGCAACATTTTGGCCGTCACATCTGTCTTAATGAAAGCAACTTTTCTTTACAACATTCTTACAAACTGTATAAACTATTCAACATGAATACGAATGTATGAGTGGATAGCCTTGTTGCTTCCTTTGCTTTAAGGAGCCCAAATCCGCTTTAACTACTTATTCGTTTATGTTGCGAGATTTAAATCATTTTTTAAGAACGAAATTAAGTAAATTTTCTTTAAATAAGTATGTTGATGTTCAATTAAAAGATTGTGCACTCAATTTTAAATTGACGGCTGATAAAAAACAGCGAATGTTTACAAAACGTTTGCTAATAACTTTTAAATAGAATTGAATGATAATTATCCGCCATCGGAGTGTGAACAAAATGCGTTTTCAGGTACTCCTTTGGCAATTTTTGTGCTATTGTAAGACTTTGTGTCAAGTAAAAAATTACCATTTTTTATACGTGGAGTTAAGTAAGGAACAGGGTGAACTTTTGAAATTTCTAAAAACTTTCTTCATAGCGCCAATCAATACCTTTTTTACATGCGGATACCCTGTCCATGCTTATTTTAGCTGAACACTGTGTTTATTATGTCTATGACAGACCAAAATTTTATATCCCATTTTTAATTTAGGCAAGATTTTCACTAAAGAGTATTTTAGTCAGCGACTATGATTACGGCCCATTGAATTTATTTTTTGATGCTACTTTTATCTGAATCGCGATGATTTTTTCTGTTTTTTCGCAATTTTTTAACAAAAGTTTTACACAACTCACAAGTTTAAATGCTTATGACTAACAACTTTTGCGCCTCGCGACACCGATTTTTCACATAGAAATTCGGGGAATACACAAATTAGGGAAATACCCGCACTTGTTTTTTGGTGCCAAACAAACGATTGGATTTGAAAAAATATTGATGAGCTCAGAGTGCTACGTGGATGCTCAACTTTTTCGCGATTCTGCTGTAATTCAATTGGAGGCTGAAGTAAAGTCCGTCCGATACAATACTCTTTTATTAATATTTGATTGGAAATGCTTGAAATTTGTAATCCATTACGCTTGGCGGTTTTTATGTCGTTCATTATAGATAACGACCTTTCTGCGGCTGCACTACTGTGAGGTAATATTGCCAAGGAGCGCATTTTTTTACTCAAATATTCAAACAAATTTTCTTCTAGAAGACTCTTTTCAGTTCCCAATTTTATCCAACCTTTAAGAATATCGTCGGAAAATATCTTTTCTATTTTTTCCTTATCATATAACATTAATGATCGCCATCTGTTGTTAAGAATTTCCATGGAGGTCTTGTGAAAAGCTTTAAGTAAGTAAGGGAACAATCGTTGTCATTTGACTAGTTTGAATATTTTTTGCATCAACATAATCCAAAAGGTGTAATTTTTCGTCTTCGAAATTGAATCGTCTCTTAATTTCCAAAGGCAAATGTTGGTAGATTTTTGGGCTTTGGTGGTAGAAGTGGTAGAAAATGAAAATGGGCTAAAAAGTTGGAAGATCTACCAATAAAGTGGTAAAGTCCGTGCACTGCTCGTCGTTCATACATAATATTAGTAAAGCCGTTAGCTAACTCGTTCGCCTAGCTACTGGCTTTTCGCGTCATTTTCTACGGCTCATTTGAAATTTCTATGCGCGTGTTTGCATTTACTGTTTTAAGTAGGTTTTTATACTACTTTTCATTTTATTTTTTCTTACTTTTTTTGTGTGTTTTCCAGCTGTGTTATGCTAATCAGCGCACATTTCCGTATCCGCTGCCAAGCGTGTGTAAAAGCGTAATGCATGCAACTATGCCACATGTGTGAGACCGTTGTGCAAACAAGTTGCGTACATAAATTGTTGGTTGCACTTATTTATTACATACTTAATACTCTATTACATACATATTTATTATAAGTTTATAGCGCGTGAAATTCTTAATTTTTTTTATTACCCTAGCTATTATTTTTTCTAATATAGGTATTTGCTTGCTTGGTTTTTTTTTTTACTGCCATTTTAATAAGCCATAAATATTGTAGCAAAAAATTTGTTAAGCGCCTGGGAAAATTATGTGGCTTGTTGCACCAAACGCAAAACAAATAATTAAAGTCAGCAAGGAAAAAAGTGTCAAACGTGTGCAGCGTCGCTTTGTAGCGTAGTTGATAGTTAAATTGTGTGCATGATTGTTACCGAGTATTTGTTGTTTGAAAACATTATTAAGCTAATTGGTATAATAAAATTAAGTTTTGTAGTTGCAGTTTTCTCAAAACTAGTGGCTCGATATTACTGAATAGCAATCTGATTGAATTTTTAAGTTGAGTAGTGAGTTGCTCAGAGAACGTACACTGAAAAAAAGACTGGTAAAATCAACCGAATACGGGTCAATTCAACCGAAATTTCTGTCAATTTGTATCCATCGCAACCAGATGTTGAATCAACTGCGCACAAATCGTTGATTCGTAATTGACCGTTTTAGTAGTCAAATGAACAAAAAAAGTTGTTGCGACAGCTTTGTATGAAAGTACCTATGTTGCCATATAAATAAATAAATGTAAGGCGCGATAACCTCCGAAGATATTTTAGGCCGAAATCCTCTTCCAATTTGCGTTGTGCTCCTTTTTAATTTTTCTTACAAATTAGCGGAACGCGACCTACTGGTTTTATGCCGACTCCGAACGGCATCTGCTGATTGAAAAAGCTTGTTTCTAAAATTTTGATGTTGCTTTTCCCGGGATGTGAACCCAGGGTCTTCGGTGTGGTAGACGGAGAACACTATCATCACACCACGGTGGCCGCCATATAAATACGTAAATATGTGAATACATAAATACGCATGCTTACTACATATACATACATTTGAATATAGAAATGAAAATAGTAGTCACAGAACTGATTCACAGTTTTTTTCAGTTGCAGCTCAGCTCATTCTCAATTTCTTATCTCGCATGTAGTTGCCACACTTGACTGTTTCGAACAAAACTTGTAGTATAAATGTTTGACGTAACATTTTAAAAAGAGAACTTGTAAGTTATAGAAAAGTAAAGAATCAAATCGCAGCAAGGTAATTCACCATTTCCCATTTTGTGTGTTTTTTCGATTTGATGGTTTTCTGATTTTGGTGTTTTTTTTTTTTAACAAGTGGTACCATCGTCATAAGCACAAAGTAGAGAGCGCAGTGAGGGTAAAATTCTCTTTGAAATTTGCTCATGTATTGACAGTTGATTGCCGTTGAAATGACCTGTATGATCGGTTGTGTTAACAGAAAAATAAGTTAGATTGATTAGGAATCTGTCAATTTTACAAAATTTTGTTAACTTAAGAGCGATAATTTCTCTTCTGTTGAAATGACTAAACTAATTTTTTCTTTTGACAAAGAACTCGGTCGAATTAACCATAATGCGATCAATTTCACCGAATCTCCGTTAAGTCAGGAATAACAGAACCGATTTGTTGATTTTACTAGCACCATTCCTTTCAGTGTAAATCATCATATAGGCAGAAAAACTTGTTTTAAAGTTGTTGCAGATGAGTACAAAGATTCTAAATAATGCGGATCTTTTATGATTCAAAAAAATGTCTATAATGGAGACGTCCTACCGACGGTGCTGATGAAAATTTCTAATAGCTGAACAATAAATAGTGCAGGATATTGTGTTGAGTATTAGCAGTTTTTATACGTTACTTTGCCGCTAGTAATGAGTGCTAGATAACATCATCAGCACGGCAATAAGATGAAGTAGAAAACAGCCACACATACATGTCCACAGCAATAAAGAGCGCATATTACCCAGGCATATATACACACATATACATAGAAGAGAACAGAGAATATTAAGCGATACACAAATATGCATGTATATAGCTAAAGCCAATATGAGATACAGAAACGATACATAAATAAGCTCCTAAACGAAAAACTTGTTCGCGAAAAGTCTAGTGTCTGGGAGAAATAGGCGAACAATGCAACTGAGAGAATAAAAGCAGTTCAATTCAAGAAATAGTTAATCAGTTTGATTTTTAAACGTTGCAAGTGAAGTATGCGAGTAATTTAATTGTGAAATACTTACTACCATATTAGTGTTGTAAATAAAGAACATTTTGCTATACCGAATACATGAGAAATCCGAAGGATAACAAAATGTACAGAATAATCAAGAATTTCCTAAATTTCTTTACAATATGTATATACAATGAACGTGCACCACAGCGGGTTAGGCGGCTTATAATATACCGGCGGCAGGTATGCCTGTCGTAAGAAGCGACTAAAATACCTAATTGATTCAAGGCGTTGTGTAGCGAAACCCTTTCAAGGGATTGCCACGGCAATATATAGCTTATCCGAACCAATTGTCAACCTCACCTACTCGTGGCGAATCCTGTTCCTGTAACAGACGAGACTCTGGCGACCCCAAGTTTCTTATGGATCTAGGGGGTGGGAGGGCGGAATGGCCTTGAAGGTTTCATGTGGTCATACCAAATCGTTCCCGAGATGGTCGGTATAATACATTAATGGTGCTTGCAGAACGTACAGGATCTGCAATCTGGAAAAGTGACTAATGTAGCTTCTAGAAATGTTTATATGCAGCTTATAGAACCCGAAACTACTTCGGCTATTTCATGCAAATTTGCAGGGTCGCATCATAGCAACACGAAGACTGTTCGTATGAAGTTTCTTTCCGGGAAGGGGACCAGGGACCGATCTATTCCAACAATTTATATTCACGGTTCGATTTGCCTGAAATTTGGTATGTAGGTAGCCCTAAGGCTATATTAGTATTTACGAAACTTTTATTCTCGAGAAATGGACCTGGGCTGGAACTGGGACTGAGACTTGGATTCGGCTGGGACTAAAACTGGAACTGGGACTGAGAATAAGTGATGGAGAAGAACTAGAGAGAAGAGAAAATACGGAAGGAGAAATGGACTGAGAAAAAGATACAGTTAGACGAAGATAGATATGGATGGAGCGGAAAAAAAGTGAGGGAAAAGAAGAAGAGGGAGTAAGATAGGCAGAGGGAAGAGGGAATAAAAGTATAAGAAAAGGGGGGAGAGAGAGATACAAACTAAATAAACTTATGCAATAGGCCAAAGAGGGGGCAGAACAACGTACAGACGAACATGGCTAAATTGGTTCAGTTCGGCATCCTGATCATTTCGGTTTATTTAGTGTCGGGTCTATTATTTCTTATACTGGCAATTAAAAGCATCGGGTTAAAGTAAATACATAACCATTACATGTTCATGCAACGCATAAGAACTACAAATGTTGCAAGCATCTAACTTTATTTCTCTTCTTCAACGCAATTCAACTCACACCTCCTATTATTACAGCGCGGTTTTCAGCGCAGTTTTGTTTTTGTGTTTATCCACACTAAAATTCACTTTTGCGCCACTTTGTGCGCCTGTTACTTTTGTAGGCTTTTTCAATTCACTACATACATTTTTTATCACCATTCACATCATCGTTCCTGGCTTGCAGCCTGCCTCCCAATTTGAAGCTTTGCCAGCTTTTGAATAAGCCCCAATTCCTTTTCGCGCTGTCACAGTTTATTCCATCTACTCACCACAACCACCAAGCACTCCTCACTTATTTGTTGGCACACGCTACATGTTGCAACTTTAGCCTACATAAGTTTTAACATTTTTTTATCACTCTAAATTTTTCTGGGCTTTTAGATAGTTGGGGAAAAGTGAATAAGAACTTTTCTTCTTGGCAAGTAAAAATGTCGTAATACATATTTATAATCCATTTTTTTTTTTTAGTTTTATCTTTGTAAGTATTAGGCCATATGTTTTTTTGGGTCGGTCCTTCCACAATTTGGGCCTGAATCTTTGTATGTCGCATATATTGTATGATGTGCCAGTGTGCTGTGATTAGCACAGATTTGCTACACTTGGCTCTTTGCCAATTTAATAGACTGACTAACTGTTGTTATCTCTTGCCTAAGTTTTGGTGGTTCCGCCGCTGGCTTATAGTTTTAACAAAGATATTACTTAGTTACTTATAATACTTAGCTATTTTTTGGATGAAGCTTTAGGCTTTAAGTGTTTAAATGTATTTTACTGCACTTTTTTCGCTTATATTCTGGAACTTTGAGCAACACTATAAGTTTAGTTAAGTTTGAGGATAACATCTCTGAGCCAATCGAAAGCAAACTAGGCTTCTTACAGTGCGACTTAAGAGAAGATGGAAGACGACCCTTGGACGGAAGCTTTTTAGCCCTGTCTATGATGTCAAGAAGAAGGTTTAAAGATGATCCTATGCTTAAAGTTAGTATGAGCACAGTGAAGCGAATAAAACCCAAAAGGCTTCGATATTGATTTCGGAGACTCAGGTGAAGGAAATGGACAAGGAAAAGAAGAAGAAGATAGAGAAGTAGAAGTAGTAATAATAGAGAAGCAGTGGGATAAGAAGGGGCAGTATGTAGAGAGAGGTGAAATACCGATGAAGAGCAACCGAATAAAAAGTGGGTGGAGGAAGAGGCACAGAGGGATGATATGGCAGAGGAGAGGTAGAGAGAGTGATAGAAACTTCTTGAAGTTCATTTAAAAATATGCAAACTTCGGACAGGACAAAGTTTTTTTGATGATTAAGTACTCCCAAAGCTACCATTTTGCAAAGCTAGCGCTATAGGCAACTTTTTAAATATTTAGCTTAGATCCTGTCCGTCATATAGCCTGAATGAGTCCCTTATGTTACCAGAAACTCAATCAGGTATCAAGTTATATATCATAAAACGTTTGGCATCCTCCTGACAAATACGGAACCCAGAACCCAGCTTAACTGCTTCCTCAAGATCTAAGCGCGCGAGTGTAGGACACGAACACAAAAAACGCTCCCTGTCATTTTTTCCTGCAACCCGCCCTTCGACATCTACTGTCACTGACGAAGCCTACTTTATATGTATGTGACTCCAGAACACGAACAAGCTGATTCCTTCTGACAAAGAACGCATATCCTTTGCTACACGCAACCTAATGCTGAAAGAGTACGTTTACCGTCGAACCAATGAAAGATAGTTGCAAACCCCAGAGTGTCGGATATCTAATGAAATTGGTAAAATGAGACTTAAAGAGATATGGTGATATTAACAACTGCCCGGAGTTAAATGACACCAGGCAGTGCTGCATGTTAGTACCATTTCTCGATAACCTACGCCAGGTCGTAAAGTTTGACATCAAGCTGTTGGTGGCTTTCAAAAGTCCTCAATAAAGTTCCAAAAAGATGGGTTATGATGTCTTTCGCTGTAATCGTAGTGATGGATGGTGTCTTTCCTTCGTAATTATGTCTTTTCGTGGTTTCACCAGCGGCTTCCGGACACTGGCCTATGCGTGTCGATGTGGCAGCCGCCGTGCGAGTCTGATGAACGACTTATAGGTTAGGTTAGCTTAAAGTGGCTGCCTCCGCTGTCCGAGCGGAGATTCACGTATGCCGTTGTCGCCCGTTGTGCTACCACGCGGGGGTCCCTATTTCCTGTTACCCTACTTTTCGAAGAAGAAGAAAGTTTAGACCCCAGTGAGGCTAAAGCAGCGCGTTTGCCTAATGAAACGCAAGATATCGTTTGGGTTTATAGAATCAAGCTCCGCAAGGCACTCAAACGAATGTCTGTGGAGGCATAGGTACCGGGTTTTTGACAGTGCGAGGCAGTGGCACAGATATTGCTCTACGCTTTCTATCTCCTCCTCGTCCCTACAGCTGCGGCAGAAGTCATTTGTCTGCAGGCCCATATAGGCACCGTGAGTGCCCATGAGACAGTGACCTGTAAGAAGGCCTACTAGTGGGCTTATAGAGATACGGTTTAACAATATCAGATTTGCTTGGATATAATACATGTAGGTTCCCTGGTCCATCTGGCGTTTGCCTGATGCGTGAAAAGAGATCGCAGGCAGTGTTTGCAAGTGTTTAGAGGAGGGCTGGCCCAACCCGCGGAGGTTATTGTTTGCAGGTTGGTGCCTTCCCTAGCTAGCTCATCCGCAACGCAGTTTCCCGAGATGCCACAGTGGCCATGAACCCATATTATGCTTAGCTTGCAATTTTCAGCTAGTTTGTTGAGGGTTTCTCTGACCTTCAATGCTACTAGTGACGAGGTGTTACTGCATTGCAGGGATTTTATGGCAGCTTGGCTGTCAGAGAAAATTGAAATAGAATTGGTCACCTGCAGGTTAGGAAGATAGCGGGCTGCTTCCCAGGTAGCTATGAGTTCCGCCTGAAAAACACTGCAGTGGTCGGGTAAGCGAAAGCTCTTACTTAGATTGAGCTTCTCCGAGAATATCCTGCTGCCGACTCTGTTGTTTAGTTTAGAGCCATCTGTAAAAACGGAGATTTCGTGTGATCCCGGCTCCACGCCGTTTGCCCACTCGTTCCTCTCTGGGATTCTTGTGGAAAATTTGTTGTCCCAGCAAGGGGGCGATGTTGTATGGTCCAATTTCAAGAAGGTTTCGGGGACTTGCTTCAGGATCTGGGTGTGACCAAACCTGCAGTCCCTCCATGGTTCGATAGCGTTGAGCCTTGCCGTGTTGCAGGAGGCACAGTATCTACCATATAGATCAGTTGGGAGAAGGAATAATATGGTTTCAAGAGCTTTGGTTGGAGTGGAGGGAAGGGCACCGCTGGTAAGCATTGCCGCCATCCTCTGCATTCTCGTTACTTTACTATTGTTAGTTTCGATATCGAGTGCCGTCCACCATACGGTGACGGCGTAGAAGAGTATGGGTCTCACCACTGCCGTATAGATCCAATGGACTATGCGTGGCTGGAGACCCCACCTTTTTCCGATTGCCGACTTACAAGCGTAGAGAGCCATTGTGGCTTTCCTGGATCTTTCCTCCACATTTCGCTTCAAGTCAAGCTTCCTGTCAAGCTTCCTGTCCAGAATAACTCCGAGATATTTAACCTCGGTAGAGAGTTTGATTTCCTTCCCGTTTAGGGACGGGAGGGTAAATTCCGGTATACTGCGTTTGCGGGTAAAAAGCACCATCTCAGTTTTTTCACTGCTGATGCTGAGTCCGCATTCTCTAGACCAAGTGTTTGTTAGATTAAGAGCATTTTGCAAGAGTTCGCCAAGTACCGGAAGGTGTTTGCCGACTTATAGGGAATGATATTGGGTAGACGTAAAATTACTTAAAAACTGTATCAAGTTCTAAAATCACAACAGGCTGCGTTGCTGTTAGAGTTTTGTTTTTAATTGGGGTTTATCTCCATCGAATTTTCAATCAAATTTTCAAATCTTGATTGACCAGAACTACCGATGGAAACTCATTATAACGAGCAGCAAAACGAAAGGAGATGCTCATGCATTACAAAGACAAAATATTCCTCAAAAGTACAGTTAGGAACAAAGATATGCCATAATCTAGGAAAACGTGGATTTCGGGCGCCATAAATAAGATTTATTGAAATTATTGCTTCAGATGCAGTTGCACCAAAATCGCTAAGAATCTTTGATCTGCTTCTTTAAAGAGCATATTGTATCAGCTTTTAAATAGTGATAACAATGAATTCTTTGACGCACCGAAAATTATTTCATAAATTAAAGAATCTTTGACTTTATAGACTTTAGAGGCCACATAAATTTGTTGATTGTAATTAATATACTTTAATGAGTGTTTATAAACATCACTAACATACAGCAGCGAAGAGGAAAGTAGCAGTGGCATTATCATCTTATATATTATTGCTAATTGCTGTTTTTATGTACAGGTCCCTTTTTCGCTCTTATTTGGAACCCAAATCTATGAATAAAGTTTTGACTGTAAAGATGGGGATTCGTGCTATTAGCGAGCTTTGGGCATTATTGTCGCAGTGCTTTTGTTTAGCTATATTTTAGTAATATAATTTGTTAAAAAACAAAGATTGTGAGCACACAAAGAAATCTATTTGTACTATGGCACTATTGTGAATATTTGCATTACCGGCAGTTGCTAATATTCACCATATGGGCAGCGCAATCGCATGTAAGTTTATAGATGTTTGATTGATAGAACATCTGATATCTGTTGATATTTGATAAGAGACTTTTATATTAGTTGAGCTAGATGCGCACGGGTACGTCTCGTTTTTTTTAAATTTCGTTAATTTAATTCTTCTTTTCTATTTTGATATTTGAAAAAAAATCGTTTTAAAAATTTTAAAAATTTGAGAAATTTTTATTTGAAATTCCCTTTAAGCCCAACCAATTTTAGTCTTAGTTATAGATCTGTCGAATTTGGAATTGATTTTTGACAATTTTTTTCCGAAGGGTGTTTGAGATTTTCCTTTATATAAAAAAAAATGTTTCTTGTATGAAGAAAAATCTAACACACACTTTGGAAAAAAAATTTCAAAATTCAATTCCAATTTTAAAAGACCTATAACTTGTACTTTGTTAGACTAAAGCTGATTTGGCTAAAAAACCACACACTCAAAAAAAAATTCAGAGAACTCTACAAAAAGTTTGAAAATTTCGTAAAACTTCCTTAAATTTCAAAATTTTTTCGAAAACATTTTTGTGATTGGTTTACATAGTTTGCGTCATAAAATTGATAGAAGTTTTACTTTTCAAATATAGAAATTAAAAAAATTAAAATTAAATTTACGAAATTTGAACAAAAAAAAAACATGACACTGCTATTTTTTTTGTTTACTGCTGTAAGCTAGCAACATTTCTCCTAAAATATCGAAAGTAGAAAAAAGAAGTATTTCACTGAAAAAATGTTTGACAAAAATTGCTACTGCTTTTTTTCTGTTCGCTGCTGTAAGTCGCAAAAGCAAAAACTAATGAAATTTATCACGCTATAATATAAAATGTTTAAATATTAAAATTATTTTATATTTGTTTATAACGCGTCCACAAATTATGTATTTTGTTTTTTTGTATTAAGTATGTGCGCTTGTGTTATTTCAAGAGGGTGATTGGCCGATAAAAAAGGGGCACGCAAGCAATAAAATGAGTTCAGCATAAATTGCTTTTGGGGTAACCCATTTATTGTGCCCATCATTTAAGTGCAAACTTAGTGCCTCACAGCTAACAAAATTAAATAATATTAAATATAATTACGCATTGTGGCAACAACAATTAAATTAAAAGAATGTCACGTTGCATTTTAATGGGCACTTACTTATCGAAGTCGATTAAAATTGATACTGAAAAAAATTATAGTCGAACAAAAAACCATTAATTTGCATAGCGCGCTTATTGAGTTTAAATAAAACCAAAAAAATATGAGATCTTAAAGCGCCATCCATGCCTTAGCGCAACAGCTGCACCACACAGCTGCCTCTGAGCGCACTGCTGATTTGGTGCGTGTGGCAGAGCTGTGCTGGTGGCAGTGGTGCAGTTGCACCAAAATCAGCTGCAATATCATCTACCTATAAAAAAAAATAATTGTAGCTATTTATTTTTATGCTAATATTTACAAGTATTTGTTGGTATGCTTGCATGTGCGCGTGTGTTTGAATGCATTCTTGCAACATTTCAAGTTTCGCGTTAAATGACGCACAGCGAAATTTACGTGCTTTTCAAGTTTTTTTTGTTGCTACACTGTCTCGAAACCGCTACATATTTGACTACCAAAGTATATATGTTGCTATTCGTTGATTGCCATTACATTACGTTAACAACAACAATAAATTACGTGTCAATTTAATTCGCATTGCATTAATCATGCGTCAGCGGCAACAGAAAGAGCAGCAGCAGCCGAAACAACTTCCGCAAGCAATACTCCATGACAGCAACATTACTAACATAAAAAAAATTAAAAGTGCGCCGCACAACAACAACGGCAGCTCAATGCAAATAATGTCAATAAAAAACGCGACTAATAAAAATAAAAATGTTGCTTGTCATGTCTGTCCATCAACCAACCAATTCGTTTGCCAGTGAGTGAGTCAATAAGCGCAGACCGACCGCATATAGACACCGTTGCGGTGAGAATGGTGTGTGGGGTTAGCAGAGTGGAGGGTAGAATGCAAGGAAGTTATGTGCGGTTTCTAGTATTTGAGAAACTTTTTGTGTTGAATCAGGTTCTAAGCGCACTCGGGTAGTTGGATCGGTTCTAGTAATGGGAGCAGATAGGTTCTATGTAGGTAGCTCAACTTAAACACGTTACAAACACCATAAACACCTTCATTCTTACTGTACCGAAATTCAATCCACGCAGCCCTTGTCACTCTTACCTCAGGCCCACTACCCTTTTTCATGATCTCAAAGTAACACAGCTCTATATCAAGAATACCCACGCACAGGCTCTTTGGCTCCAAACGACATTAAGTATTTTGGCTGTTTTAAGCTCACAACAAAACAGAAAAAAAAACAAGTAGATGCCGGTAGAATAATTAAGTAACACAGAAGCTGGGCATGACATGCTTTGAATTGCCTCTGAAAGCAAGCGGTATAACAATCCATCAATATTCAGTCTTTGAAAAACTTCATTTTCGTAATTCCGATAAGGCAGTTGTTTTAATTTTTGTTTACCTTATTGTCGTGGTGCTCCGTTTCTGAACACCTTTGCTCTAAATGGTCAGCAAACATCACAGTTAAGTATGGCCCCACTTCTGTGCACCTTCTCAGCACTGGCGTATGCAGATAACTGCTGGATAATGCTAACAGGTTGACCAGCATTACTTCAAATAGAAACCGGCTCTCTTTAATTGCTTCACATCGAGGAACTTTACTTCTTCGCCTAGAAATAAACGGGTTAACCTGTTTTACTTATAAACCCTCTTCGCGCTTATGCCGTCTTCAGTGCCATTTTACAGAGCGATAAACCAAATTGGGCAAAGAGTTATGGAAGATCGTTCCAAATATTCATTATATATGTATCCTGTCATAAATTCATCGAATCCAAAGCAGTAACAGTTCTTCCGATAATAATTTGCAACAATCCGGTACTCGCACCTTCAGGTTCTACATCAAAAGTCGTGTGCACAGTTCGATTTGTCCCGTAGAGCTTATAGGTCGTCTCAGCTTGCCTATTTGTACCATGACATGATCGTAAAATCGAAGGCGGTTAGTTAGAGATAAGCGACGTGCTTCACGCGTATCGCCCAGCCAGTTGCATCACTAAGGAGTGTGGTGTCATCGTTCAGCAGTTTTAAGGGCTAGTCTACCTTCCCTTTATCATTATCGTCATTGATTGGTGCTTAGCTCCCTAGGTGATTTTCACCGTTTTGTAGTAAGTCCCACAATCTGTCCCTGCTTTCGATAATTTAAGCCAATTGTGTTATCAAGTGTTTCTTCAGCTTTCTCTTCTAACTCAGTAGGCTCCTACTTCCTCCTCTGCTTCCAAATGCGTGTGTCGATAGAAAAAACTTCTTGATCGGAATATCTTAGTCCATTCCCATAATATATCCTAACATTTCCCTTAGAATCGAACGCAGTTTTGTGTTTTTGAAAGCGCGTTTATCTGCCTTTAGAACAGTCTTTCGGTTCTTGTCATTCAACATTGGCGACTAAGTTTTCCATCCGTTTATCCGGTTCTGCACAACACCAATGCATAGTATGCAATTCAAGCAGCACCAGCGCCAACCAACAACGTTAAATTCTGACTGCCAATGTGGCAGCAACAAGCGGACGGACAAATTCCTGTCACATTAACTGTTTTAGTTTTCTTTTGCAGCTGATTTTTATTGCAGTTGATGCTGTTTTTTTCTCACTCTTAGCATTCCCGCTTTGTTGTTGCTTTTATTATGCCTGTGTTGTTGTTGTAAGCTGTTTGCAACATAATATCATTGGTCAGGTATTCAACCAAACTGGCCGAGCAGCCAAGCGACAACCGACCAAGTTGAGTGCAATTTGGTTTTCTTTTGTTGTTGCTGATTTTGGTTTTTTTTCTTTTTTGTTGCCTGTCTGTATTATTATTGTTCTCTGCTTTTGTTTTCATTTTAATTTTTTAGTCCTTTATACTTTTCCTTTTATTTATATTCTTTTATATTTTTATACTCAGCTGAGCAGATCTCACAGAGTATATTAACTTTGTTCGCATAACGGTAATCTGTAACGGCATAAACTAATCGAGATAGATATAGACTTCTATATATCCAAATGATCTGGGCGAAAAAAGAAATTCATTTAGCCATGTCCGTCCGTCCGTTCGTCTGTCCGTCCTCCTGTAAACACGATAACTTGAGTAAATTTTGAGGTATCTTGATGACATTTGGTATATATGTTCCTGGGCGCTCATCTCAGATCGCTATTTAAAATGAACGAAATCGGACTACAGCCACGCCCACTTTTTCGATATCGAAAATTTCGAAAAAGCGAAAAAGTGCGATAATTCATTACCAAAGACGGATAAAGCGATGAAAATTGGTAGGTGCGTTGAACTTATGACGCAAAATGGAAAACTAGAAAAATTTTGGAGAACGGGCGTGGCAACGCCCACTTTTAAAAAAGGTAATTTAAAAGTTTTGCAAGCTGTAATTTGGCAGTCGTTGAAGATATCATGATGAAATTTTGTAGGCACTTTACTCCTATTACTATATGTGTGCTAAATAAAAATTAGCGAAATCGGAGGACGAACACGCCCACTTTTAAAAAAAAAAAAATTTTTTAACTAAAATTTAACACAAAAATTTAATATGTTTACAGTATAAAAGTAAATTATGTCAACATTCGACTCCAGTAATGATATGGTGCCACAAAATACAAAGATAAAAGAAAATTTCAAAATGGGCGTAACTCCGCCCTTTTTCATTTAATTCGTCTAGAATACTTTTAATGCCATAAGTCGAACAAAAATTTACAAATCCTTGTGAAATTTGGTAGGGACATAGATTCTATGACGATAACTGTTTTCTGTTAAAATGAGCGAAATCGGTTGAAGCCACGCCCAGTTTTAATACACAGTCGTCCGTCTGTCCTTCCGCATGGCCCTTAACACGATCAATTGAGCAAAAATCGATATATCTTAACTAAACTTAGTTCACGTACTTACCTAAAGTCACTTTATCTTGGTATAAAATATGGTCGAAATCCGACTATGACCACGCCCACTTTTCCGATATCGAAAATTACGAAAAATGAAAAAAAATGCCATAATTCTGTACCAAATATGAAAAAAGAGATGAAACATGGTAATTGGATTGGGTTATTGGCGCAAAATATAACTTTAGAAAAAACTTTGTAAAATGGGTGTGACACCTACCATATTAAGTAGAAGAGAATGAAAAAGTTCTGCAGGGCGAAATCAAAAGCCCTTGGAAACTTGCAAGGAATACTGTTCGTGGTATTATATATATAAATAAATTAGCAGTACCCGACAAAAGATGTTCTGGGTCACCCTGGTCCACATTTTGGTCGATATCTCGAAAACGCCTTCACATATACAACTAAAGGCTACTCCCTTTTAAAACCCTCATTAATACTTTTCATTTGATACCCATATCGTACAAACACATTCTAGAGTCACCCCTGGTCCACCCTTATGACGATATCGCGAAATGGCGTCCACCCATAGAACTATGGCTCACTCCCTTTTAAAATACTCTTTAATACCTTCCACTTGATACCCATGCCATACAAACACATTCCATGGTTACCCTAGGTTCATTTTGCTAAATGGTGATTTTCCCTTATTTTGTCTCCAAAGCTCTCAGCTGAGTATGTAATGTTCGTTTACACCCGAACTTAGCCTTCCTTACTTGTTATCATTTTGTTTTGTCCATAATCACACTCCCAGCTGCCTTTGTTGCTGTCCAGCGATCCTATCAACCAACTCCTTTACCAAAAAATCTTCTCTTCGCACTCACCCTACCTCCACTCTACCTCCACTCTGGTGGCGTTCACATTGGCCCATTTGTTGTTGCTACCTTTTGTGGCCTGCTGTGCCTTTACAGACATTTGGTAGGTACAATGTGCAACATGCAACAAATATGCAGTTTTTCCTTCTTTGCTGTTGATTTGTTGTTGTTTTAATTTTTTATGTCCATCAACGGCTGCTTGCGTCTGCATTTGTCAAATGATTCATAGTTATTTATTGAAACTGAATATTTTTACAAACAGCTAACACATTCCCGCGTCGATTGGTTGGTTGATAAGATCTCGCGGAATAGTTGGGTGGCTTGAAATGATGATTATACATAAATCAGTGAAATAAATGAATCAGCAGAAATGATTAAAATGTTTATTATTTGACCCCTAGGTAGAGAGAAAAAATTAAATAAATTTTAATTGAAAACAGTGACTGAGTTGGAATTTTTTGAATCAATTTGTATTGGTTTTGTACAGTGTTGCTCAAAATTTTAACGGATGTTGCTGGCGACCCAATTTCAGCAACTAATTCGAGCCTTAATTCAGAAATGCTTGAGACCACGAAAAAGTACTTAAGGCTGGACCTGTGTAGAATTTCATAATGTTCAACTTCGAACCCTAAAGACCAAGGAAACTCGAGCAAAGCCAAGGAAGCGAGATATTTGCGAAGTACGTAATTTAGCGACCCCGAGTCTCGAATATCTCAAGACGCGCACGTGCGTAATATTTAATACCATTAACATAATGTCAAAATAAAGGCATATGCAAGTTTCCATGTCTTATTTCAACTTTAGAGGTCGAACCCTGAAATGGCAAGACTAAATTTTAATTTTCCTAATAAATCAATTTTGAATACAAACTTTTTTCAGTGCCATAATATTTTTGAATAATTTTTAGATGCCAATTTATTAGTGTAAATTAGTTTTTTATGCCAAAGTGCTTGCTCGTAATGTGGCAGTGCCTTTGCTTTGCACTTACAATATGAAAATCAGAAACTTCCATATGACATTCATTTATATGTGAAAGCATACGGGAGTGCTTTGAAAAATTTTGTTTATTTTTGAAGTGTAAATTTGTGTCTGTGCCTATGATTTAGAGCGAGACAAAAACAAAAGCGCTATATGTGTATAGGGATTGAGCAACCCTAAAAAGATTTGTAGGAAAGAAAAGAAAAGAAAATAAAAGAAAAGAAAAGAAACCCAAAGAAAAGAAAAGAAAGAAAGCAAAAGAAAAGAACAGAAGAGGAAAGGAAAGGAACGTAAAGGACAGGAAGGAAAAGAAAGAATAGGAAAGGAATGAATGAAAACGAAAGGGAAGTAAAAGAAATGATAAACTAATAGGGGAGAGGGAAGATTGGGAGTAAAACACGAAGACAAACTCGCAGCCGAAACCGAAACCGGGAGGCTTGTCATCAAAAACGTTATCGATTTTTATCGAAAATGCATCGTTATGTTACAAAAAAGTTATAAAATTTGCTATCGAAAGACTATCGATTTTTTATAGGAGTTTTACCAATTGATTATCGTCGTGACTTCGGATATATTATCGAAAAATGTTAGACTTTTTATCACAAAGTTATCGATTTGATACCAAAGTAGTATATTTCGTATAAAACAAAAATCGTTTGATATCAAATAGTTCCAGATTCCTTTCCGTATTTTTAGCAATATTTTATCGGTATGCTTTCGATATATTGTCGACAACTCATCGGCTTATTATGATACAGATACCTAAAAATATTCAACGTAAAATCGATGGCACATCTGTAACCAGTCGATAACAAGACGATAAGATATTGAGGTTTGTCTCTCCGTAGAAGACGCCATCCCCGATTAGTCCGTTTGGTTTAGCACTACTGCTGTAGATTGTTTTTCCACAATCCATTTCGCGATTGCGTGTGTCTAATATACAAACGACGAAATATCGGAAATCGATCAGTGGGAAACAAACCACTAAGCAAGCATAAGCAACGCTCGTTTTTGCGCTTTTGTTTTGTAGTTATAGTGGTTCAAACGCATTTGATTGAATGGTTGATGTTAAAGCTTTTGCAAAAAATATTTAAAGAAAATATATTTATCGTAGTTTTTAATACAATTATACTTCTGATTACACCGTTTTTGTTTTCAAAATGCTATCACTTTTTCAAAAATTTATCGTTTGGGATCTTTTTTTTTTTTAAATTTGTTTTTAAATGTACTTTTCGGAAAAAATTCAAACAAATTTTTAAAGTTTTTTTTTATTGTAATTTTTCATTTTTTCGAGATTTTTCGAATTTCGCCCTTTTTTTCTCATAAAAAACTTCAATCAATTCTGCAATCATCCCCACTAATCCCGGAGTGGGCCGAGATTTTTTTTTTTTTTTATTTAAAAAAAAAAGCTTTAAAATTTTTTTGTATTTTTTCCGAAAAGTACATTTAAAACAAATTTAAAAGGAAAAAAAATCCCAAACGGTCAATTTTTGAAAAAGCTATAGCTTTTTGAAAACAAAAACGGTGTTTTTTTAAAAATTCATAACTTTTTTTGAGTTGGATGAAAAAATTTGAAAAAATTCTGAAAAAAGTCTTTCGTAAGCTAGAAAAAGAAGAAAAACTTTCAGCCAATTCTAAAGGGGTCGGGTTCAAAATTGGTGGAAATGGGATGGAATACCCCATATACATCCAGTAGCTATACAGTTTCTCAGGCAGCGTTAAGTTACGCTGAGGTATTCTCTGCCCCCACGTACTGTAATTTAGCATTGCTTGATTTAAGATTCAATTACAAACATCTATACCTAATCCAAAAATCCTATATTTCTTAAATTAGTCATAAATATCGCATGCTAATATTTATTTTTGTACATCTGTAACACGCATCCAAAAGATTTCGTGTTTAAGAGCTTTTTAGCTAAACTCATTACAAACTTACCACAAAAGCTAATTAACACTCTACACTTTGCAATAATATGCTAAATTAACACTTAATAAAACGACGACTATTGACACAAGCAACAAAAAATGGTTCATAAAAAGACATACATAGTTAAAAGCCAGGCTAAGTAATCGTATATAGCAATTGACATAAAATGAAATCTCACGCTGCCCCTCCTTACCGCACCACAGCGTGTAAAATTTTTGTATAATTGAAATGTCTTCGTTTTTGATTTCACTTTTTGTCAAACTTTGCGGTTGCTTTGCCTATGAATTAAATGTTGGTTTATGTAGAAATAAATGGCGGGGGGTGGGATGCCAATATATGTATACTACACACGCCCCCCCGTTAGTTTTAAAGCTTTAAACCGAAATAAGTATGTTCTTTCTAATTTCAATTGACTTCAACGTTGACTTAACAAATATCAAAGGCATTACAACAGCATGATATTCAAGGAAAAAAAATAAAGCAACAAAACAAACATACAAACTCATGCACAAAGATCCTGACTTGAGCATATTGAAGAGCAGTAGAAGCGGCAAGTACCCAGACTATGTCTCTTTGCCACAACACATATCAGTTACCTATGTGCATATGTATGTCTGTGCGACATAACACCTCCAAACGCCCACGCATATGATTTCATACTAAGCGCGCACTCAGACTTCGCAAGTAAAATGTACAAAGTACAAACACACTATGCAAGGAGTGCAAATTTCTTAAGCACTTGCAGAAAAATAAAGCACTGCTATGCTGTTTGCAAGTAAATTTGACGGTATTGACAGCGTATAGAGTTGGATGAGCACTTTAGCTTGCTATGTCCGAATGCGCCTTTATATGCGCTACACTACAGCAAACTCCCCTACATAACAACATTGCCTTTGGCTTATCTCGTTGCCCTCAAGTTGACTGGCTTCTATTTCTAATGTGTTCTTTTATTTATCCCTCCCCCAACGCTTATTAATTTCACTTCTTACATTTATTCGCAATCACATTCACATTCATTTACTTTTGCTATTCTCAATTTGTTTCCTTTTTACACACACACACACATTTTATCAAAGTTTGTAACCCCACTCCAATGATTTAGCTATTGCCTTTCCCCGAATAAAGCATAAAGGTTGCATCCCCTTTTCAGTTGGCTTATTTCGTGTGTTGCTCGATTCTTATCATCATTTTGAAATTACTTCAACTTCGGCAAGCAGAAGAAGAGCATACTGCGCTATGGAATGCCAATGAAACGTTAGTATGATATAAATGTATGTACGTAGAACTTTTATGAAGTATGAGTTGAGAGGGGTGCACTAGAAAGCGCCACACACAACCGCAACATATCAGCTTACATAGAAAGCGACTACAACTTTTCTCCCCCAACCGCAGCATTTCAGTCTCACAGCTTTATTTACATCCTACCACCCGCTTAATCCTACCCCCCAGACAAGCTTGTTTTACCAGCGGCAATGCGGCATGCCAGCTTGTATTTGCCTACCCTATGACAGTTTTTCAGTTGCTACAACAACGTTGTACCTATTCAGCTACCGTCATCAACATTCGTCGTTGTCGATGTTTTACATTGTCCGTGTTTTCATCGTCGATTTTGCTGACACCCCATAAAATATTTAAGTCAACAACACTGCAAGCCATTAAGGAGGTGAATGAGCATTTCATGTCTGTCCTACTACATCCGTACCCATTCAATTGCTTCAGTGCCTTTAATCGTAGGTTCGTTTGTCTATTCATCGGGTTCATCACGTTTCCTCGCGTTTGATGCTGTTTAAAGGTTTTATTTTTTCTTTTACTCAATTCTTTTCCACAATGCACCAGTCACGAAGCACTCATTTGCCTTCTTGTACCACAAAATTCTCTTTCACTTTAGGTATTCATTTTTTTATACTCAGTTGAGCAGAGCTCACAGAGTATATTAAGTTTGATTGGATAACGTTTGGTTGTACAGGTATAAAGGAATCGAGATAGATATAGACTTCCATATATCAAAATCATCAGGATCGAAAAAAAATTTGATTGAGCCATGTCCGTCCGTCCGTTAACACGATAACTTGAGTAAATTTTGAGGTATCTTGATGAAATTTGGTATATAGGTTCCTGAGCACGCATCTCAGATCGATATTTAAAATGAACGATATCGGACTATAACTACGTCCACTTTTTCGATATCGAAAATTTCGAAAAACCGAAAAAGTGCAATAATTCATTACCAAAGACAGATAAAGCGATGAAATTTGGTAGGTCAGTTGAACTTAAGACGCAGAATAGAAAATTAGTAAAATTTTGGACAATGGGCGTGGCACCGCCCACTTTTAAAAGAAGGTAATTTAAAACTTTTGCAAGCTGTAATTTGGCAGTCGTTGAAGATATCATGATGAAATTTGGCAGGAACATTACTCCTATTACTATATGTACGCTTAATAAAAATTAGCAAAATCGGAGAAGGACCACGCCCACTTTAAAAAAAAATGTTTTTAAAGTAAAATTTTAACAAAAAATTTAATATCTTTACAGTATATAAGTAAATTATGTCAATTCAACTCCAGTAATGATATGGTGCAACAAAATACAAACATAAAAGAAATTTTCAAAATGGGCGTGGCTCCGCCCTTTTTCATTTAATTTGTCTAGGATACTTTTAATGCCATAATTCGAACAAAAATTTACCAATCCTTTTGAAATTTGGTAGGGGCATAGATTTTATGACGTTAACTGTTTTCTGTGAAAATAGGCGAAATCGGTTGAAGCCACACCCAGTTCTTATACACAGTCGTCCGTTTGTCCTTCCGAATGGCCGTTAACACGATAACTTGAGCAAAAATCGACATATCTTTACTGAACTTAGTTCACGTACTTATCTGAACTCACTTTATCTTGGTATAAAAAATGAACGAAATCCGACCATGACCACGCCCACTTTTTCGATATCGAAAATTACGAAAAATGAAAAAAATGCCATAATTCTATACCAAATACGAAAAAGGGGATGAAACATGGTAATTGGATTGGTTTATTGACACGAAATATAACTTTAGAAAAAACTTTGTAAAATGGTTGTGACTCCTACCATATTAAGTAGAAGAAAATGAAAAAGTTCTGCAGGGCTAAATCGAATGCCCTTGGAATCATGGCAGGAATACTGTTCGTGGTATTACATATATTAATAAATTAGCGGTACCCGACAAATGATGTCCTGGGTCACCCTGGTCCACATTTTGGTCGATATCTGGAAAACGCTTTCACATATACAACTACCACCACTCCCTTTTAAAACTCTCATTAATACCTTTAATTTGATACCAATATCGTACAAACACATTCTAGAGTCACCTCTGGTCCACCGTTATGGCGATATCTCGAAAAGGCGTCTACCTATAGAACTAAGCCCCACGCCCTTTTAAAATACTCATTAACACCCTTCATTTGATACCCATATCGTACAAACATATTCTAGAGTCACCCCTGGTCCACCTTTATGGCGATATCTCGAAAAGGCGACGACCTATAGAACGAAGGCCCACTCCCTTTTAAAAATACTCATTAACACCTTTCATTTGATACCCATATCGTACAAACAAAGTCTAAAGTCACCACTGGTCCACCTTTATTGCGATACCTCGAAAAGGCGTCCACCTATAGAACTAAGGCCCACTCCCTTTTAAAATACTCATTAACACCTTTCGTTTGATACCCATATTGTACAAGCGCATTCTAGAGTCACCCGTGGTCCACCTTTATGGCGATATCTCGAAAAGGCGACCACCTATACAACTACCACCACTCCCTTTTAAAACCCTCATTAATACCTTTAGTTTGATACCCATATCGTACAAACAAATTCTAGGGTCACCCCTGGTCCCCCTTTATGGAGATATCTCGAAACGGCGTCCCCCTATGGAACTATGGCCCACTCCCTCATAAAATACTCTTTAATGCCTTTCATTTGATACACATGTCATACAAACACATTCCAGGGTTTCCCTCGGTTCATTTTCCTACATGGTTATTTTCCCTTATGTTGTCACCATAGCTCTCAACTGAGTATGTAATGTTCGGTTACACCCGAACTTAACCTTCCTTACTTGTTTCTTTATAGCAATAGACTTGTTTGTATTCACTTTCTCAGCCGCACATCTGTGCACACGTCCAAATATGTAACTGTCAAAGGAAGGCGTTGCTGCCGTTCACACCAACTGACTACTTTCATGTTGGCAATTTGTTGTTCAGACTGTCTCCACATCTATTGCCTTAACATCCTTTAAAGCGTTACATTCATGCCAGCCTTTAACTTTATTCTTCTGCGCTCCTGTTTCCGTGTTCACATTCTCAATACTTTGTTGTTACGATGCGTACTTGTATGCGTGCTATCTTCCTTCCGGTTTCACCCACACCCCGAGTATAGGCGACACGACTTTTGCTACTTGCTGTTTGCTTCTTAAACGCGATTGTGATGTTTTATTCCTAGCAGCTTTTTGTAAGTATTTTCTCATCATTCCTTCACATTCATTCATCGCGAGTTGTATGTATATTTCCTTACACGTTTTTTCCTTTTATATATTCTCGTGTTAAGTTTTTGCTTCCGTTCGCTTTCACTTCCGATTTTTTCGCAACATTTACTGATAAGCGCAACGAATGCGAGAATACAAGTTCGTTATCCATACGCTTGATGAGTTTCCAAATGATAAAGGATTGAAGCTGAAGCTGAAAGAATTAATAATGTGTACAAAAAAAAAAAAAAGATTCAATAAAAGTTAAATAATTTCTACTAGCATAGTACATAATGGCCTCACAACGGACCGTAGTGTTCCGTGCCGCCTTATCCTAACGTAAGCTAAGCTTTACCATAACCTTTAATGTTTGCCATCAATTCTGAGGGGCCTTAAACTTCCGTTCGCTTGCGATCTCAATTTTGTCCTGTAGGCAGCGTCCTACCAGGCTTATTTTCGTCATCGCCAATTTTACAGATATGCTTCCACACATCTCGGAATACAGCGTTGACTTGTGCTCCCGGAGACGAGTTGCGAAATCATTGGCAGTCCTTTACAATTGCAGCCTCATATGTTCACACTTTCCGCGTGCTTTTGCTGTGAACTTTAAGCCACGCTGATTTTGGTTGCGGCATTATAGCGATCCGAGCCGAAGTTGAGACCTGTGGAGGCATGCCGTGCGCTTATCTCAATATGATGGTTATTTTTGCGCATTTCTCCGTCAAGTGTCAGCCGATTTAGTTTGATAGATGTTTATCTTTAAACCAAATGCTGAGTGCGACCCTGTTTCGAGCATCAGCGAAGCCGATCAAGCTGAATCCATTACACTAGGTTTCATCGTGGAGGGTTAATACAACTTCTTTTCCCGCTAGCGTTGAAATCACCAAGCACTACTTTAGTGATAGATATGACAGTGGTTCGGGTGCCGGCGAAGTCAGCCAGCCTCTATCAATTAGAAGAGCCTTCACCGTGGGGGCTGTACTTTCGGACCGTTGGCCAAAATTCAACTTCTTTTCCTGCCATGGTGAAGGCAGCGAACGTATGTACTTTCCAGACGCTCGTAGAATCTGCAAGCGTAGTCATCAAAAAACGGGCTCCATTATCCGAAGTTTCTATGTGCTTTCGAATTGGATTGGGAAACGCTCTTTGGGGAGCCATAATGAGCTGCACGTTTGTATGGCGAGTCATCAGATCTCGATTTTAGTAGCGAGATCAGACGCTGTTGGGCGTTTTTCAAACGACTGTCTGATCACCGAACATCTAGGGTCACGGGCTCATCTTGAAGAATAGTTTTGACAGTAAAAGCTTTAAAAAAAAAGTTCATTTAATGTATGTATAATGTGATGTTTTCAGAAACGTTGTATGTATCCATTGGAAATTCCCAAAAGTCGAATGTACCCTGAAAAGACAATAATATTGAATGGTTGGGCTTGTACGAAAGTCATCCGTATACCTGATAACTGAAGGAATGTTTACTTTACCAATTTGTGATGTTTCAAAACATTTTTCCAACAAAGCCAATTCCGGACTGGGGGCAGCAGAACACATTGAAACACTTTTGTTGTTATCTATATTCAAGTTGAGGGATGCATCATCGTAAAACCCCGTTCTTTGCGGAAGAAGACATTTATCCAAATATTTTTCTATTTGTAGCATTTATTCTTGTACAATAGCTTACAGCGGAGTTAGAAACAAATAAATGTTGGGTACATGTATTGACTTCTTTCTGCTATTTTTGTCATAACCTACGGATTAAAAGAGCCTTGTTCGACTTAATCATTTATTGGCAATTTTATAAAGCTTAGCGTCTAATTTACGCCTTAAGTAGACGGTCATCCGCTTACTTAGTTTTTCATTTCTTCGATGTCTTTTAGCAGCAACTAAAAAGAACTTTTAGCAGTTTTCCGTTTACTTGTAACTTTTTGTTTTCAATACCTTCTCCAACAACATTTTTCGTTTATTTAAGAAACTGCAACACGGTTATTTGCTTTGCGGCTAACATTTTGTCGAAAGTCTAGACGTGTAACTCACTCGCATTCGGCTTGACATGCATAAGGCAGCAATCCACACATAGACAAAAGCTACTTTACGCTGTACTTTAACTTTACCCTCCTATAGTTTTTATTAGCTTATTTTATTTGTTTTTGCTGCCTTCACTTTGCATTTTACTTTACATTTGCCACTTTTTTTGTCGCCACCTTTCGCCCCTAATTCACTCGTTGAAATGTCAACTTTTGGCATCTTTCGTGTTCTTCAAACGTAGCATCCTCTTTTGTTGCGCCGAAACGTGCTCGAGTGCATGTATGTAGAGGTATAACTGTATTTTCTCGCCGCCACTTAAAGCGTCCCCTTTTATTATAAGCGCCGCACGGAAATACAATCAGAGGGGAGTGAGCTGTTCGCTAACTATGCTTCGTCACTCGTATAGCAACCATGAAAACATAAGAAACTACAAACATTAAACTAACATACTTACTGGCATACATAATATAATAACAGTAAACGAAGAGCGACTTTATTTCCGGTGCCCGTTTACAAATGTTCGGAGCGCACACGATGTTTAGTAGCTCCTATAATCACATCTCTCCCCGCTGCAGTGCTGCTTTTGCACAGACAAAGTATAGTTCTCTGTTAGTGCCCGATCGAATGTGGACTTTTGAACCGAATCTGGAGTCTAACCGTAAGTTAGGTTTTAGCGTACTAAATTTGGTTGCAGAGTTGTTGCCTAAGCAAATTACCAGGCAATCTTAGCCAGATGTAAATTTCTGGTCGCCCTGTGCGACGCTTTGGAGTGCTATCTGGACACGGTAAATAGGAGGGCGAAGTCAATTGAACTAAGCTATCAACTCAAGTTATTCCTCCTCTTAGGCCTTTCTCGGTTGGCGGTACCGCTGTTACTTTCTGATAGCTTTAAAAATCTAGTAATTATGCTGAACAGGAAGATTTTTAGAAGGTCCTATGTTGCCTCTCGCCAAGAGTCGTACACTGGCTTTATGGGATGCTGATCTGGTGAAAAGCACTGGACACAAAAAACACCACTTTATTGTTGTGATAGCTCCATCCATCTGGCTCTGAATAGAATGCTGAATATACACCTGGTTGATCAGGTGTCGTTATATAAGCTCTATGATTATGGACACTCCAGAATTCTTACCAAAATCGAAATTATTGCAGCCAGGGCGGAATATTATGTGGTGACAACTGCCCTCTGCCCAAGTTTCAACAGCTTTAACTGGTTCACGAGTGGGTAGAAATATGTCAGGAGACCGATGTAATCTGCAGATTCTAATTTCTCGACCACTGTAGCGTCTTCCTAGTGGAAATCACCCTTTTTAAGGATGCGGTGGATGGGATGCTATCAAGTGTTATTGCCCTTAGAAAATTTGAAATATATCCAAACAGTCAAGCGGTAGTTAAGAGTGCTCTGAGAGTGCCGGAACTTGTTTGCGATTGCTTCGAAATATTGTAAGATTAAAGGCATCTCAGTTGTGCCGAGAATTTATGGTAACAGCGGCGACTTAAAGTTTGCACTTGTACAGATGGAATGAGCTAAGCATACCGTGTGCAGATACTACCACCTGCGGGGTGGTGAGATCCTTCTGGCTATAAGTGAATGACAGTGCCGAAATCATTGTGTAGATTAAGGTTCAATTGTCTTTAGTGATTGAGGGTCTGACAAGTGACTGTTCAAGTCCTTCCAGTTGCTGTAACATGGAAGAGGGTAAGGTCGAATTAGCGAGTCACTTCATGATTGACTATCCTGATTTTGTGAGAAATAGGCGCAATAATTTTGGTCTCGGCCTACTCGCATCTCCAAAAAATTGTATCCAGGATCGAGAGCAACAGTAAATGAATCTATGGACATCGCCGCTCCCTAGCGATTTTCTGTGTAATCAACGCTTATGTCAACGTTAGTTTATGTGACACTCCAACGGACCTTCATGTCCAAGTGAGCCTTAGCTAATCCACTTATTGATTGCTTATCGAAGTTTATAATATACCTTAGCGATTTTCATTTTTTTATATGTTAAATGAATTCGAACATTCGATCGAACTCTAAATTATGTGAATCTTCTTCCTTCCTTTGGCGTTTGTTGTGTTCGCGTGATTTTACCAATGTTGCCACACTATTTGTCTGTCTAAATTACATATTTACTGTCTTTTGTGAGACATCACAGTGTTGTTCATCCCTTCGGTGGTTCATTGTTTTCAATACTTCCACACTCCCACTCACCCACTATTGGGTTCAATTGAGGGCGTGTAAGCAAAAGCGCTTAATTTAATTTTGCTACGCTTGTCATGTGATTACAGCAGTTACAAACAAACACGTTCACATACATACATATAAATGAACGTTCTAATATGCACATGCAGACATCTTTTGCCGTTGTTGCCGTGTTTTGTCATTTCATTGCTTCTTTTGTTGAGATGACATTGCTCCTGCTGTCACACGCGAGCTCTCTAAAATAGCTCAAATCCGACTCAATCCCTTCATTTGGCTGGGTGACAAAATACAACAAAGACTAACTCTTTATCTATCTTTAATATTTTTGGGAATACAGTTTTTTTGTACTTTCTGTGGGAACTACTTGAAAGGATTTGCGTGTTTGCGTTTTTATGTTTTCGTCTTTCATTTGTCATATTAATGTCTAATTACAAAATTTTCAATTATGAACTTGTATTAAATTTTATTTATACTCATTAACTGCTGAGCGGTTTGTGTAAATTTTGATTTGTGCTTCATATGAGTGCTAATTGATGTTTAAGTTGAGCTAATTAAGCTTGATCGCACCATTGGGGCTAAAAAAGGGATGAACACTATTGTTGCAAGTTGGTTGGTTCTACTTTTACACGCTCAAGAGGGCGTGAGGCTTATTATTTACTTAAACTTTTATTAAAATTATTTATTACTGATATATTTTTTTTTTCTTTTTTTTCAGGTAAGCACGAAAGTTATAATTCAAAAATAGTATGGTTTCAGATATCCTTTTTTATACAAGTAAGTTTTAATAAAATATTTGAATATACCGAATTATGCTAAATCGATACTTTTGTCACTCCATAGATTCGACTTAGTATTCGGTTTGTTATCGACGTGTTACTGACATTGGAAACCTTAACAAGTAGCGCAACTAACAGCTGATCACTCAAAGTTATGATACACATACGAACTTTACTAACATCCATATTAATCCAATCCAATGCAACTCTGTTCTTCCCACTGTTCATATTCCACTCTATTCGACCGCCTTCTTTTACTGTCTTCCACTCTATTCGCAACAAAACTTCAATTTAAGCTGCCAAACTATATAGTAAACAATGGTTACTGATGTGTCATAGGTTTTTAACTTCCTTTATATTAGTTTCGTTTGAAAAATTTAAAAATTTGCCTAGGCGATCCAGAGACCGTGAAAATTCAAAAAAAAATTTCCGAACTTGGAAAATTTGCTTTCGATTTTTAAGGAACTTCCCGATCACACAAAGACCTGAAATTTTGAAGGATGCTTTTGGTTTTATTATTTTATAATAATTAGATTAAAACGAATTTCTTATCAGACAGGGGTCGAGATATTTAGAAAGTCCATTTACAACATGTGAAATCTTGCGGCCACTATTTGAGTAACTTCCCGTGGCTCTAGATTCTTGAAACTAAGAACACAATTTAGAACCCCATGACAGTGCAACATGAGGAAACAAACTTTCGCTAGGTGGTCCAGGGATCGTGAAAGCTGCAAAAATCGTCAGAGCTTGGAATTTTTTATTTCGAATTTTAGGGAACTTCCCATGAACATGGAGATCTGAAACTTTGAAAGAAACTTCGGGCTTTATATGGTTGCTATATTTAGGATAAACAAGTTTTCTAGATGGGGCAGGGATTGAGTTATTTAGAGGTTTTAAAAAGTCCATTTAGAATTCTAGAATCTGAGCTACAAACATAAGACCTTCACAAAGTAACAAAAGGAGAAAATAAAAAGAAGATACACAATTATTAAGCACTTCCTTTATATAAAAGAACCAAAAGAAAAGAAAAATGTCTAAACAAAAACAGAATCTTATTGATCTTTGATTTTAAAATTTTAACATAACCACTGTAAAAAATTTACCCGAGGCATCGAGTCTCTCTCCAATTGTTACCATTATGTTCTTCGGCAAGAGGCCTACGGGTGGGATGTGTTATCTTCCTGCAGCTTAACATGCGCTCGGGCAAACTGAATATGCGGTCCCATGACTGAGCTCGAAAGAGATCTTGGGGCCACAAATGAGCCAGAGGGTCGGTGCCAGAGTGCAGAAATGGCAGAACATCCTATACATGTATATACGGATGGTTCCAAATTAACGAAAGGGGTCCGGTCTGCTGCTTACTCTGTCGATTCAGAAATAACTAGATCCTATATGGTGCCAGACTACTGTAGCGTCTTTCAGGTGGGCATTAAAGCCGTGAAGAAAGCAGCAGAAATTCTGGATGAAGCGTGCGTAAGCTTCAGCCGCTTTAATATAAATATTGATAGTCAAGCAGCGATTACGGAAATAATCTCACACAGTACTTCATCAAGAAGGATTCTGAAATTTAAAGAAGCATTCGAAAAACTTCACTCAAGCTGGACCATATATCTATACTAAGTTCCCGGTCATTAAGTCATGAAAGGTAACGAAAGGCCGATGAGTTGGCAAATGAGGATGCAACACTCGCTGAAACGACAAAAGACCTACCAATCCGTTTGGGGGAAATTAAAAGAAGACAAATCTGCATATCATTCATCAAACAAGAAAGGCGTGGACAAAAACGCGGCGCTGCCAAATTTTTAAGATAACGTGCAAAGCCTACGATATAAGACTCACAAAGTGGCTCATATCTCTGAAGAGATAAGACATAAGGCTCACGATGGGCATACCAACTGGACACTGCCTTCTGCTTATAAGTTAGGTCTCGTTAGGAACAGTAGGTGTAGAAAGTGCGAGTTGAAGGAATAAACGGTTAAATACGTTCTGTGTTCGTGTCCTGCGCTCGCCAGGTCAAGGCTCCAGTTACTAGGGGTGGTAGAGTTTCCAGATCTCGAGGCAGAAATTAAGCTAGGTCCTACAAAACGTCTAGTATTTGCCAAGAGAAGGGAGTTATTCTATAACATAAGTGCTGGTACTTGGTTGGGGTTCTTCCGTTTGGTCGTCAAACAAATTCTGGTAGAACTATGGACACATTCTGTCTTTGTGAGGTCTTTATCAACCCGTCAGTTCGACCTAACCTACCCAGGGTGTGAACACAGGCTGTTCGATGTGGTAGGCGGAGTGCACTACCAGCACTCCACGGCGGCCGCCATTTACATAGCGATGGGAAACTGCGTACAAATTGTCAACTCTTGTTGTGTTTGAAAAAACTATTATTTAAAGGAGGAACACGAAAAATCACATTTTCCAAACCACATGACTATGCGCCAACATTAAAAGAATCACACAATCATTACCACAACCACATATTCCACAAAAGCCAAACCGTCACTTGTCGTGTTGCCTTCCTTCAGCCAAACATAGCATGGCAAAGAATAACAGTTGTTGTATCATTTAAATACCCTATAATTTATTTATGACAATAACGGTAAACAGCAGTTTGTGGCGACCGAGCAATTAGACAAAGAAGAACAAATGGTCAACTCGAACACCAAATAAAAATAAAAAGTTCAAATTAAAAAATTTACAAAAAAAAAAACACAAGCCGTAAAAGAAAGATGAAAAGTAACTAGACAACGTGCGCAAAGAACTCCAACAATAAGGAAGTACTCAACATAAAAAAATAACTCAAGAGGTATAAAATTCATAGTTGGTAAGATAGTAAAAATCCACAAGAATTATAAAATCGTAATAAAAATTTCATATTTTTTACGACTAGACAGCTGAACGAAGTGTAAATGTGCGGTGCATTAATAAAAGTGTCAGTATTTTATGTGCAGTGAGCGGTAAAGTGACGGGTATAATAAGTATGTATATAGCTACTATTAAATGCTAGTGTAATGTTATTATTGCAATGTGGTGTTGAAGTTGCTTCGCTAACGAGGAACAGGTGTAAGTATGTGTACAAATATCATGTATGAATGTATGTATGGAGAACGGGAGTAGGCTTGAGAATAGCAAATGCACACGCTAGGTGCAGTGAGTGAGTGAGCTTGAAGAGAATGCATAATTTCTGCTGCTGTTTGAATATAAGACTCTTCGGTATTTATGTAGCATTTTACACACGTTTGGTATGATTTGACTTTCAAATGAGGTGATATTTAGTAAGCGTAGGTTTTGAGGGGATCAAAGAGTTTTATAATAGCGAGCTTATGAAATATGCAGATTTACGTCTTTTGTATTTGAAACGCATGCCAATTTAATATTTTACAGGCCAGAAAGATGTGTATGTATCTCCTTAGAGTAAATATGATCAGCCGTTACATACTTCTTAAAACAAGAACGACATGCGATGTCATGTACCCTGATTACAGTCCCACAGTACCCCAGGTGTTTATATCACGTGAAGTAACCTGCCAGCAATCACACAAGTTTACTCCAGTCTTCTCTAGTCATTCATAAGAGACACCTAGCCAGACCTCTTGTCATCATGTAGTTTGTCCATCTACAGCATAAGTCGACATAATTTTGTTTAAAAACACCGCAGCAGGTAACCCAAAGTTAGTTGTTAAGCCTTCAATCTATCAGTGACTCAACATTAAATAATCTTATTTAATAATTTGGGAAAAATTTAAACAACGTGACATCAGGACGGACAATATAATTATAACCATTTCAACTATCGTAGGAGTGCGAGTTCGACTCCCACTCCCGGGAGAAAAGGCTTTGAAGAGATTTACAAGGTATAATCGAAACAGCTGTCGCCTTGTCCGTCCTGATGTCACGTTGTTTAAATTTTTCCCAAATTATTAAATAAATTATAAAATTAAAAAATTGCTTCAAATAAATGTTTTCATACATTTAAAAAAGCAATATGGGCAATCCCCGATTATTAAAATCATACATTAAATAATCTTACCAGTAAACGCAAAAGCAAAACATAGGTTATATACAGTAGGAACAAGCCAAATTTTCTCTCGCCCTACTCCGACTTCTATCACCATACACTCTTTTCAGTGCTGCAGATTGACTCCCCACGTATATAAACCAAAGATTCGAAGGGGAAGGTGTTGCAGACAAAGCTCTCAAGCAGCACAAGTTGATCGTTCTTTGAAATGTTTCAAGCGAATTTCACTTTGTGATTAAAAGTCAACTGCTCCAAACTACGGATGAATAGGTGATACAAGCTCTGATACTAGATGAGTGTGTCTATAAGATCGCTCTAAGAAACAGTCTCCACTTTTTACCGCCGAAAGCTCTTCTGCTTTGCCGAATCGCAGTTAATTCCTTTAAACTTTTCTGGTCATCATGAAACATCCACCATAGTTTTTCTCCAAACTATTAACCTTTGGAACACATCTGAACTGTGGCTCACTGGGAAAAACAATACTAGTTTTGACATGGTAAGCACATAGCCCATTCATAAGGCAACAAGTGGTCATTATATTCAGAGCAGCTTGGGTCTTCCTACAAACGGCTGCCGTAATGGGGTCTGAAATAAGACAGGCACAATCTTCTGCTTAACCCTGAGCATATATACTCAATCCATTATCCAGAAGGGAGCCAATCACCAAATCTAAAGTAAGGCCAAAGCCATTATCGACTGCACATGTTACGTGTTGAACTCCTCTGCTTGAACCCAATGACTCTTTGCGTCTGCACTGAACGAATTCCATTCAACAGCTTAACATCTACACCATGTCTAAGCGTTGGACTGTTCATATTTTTGAAAGAGGAATTATCAAAGGCGCCCTTTACGTCTGCAAACAAATCTGTACTAAATTCCATATTACCTCATGTTTTCCGTACTTTTTAGACTAGTCGCTGAGAGTTAGGGGTAGAAATGGCATAGTTTTCTTTGAGATACAAGACTCAGTTAGGCGTTTCAGCAAGAATGACATAAATGTTATAGCCCTCAAGCTTCTGGGCCGCCTTAACCAACTCACAATTGAGTCAAACAACTTCCGGGCCATAGTTTTGGCAAAAAACCAGTTGTAATTTGCATTCCTAATTCTAAAATTTTGCCACGGATAGAAGGAGTTTAATGTACATATGTATAAACATCACCTTATTTTCCGTGAAATAAGACCATTAAAGAAAAGTAAGGTCTTACTCCTCTTTTTTTTGAAAGAACAGTCGGCCTCCTAAATTACTTTCAGCGCCATCGATCTAAGTCCATCCAGTTGTACCGCCGTCACCCTCAACTTATGTAGGAAACGGCTAAAGGTCGCATGTCATGGAGACAATTCTGTATTTCCTCAAGTTTCATATCACCGACCCCAATCTCACGTTCCCGTTTTTTCTTATATTCTCACTTTCCATCCATCTGCTTTTTTCGGCTTTCCTTTTTCTAGGCCCCTCTTTCTTTTTCCCCTAACTCTAGCTCTTCCACACACTACAAACGTGTTTCCAGTCCCATTCCCACTCCTACTCTCCGTCTCGTTCTCACTACTTTTACCACTCATTCTCTTTCTTCACCACACTCCACCTCTCAATCCAATTTCTTCGTCCAGAGAATTTTTTGACCGAATAGTGGACTACTATAAACATATCGTAAAGTTCGTTAAAGAACACACCCACTCAAGCAAAACCCCCACACAAAATTAAATTGACGCCAGCACTGAAGGCAAAGTTTTAGCATATTTTGCGATTTCACTTTGTTGTTATTTTCACATTATCACGACATATAAACAATAAGCGCTAAACGCATTGGTCAATAAAATTTCAGGGTCAATGACATTCAATATAAAATAAAAACAAATTAAACTAAAAATAACAAATCATGACGGTAGCGAAAAAGTGGCAAAAAACTTAAGTCAAAAAATCAAAATAAAATAAAAAAACTTGCACACCAGTGGGCGAGGGTCCGAAACGTACATATGTATGTGACACAGATTACGATAATAAAAAGCAATTGCTACAGCAATAAAAATTAAAAAAAGAAAAAATTGAAAAAAGGCGATATGTCAATACAAAAACAAAACACAAAAAGTGAGTACAAAATTTTAGCGCGCGCTATCAGTGATTGACGAGTGAATGCGAGTGCTTGGGTGGCGGTGGGTGGGGCGCTGGCAGCTTGCCAAATAAGTCAAACAGTCACACACTCACTCACACACGCCAATTGCGCACACATTGTTCTTGTCCATTCGTGTGCGCACAAGTGCATAAGCAACAAAAACAACACACCTATTCAAAACATATCGCGCTTTTTGTTATTGTTGCATTTCTTGTTTGGCAAACGAATTTTTAATTTATATGCAACGTCGACTGTCGACAGTCCTAGTGCACGTGTCTCACATACGCAATCAAGGAAGAAGAGTGTTCAACAACAACAACCGACAATATAAAATAACTGGTGCAGATAAAAGAAGTTGTAAAAATAAACAAGAAAGTATGACAACTTCAAGGTATTCACATTACCTACTACCATTAAAGGTGCAACAGTGCAGAGAGAAAAAAATCAAATAACAACAACGACAACAGCAATTTTCAACAATCAACAACATGTTGTAATGCATTATTCACAGTTCGGTGACGGCAATACAAGGATGGCTGGAATCGGCATTGATTATAAAGGCTTGGATGGCAGGCTGCTTTGGCACTTAGGCTGGCTAGCTGTAAGAACTCTGCCAGTGGAGAAGCGCAGCTGAACGAACTGGTTTTCCCACTAAGTTGGGCGCGTCAGAAATATGTGTGTATTTTTTATTTTTATTTTTTTTTTCAATAAATAATTTTTTCTCATTTTATTTTATTTTTCTCTTTCTTCTACCTAAGTGCGGTAGTAAATGAAGTGTTAACCGACGAAGTGCGCCCAGGTGGAAAAGAAACAGTAGCCAAAATGCAGTTACAGGTGGCCAAAGGCGGTAACATTGAATATGCAATGTACATGCATATAAAAAAGAAAAGAAAAACACAGAGTTGATACGAAAAAAAACTTGTTTTATAGATGAAAAAAAAAAAAATGAAATTATGCCGCACGCGCCATTTACATGCAACAATGACAAGCGGCAAGTTATTGGCGCATGCGCATTTAAACTGACAAACTGGTGGGAATTTGCTTGTTTTATTTTTGTACAATCATATTATAGATATTAAAAGTAGTTTATTATTATCGTAATTGTTGGTTTAAGGCAAACTTTTAAAATGTTTATATTTTGGATAATTGACGAATGATGACAACGTCAAATATGTATCTGTCGTTACTAGCCATTAAACGAAATTATGGCTTTCTAGTAAGAAAACCCATCAATAGCACTATAAAATATTCTTTTTAAAACATAGCCATCATAGTAAGGGCGTTACAGCGATAATTTTTCGTATTTAATTAGCGAGACATGCTCATATTGCTTTATACAATTGTTTTTGTTATTCATATTAGAGAAAAATTACAAAGTTTACAAACAACGATGGTTACCAGGACATGTTTCTGAATTTCACTTCTTCATCAGCTAGCTTCCCGGGAGTTGAGTATTGAACTGGAAATCTCCAACATGCATACTTTATACTAAAATAAAGGCAGATGCCTTTGGCCACTCAGCCATATGAATGCCCCGCTGCTCACTTTGCAATTGGTGTTGCCTTTCTGATGCTATTCACCATTTAGGTATATACTTATTCTATATGCTTTTTAATCCGAATTGTGTGGAATAATTATAGGCGCGCTCCCGAGAAGCTAGCTGATGAAGAAGTGAAATTCAGAAACATATCTTAGTAACCACCTTCGCCGTTTATAAACTTTTTAATTTTTCTCAAATATGGATACTTTTTCAGTGAAATGACATAAGGTAAACGACCAAAAGGTCAATTGACGTTATGACCACTTTAAATTACCATAGGATTAATTGATCACTTCAAATGACCACAAGGTAAATTCACTATATGACTTATTTGACTTTGCGACCATTTAGGAAATTTTCGTTTGACCTTATGACTATTCCCGAGACAAAACCGTAACGAACGTCAGCAATTAAAGATCAGCATAAAAACAAAAAACTTCCGCATGAAAGTTAGACACTTAAGTTAATATGTTCTTCTTATTTCAATGGCATACTAACCCGTTCAACTTTTAAATTGATTTTGCAAGCGATAGGAACTAAAATATAGGAAAAAGTGAAAACTATCAAGCATAACTGTAATAAGACAATTGTTAACATTGTAATACGTAGAGGTGCAAAACAAAATTATTTTATCGACCTAATGACCGTTTAGAAAAAAAGCGTTTACTTAGAAACGAAAATTCTAAAAAGCAGAATGGTCATAATGTCAATATTGTCAACAAGGTAACCAATTGAAATTTGACGTTATGACCGTTGTGACTTTGTAGCCGTTTGAAGTTGTCATAAGGTCAATTGACGTTATATCCGTTGACCTTATGTCACCCCTACCTGAAAAGTATCATGGATATTCTATTGCAATAAAAAATGACTCTCCTGCATGTGCATGGGTTAAATGAGCACTAGAGCTGTTCCAAATAAATGCGATAATGTTAGGAGGCTTGACCAACTTATAAATAGAACTTTCAAAGATCTATAGGCTTAACCATTCGACTCACACAGTCTAGATACTGGAACGGGAATAAGTTTGTCCACAGGACTATTCAAAGCAGCCTCCCAACTATGCCAAGAACTTCAAAGTAAGGTTTCTCTCGCGTACAGAAGGCCGGAAAAAGCAACACCAAAATACGTAAAGACGTTGTTTCTAAACGGACTCGCATCTCTGACATGAAGGGCGTCTCAACCAAAACTCAATTGCCTCGTAGATGCCGTACGAAGTTGGCATAAAAAAAGTGTAGTAAATTTTAGGCAAAATTTAAAACCATTGCGTCACAAATTGGAAAAGAACCTCGGCCAAAATGTCCTCAGAGGTAAATTCAAAAAAAAAAAAAAAGCTTAAATTTACTAAGCTTGAAGTATGCCCAGCAAAAAAATCGAGTCTTACGACTCGTATCAAATTATTGTATTGTGCTCGGTCTTTGATAAGTCTACAATGTTTTGTTCTAATCTTTCACTATAAAATGGGAAATCCTCCCCTCTTCCTCACCTCCTAGCTGTGCTCAAACACTTTTCGTATTTTTGTTCATTGGTTCATTGGGAGGATTTATCAACTCAATGTTGTAATCAAATATTTTAATATAAAATGAGAAAACCTATCGGTCCCTGACAAGTGGACAATGCTTAAATCAAACCTTACGCAAAAGCGCCTCTCGTAAGCTGAACTTGAATGGAATCCGCTAGGTTAGGTTGAACTGGCTGGCCAATAAAAACCTCAGACCTAGACTGAATGTGGGCATAGTGTTACTAGAATTTGTTTAACGACCGAACGGAAAACCCCTAACTAAGTACCATTATGTTACAGATTTACTCCGTCCTCCTGGCAAAACTTAGAAGTTTTCTGGGACCTAACTTGATTGCTGCCTCGAAATCTGGCAACTCTGCCGCCTCTAGTAGTTGGAGTCTTGCCCTCACGAGCGCAGGACACGAACACAGAATGTACCAAATCAGATCAATTCATCACAGACGAGGGACTACTCTGTTTCGAGAAGTTTTATGTTTTAATGTTATTTTACTCAGAATATTAAACTGGGACTTATGGTATGCCAGTAAAGTATAAAACGCACATGCCAGCTAAGCAGCGATTCAGAATTGATATATTTTCGAAATTAATGACAGAAGATATAACAGCGGTGATCGGGTGTTTATTACCTCGATAGAAGATACACCAATTAGGCAAGCGTCGATTGAGATTAAAGTACATAAGTCTATGCCCTTCCTTTCCTAACTCCAAAAAGTGGCAGTTATCTGATGAGCTTACTGTAATATCTGCTTGAATAACAAACAGGAATGGAGTATAGAAAATATAATGCAGGTTCTTTTGGTTGGCAATGACGCCCCAAAATTTAAAGTTAAACGTGATATTTCTCTTCCTGAGCACTTGTCATTTGAAATGTAACAATAAAATTCGCTATATTAAGTACGCAAAAGGATTTACGCTTAAATAATATTCAGCTCTTTTCAGTATTCACATGCTTCACAACCACCCCTCAGCTTCACTACCTCCCCTCCATATATCACATCATCCGCACACAAATCTTTTTGGCAGTCTACCAGAAAATATCACCTGCATTTCGCACTCCAACACAGCTGCTGCCATTTCACAGCGCTAAAATTGTTGTTGACATAACAAATATGCGAACAAACATTTTCATAATTTTTGCGAAGTTTTTATTTTTTTTGCAACTCCAACCCACCTGCTAGTGACAGCTAAAAACAAATTCAAAAAAAAAATTCAAATAACATTGTATGAGAAAAAAACTGGCCTTGTTGTTCAACTTTTTTTTTCAATTTCAGCAAGTTAATATCAAAAAAGTGCAACTAAAGCCTTTTACACTTTCCCTGCATTCCCATAAAAATGTTTTTGTATAATTTTCGTTCTATTCGTATGCTTGATTGCCTGCCGTTGTTATGCTGCGCATCAAAAGCTTGCTTAAGCGCCTAAAAGCGCGCTTTGAAATTTATTATTTTTTATTTGTTTACACGCTTCAGCGCGCTTCCCTCCTGTGATTTTTCAAATTTGTCTCCCCTTATTTAGTTTGAAAAGTATTAAAAGGTTTTTAAAGCATTTGTTTTTTTCTAGGCACATAAAAGCTTTGCGCATAAATTTACACGAAAATATTTCATTTCACTTCCGCTTGACGCTTGGCTGTTGTCGCCTGCCTTCATGGCGGCCCCAGCACCAATTTAATTTGCATGTAATTTGTTGGTGGTGATTTGCTTTTATATTTTATATGTTTTTGTAATTTCGGGATTTCTTAGTGTACGGTTTTTTTGTCAATGTTAATGTTCTCCGCTTGTTTAGCGTCAGTGAGTTTTCCTTTTGGACTTTGAACAACCTGATGTTTTTTTCCAAGTTATCCTTTTTTTTTTGTAGTTCTTCATCTTCATTTCCTGTTATTTCAATAGACATGCAATGTTTTAGTCATTTCTAAATCGCTTCAGTTGGACAACAGTGAAATATTGATTTTATGAACGTGGAACGAATGCAGCCTTTCGATTTTTGAATGGAGTCTGACGAACGAATTTTTCCAACCTAATTAGATAAGAACTTCCCAACAAACTTGTACAAATATTCCATGAAATTTAGAAATTAACATAGGAAAACCACTAAAACTTTGGATTTTTATTGCATTTTTTAGTTTATATAGGAAAAGTTTAGAAGTAACATTTACGTATGGTTTTTCCTTAAAGCGCCTAGAAAAGTCTGAATCATGCAGGCAAATTTTGAAATAAATCTAAAAAAAATATAAGCAGGCTCCCAGAATTACATTATTAATAGTGTTCCCATATTACATCAACCCTAGGCATTAATGCAAAGTAGAGAGTACAGCTTAAGCTAAACCATTTCGGTCATCTAATGTAGCGCATATTGTGCTCGATTTCAGCGGGACCTGGTTCTGTAAAGACGTTAAAGATATTTTTAAACACTTTCTGTCACTACTCAGCAGCTACAGCAGAAGTCATTTGTACGCATATATTATGCTCCCATCACGAGGTGTCATTTTAGTACCCAATCAGTGGGCTTAGGTAGACGTGATTAAGATTAAGAAAATATTTACCACAGTTCATATGCGTACGTGGTCATATTTTTCTGGACACTTTGTACATGGGTTCCAGTGGCTACACAAACGAAGCTTTCTTGGTAAAATCAAACCCAAGACATTGCATACACTTAGCAAGTGAAGTTGAGTTGAAATTTTCTCTTTTACGCGGTAAGCTCATTGGCTCCACTGGGTTGTCGGTAGCTAAATTTTCAGGTAGAATGCTGTATTCTAAGGCCCATATAACTACTGCAGTAAATAGTGAGGTCAGTAAGGTAAGCGGCTATCACTCCAATATTCAGTATTGCAAATTGGTCTTTATTTAGATTATTTTGAGAGTAGTACAATTATATTTCCATATCACTTACTTCACAATAGCGTGTGCTAATAAAACTGATTAGTTAATACTCAGCTTGCGCTGCTTTTATACTCTCGGTTTTCTCGTTCATCCATTTCTTCTAAAGTCTAGTGATTTCGCGAGAATGTGTTCCAGAATAATTGTATCTCCTGCTTGGTTAGCAGCTATATACATGTATATCTCTAGTCCATGCCTCTCGCATAGCCATAAGCGTGTGTATGTGTGAGTAACTATTTCGGCTGATGACCACATGCGTGTGTGTGTGAAATATCTCTACGTTGGCTTTTATGTATATGTGTAAATGATGACTGATGTATTCATGTTTACAAGTGTGGCTTGCTTCATGTTTTTGTTGTTGCGTGATTATTTACTAACAGCCTAGTGTTGTCAACATTTGCCACAATATATTGCTGTCCTCAGGCACTTTGTTCGGATGTATGAAGTTTAGCTAATTCCCATCAATCAGCATATTTTATGGTAATATATCCAGTCTGAAAACACTTTAGTAACTTATCGGTCTTATACCTAAGGAGAGCGATACGGAGCCTTTAGTGGAAATATGCCTGGTATGTGTCTGAAGTCCAGATATTCTTCTATTCGTGCGTCTTACATTTCTTATAATAAACATTTTTTACCAACCCGACCCAAATTTGTTCAAAGCAGATACTGTTCCAGAGCTCTACAGCACTCCGCCTATCTGCATTATTTGGCTGAAGTTTACCACACATATGTGCACACATCGAGCGAACCTCTAGATCTCTTTAGGATGTGGGTAAAGTGCCTCTATTATAAGAACAGCTGTTGCAATCTTAACAGGATGGGTGTTACGGACACTCTTTACAAAGAGTGCCCCCTAATTTGAAGCATGCGTTGGGAGAGCCTTGGAGCAAATTATTTGTCCTTCTAAAAAGAACCTATATAGTTTTTTATTGCAACCTGGTTATTTGACCTTCAGCTTCGAAGATTGATGTCATCATAAGTTTATTCTTAAAAAGCTCTATACATCCTTCTTATGTCCATTTGCGCAAGGAACTCAAGCTGCCACTCCATGTTACCAAAAGTCTAAATTACAAGGAAAAAGTGGAGATTACCTCACCTCTTGTAAAGTAACATAAATAAATAAATACAAGGCGCGTTATAACGCCGGAAAGAATATAGGCCGAACTTCTCAATTTCCGTCGTGCAACTGTTTAATATTTCCTACAAGTTGGCGGCACGGAACCTACATACATGTTTTAAGCTTACTCAGAACGATATCTGCAAGGCAGATGAATTTTTACCGAAAAGCTTTTCATGACAGAAATACACTCCGAGTGCTTGCGAAATCACTGCCGAGAGGCGACCCAACTTAGAAAAATATTCTTCTAATTGAAAAATCGTATTTCTAAAATTTTGATATTGCTTTGCCCGGTGCGTGAACCCAGTATCTTTGGTGTGGTAGGCGGAGCACGCTACCACCACACTGCGACGGCTGCCGTAACATAATATCCGCCTTTTTTCCACGGAATTATGCCACTTGGAACTATGTCATGGCACTTAAAACACTTTCTACTGAAAATTTTTTTTGTTAGCTACACTAAAATTGTTTTTAGAACCCGATTTGGGGGAGTATTGAAATTTATATCTGATAAAACAAAATATTCCACTTCTGAATTCTTTTGCTTAAATTTTTCTTTCAAATACTGTTCGCAGTCCAGCATTATGAGGTAACACTGTGCTCTACTCCATAGTCACTACTCATGCACAACCTATTAACATTTTTAAAATTTTACTACATTTTCATAGTGGCTCTTTTATGATGTTCCGTTACAATTTTAAGTTGTCCGATTTGTTTGTTATTTACTCTGCTTACCACAGCTCAACTTTAGCCATTACTATTTCAAATAATATTCAAATCTTTTTTCGAGTGTTGCTTGCTGAGTGGAATTTTGTAGTTAAGTGCGCTGCTGATGGGAGAAAAAAATATTCATTTCAATATATGAGTCAGCCTTATTGTTAGGGTCCTTTTTTCTATCTTTTTTTTTCTTACTTTTAGACCCATTTCATTTAAGCAGTTTCTTCTTTCATATCAATAGAAATTCTTTTTTACATATTTATGTTATTTCATTTCTGTTCATTTTCGCTCCATTAAAATATTCTACCCAACACCTCCTCCTCTATAATCAACTAGCTACATCAACAACAACAACTAGCACATCATTATCATTTACATTGTAATGCTTATATTTATTATAATTTTTTTCTTTTTCATTTTTTTGCTCCATTACAAGCCAACCAATTTATCCAACTTTTTGCGGAGTAGTTTTCCAAGGAGTTTTCTTCGTTTTATTTTTCTAAAGAGCGGAAATCGTTGGCGAACGAGCGCCGCTTAACTCAACAAAATTTTTCAGCTTTTGCCATTACGCTGCGCAGCCCTTAACAGCTAAGCTATTGAGAAGGAGTCGAGCATAGAGTTTGCTTCAACCCACCCCAAGGGTCTATTTTTAATTTATATGTGTTTGTTTATACCCAGCTGTACTTGTATTATAACTTTGATTGGATAACGGTTGGTTGTACAGGTATAAAAGAATCGAGATAGATATAGAAAAAAAATTTATTAAGCCATCTCCGCCCGTCCGTCCGTCTGTTCGTCTGTCCATCCGTAACACGATAACTTGAGCATATATTGAGACATCTTACCAAATTCGGTATACGGGGTTATCTGGACCCATAATAGATTAGTATAGAAAATGAGCCAAATCGGACGATAACCACGCCCACTTTTTCGATATCGAAAATTTAGAAAAATGTAAAAAATTAGTTAATTCAAACTAATACCACTCAGCTAATGAAATATGGAAGGTGGATTGGTTTTATGGCGAGAAATATAAATTCCCAAAAGTTTTGAAATATGGGCGTGGCACCACCCACAATTAGAAGAAGAAAATTTGGAAGTTTACACTGAAAGGAAAAGGCTGGTAAAATCAGAACGAAATAAGGGCCAATTCAACCGAAATTTCTGTCAATTTTTATCCATCGTAACAAGATGTTGAATCAACTGCGAAAAAATCGTTGATTCGTAATTGACCGTTTTAGTAGTCAAATGAACAAAAAAAAGTTGCAGATGAGTTTTCACTGAGATCTTTTCATGGCAGAAATACACTCGGAGTGCTTGCCGAACAGTGCCGAGGGGCGACCCCGATTAAAAAATTGTCTCCTAATTGAAAAAACTTATTTCTAAAATTTTTATATTGTTTTACCCGGGGTGTGAACCCAGGGTCTTCGGTGTGGTAGGCGGAGCATGCTACCATTACGCCACGGCGGCCGCCATATACATACGTAAATATGTGCATACATATAGTACACAGCATACATAAGTACAAAGTAGAGAGCGCAGTGAGCGTAAAATTCTCTTTCAAATTTGCTAATATGTTGACTGTTGATCGCTGTTGAAATGAACAGTGAGATCAGTTGTGTTAACAAAAAAATCAGTTAGATTGATTAGGAATCTGTCAATTTTACAGAATTTTGTTAACTTAAGAGCGACAATTTCTCTTCTGTTGAGATGACTAAACTAATTTGTTCGCTTGACAGAAAACTCGGCCGAATTAACCATAATTCGATCATTTTCACCGAATCTCCGTTAAGTCAAGAACAACAGAACCGATTTGTTGATGTTACTAGCACCATTCCTTTCAGTGTAACAATCCGTAAATTAAAAGCCGTTAAAAAGATATTACATTGAAATTTGGCAGATACTATCCTTGCCAAATTATATAGAATGAGCGAAGGTAATCAAAATCTATTATAGACCACGCCCACTTTCATATACAATTTTTTTAAAAGAATCGTGGATGAATAAAATAAGTTAAATATTTGCAAATAAGAGCTTTATATCAATGGTGCTTCATTTACCAATTGGAATTTTAACAGAAAAGCAAAAAATTCAAATTTTTTAAAATGAGCGTGGCACCGCCAAGCAATTTTTTGTTTCGGGAGCTATTACTCGAAGAAAAATTAACGGATCGCAATATGATTGGGTGCACATATTTTCCTTATAGCAGGAAATATTTCTAGTAAAAATGTGAGCGATCGGTTAAAGACCACGCCTACTTTTATATATAAACTAGAATAATAAGCTATATCTTAGCGAAAATTTGTTTTGTATCAATGATATATCACTTACCAAGTTTTATTGTAAGGGGAAATTGGGAGATATTTTTTTTAATGACCGGTGATATGTCCCTATTCCGCTGAAGCATAACACAACATTTCCAGAGCCGAGAAAAAAATAAATCCCTTGTAACGAAATTCGAAAAAGTAATTTATCTGAAATGAACTGTACAACTGAAACTCACGCTGAGTATATAATGTGCGGTTACATCCGATTTTAGACACCCTTACTTGTTTTTTTCTTTAAATTTTTATTAAACTTGCTTAAATTTCATTCGTTTTGCTCTTTGCTGCTGCCAACTCAAGTGTATCACGAGTATTTCATGAATGTGAGGATTTCATTTCAATCAAAAATAGCGGGGGAATAAAGCAAACCAAATGCCAAAACAAGAAAATCATCGAAAAAGGGTTAGAGCAGCGAATAAACACTCGTTTCAGTGGTTTGGGGTTGGAAGAGCAAATGTGAAAAAAAACTCGAAACACATCGATCGTAAAAAAAAATGCACTTGAGAAATTCTATTTAAATTTGTAGTAAATGTGATAGCTTTTGTAGTGAGGGTGGTGTGTTTCGATGTCATTGACAGGGTTGCTTCAGCTGCTTACGGAAATGAGTTGTTGATATTAAATAAAATTAAATTTACAGCTTCGTTGAAATTTAATATTATTATTTATTTAGACTATTTCATTTGTCAGTTCAAGTGGGCCACAAGTGTGCGAGAAATTTTCGGTGGCATTTTATGTATTTTTATCCTTTTTACCCTCCCTCATAAATTCGGTGATTTTACGTTTTGAAGTGTGATGAGGTTTAAATCGTAGCTAATGAATTAGGGGAATCTTAACATTTGCTTTGAAAACAGTAGTCTAGTGTAGATAAAAAAAGAAAAATCAAATAGACAAGCACTTGAAAGGGTTTTAAATTGAAACTACAGTATCAGAAAATCTTTTTCCATACGATTTTCTTTTTAATTAAGTTTCTATGCCATACTATTTTGCATTTTTAAATACTTAAAGATCTATTTTCAATGTTTTTTTTTATGTAAATGTCAATGCTGACATTCTACAATGCATTTATTTAATATCCCTCGCCTTTTACGTCTCTAAAAGCTTGAAGGCAGATCCATTTCATCATCTCATCAGAGTCTCATCACAGTGTTTGTAAAAAAATACCAACACAATCAACGCTACAAAGCGCAACAAAGTGACAATATGCTCAGAACTATAAAAATGACATAAAACAGCTGTCATTTTAATGACATGTCTTATCACTTTTAACAGTTTTTTTCACTTAAGCTAAGAAACAAAAGGTATGTGAAGAAAGCAACAAATTTCAAGATTTTAAAAAAGAAAACATTTATGTTGGAAAAAAATCAAAAAAAACTCCAAAATGTTCGTTTACTTTGCAAGGGTACTCAAATTCGATAAAAAATTATAGCCAGAAAAACATTACTGTGAGTTAGTATTCTAAACTGCAAAAACAGCTTTTATGGCAGTTAAACTAACTACGTATAATGTCTATAATTTAACCGAATATCACTTTTGACAAGTAGTGCAAATTCCGACAGAGTAGGCAATTGAAAGTAAGGCGCAATTTATAAAGAACGCAGCGAGTCACTTTTGCTCACTCACTTCAGAGAGTTTAGTGACAGTAGTCCTGATTGGATTTGTGAAATAATATTACATCTATGTATGTGAGCGACTGCTATCCAAATTTTACTGCGTCTTAGCAAATCTGGCCCTTAAGTCCTTCAAAAGTATTGTGACGAATATTAGCTACACTAAGGGATACTATCATCTTTAAGCCGATACTGAGCAGTGACTTGTATGCACATAAACAAATCAATCAGTATGTCTACACATATGTCCATACAAGCAGCGGAGAGAAACGCACAAACACATGCATATATCTGAGATACTTCCAAAAGTAGACAATCATCGGTGGAAGTATCACTCACATATACACGCGCATATGGCTATGCGAGAAGCTATAATCGTGCATATGTAGTTATAGCTGGTGAGTTTATAGCTGGTAAACAAGTAGTAAATTCTATAAATGCTTAGAAATATGCAAACGAGGAAACCGAAGAGTATAAAAGCAGCGCCAGCATGGCAATCAGATTGATTTAAGCAAGCTATTAGTTGTGAAGTATCAGTGTTATTGTGAAATACTTTAATAAAAGCCATTTTGCATTATTGAATATTGGAGTTATTTATTCAATAGTTAAGCGATAGGAACGTTAGTAGAAGGTTGCAAATAAGCGGAATTTCCCTAAATTCGTTCCAGTATTGTAACAAATTCTGGGGATTTCTGATAACTATACTCCAATATTCAGTATTGCAAAATGGCCTTTATTTAGACTACTTTGGAAGTAGTACAATTCTAATTCAAAAAAACGTATTGTAATCAAACTGATTAGTTATTCCTCAGCTTGCGCTGTTTTTATGCTCTCTTTTGCTTCGTTCGCATCCTTCTCCTAAGTTCCAGACTTTGCACGAAGATGGAACAGTTGTATCATATACTTGGTTATTAAGCTACATATATGCGTGTGTATGTGTGAGTGACAACTTCGGCTGATGACTACATGTGTGTGCAAGATATCTCTTTACTTCTAGCTGCTAGTTATGTTTGCGGAATATTCTTCGTTGCCTTGTACATAAGTGTGGCTGCTTGCCGTGTTTGCTGTTGTGATTATTTACTAACAGCATAGTGATGTCAACAGTTGCCACAGTATTAACAAGCAATTATTTCTAGTGCACATAAAAATCAAAATAAATAATCCTCTAATTGCTTAGCAATCCATTAGTTGAGGGGAAAAAATCAATTAAAAAGATCGAGATTCCAGTGAGCTATTTTTGTTTGAATGCGAATTGTCGAAAACACCTCTGCATTTTGCTTCCAAAGACATTCACAACGAAATACTGCAGCTGTTCTTCTCCGCATTCCTCAGTAACAAACGAGCAAAATGAGAAACGAGCCAACATTTCCAGAAAAATTCTCGAAAATTTCGAGGTTTTAATAGTTTATATACATTTTGTGACAACGTACGCGACCTGGATATACCACTTTGATCCCGAACTAAGCAATAATCGAAACCGATGCTGAATTAAGTTAGACAAAGCAGTGAAGATTGTGGTGTCCTTTTTTGATACGCGGAAAGAATTATTATGGTGGCTATTTGTAGAAAGTACTAAAAAGATGATGACGAGAAGCTATCAACGAGAAAATACGCGGCAATTGCAGGATATAATGTTCTTCGACTAGGTCAACGAGTCGCCTCGAAAAGCTGCAATTGCCATAACTAGCTGCCATTCAATAAGCAAGCTTGTTACTTTTCTGAGCTTTTAAGCCCGCTGAGCGTACTTACCATGTCTGAAACCCGGTTTTTGAGGTCCCATCAATTCATTATCTTTGGGCTTCAGTCATTTGCACCTTATACCGTTTTCACACAGAAACTTAATCGAATAACAATTTTATTTAATGAGATAATTAAGTTTCATTAAGCGAACATCCGTCAGCAGCCCCAAGAAAATATTTCGTTTTTACAAAAAATAGCTAAAATGGAAAGCAGCCGTTTCCTTCTTAACTATACAATCAAAATTAAATGCATGTGCAACTACCCATAGATGTTGCACCTAACCAAATATGTGCCTATTTTCGAAAAAGCCGTATTATATTTTGCGGCAATTGCGCGATAATTAAATTTTGAATTTTTTCGTGTTCTTCTATTTTTGATTTTCATTTGCTACATTGACAATAAAAATTGAAGCACCAAGCAAAGCCGACTGGATTTTTCACTCGATTAGGCATTCAATAAAGCCATAATTAAGAATTTGTGTTTTGTATGGAAAATTGAGTTCAATTAGGGCTTTAATGTAGAAATTTGACTAATTATTTCATTAAGGCTCTGTGTGAAATTGGCATTACACTAGATAGAACCTACTATACGAAAATAAGCTGGCTGATAAATGATCGATTTAGTTTTGTAGCCTTTGGTCAAGAGCTGAACAAGTAGCTTGATGTTATGTTTTTATGCTATCCATGATCTGGTTGGCGGCCGGCGTGGTGTGGTGGTAGCTTGCTCCGCCTACCACGACGAAGATCCTGGGTTCACGTCGGGGCAAAACAACATCAAAGCACCTCGAATGTACTTCTGCCATTAAAAACTTCTCAGTGAAAACTCATTTGAATTGCAGATGCCGTTCGGGGTCGGCATAACCTCCTCTTATATCTCCTGAAACGTTATTTTTATCTATGACCATCTTATTTCTGGATATTAAGTCCAAATTTCCAGTATTGTTAGGATAATCTCTACAGGACTGGTTGTATAATGGACGACGCAAGGCCCTCTTTCTCCTTTCCCTCCTGCCTTGCCCTTGTCTTCACGTTTTCTGTATTAGTTAGACGTTCAGGTCAACAAGACTCGAAAAACATTCTTATATAATTTCAAGTCTGTGAATTGTACTAAGCTGCTCTTATATATCCTGAAACGTTATTTTTAACTATGTCCATTTTATTTCTGAATACTAAGTCCAAATTTTCAGAGAGTATCCTTCTCGACAGGAACGGTTAAAAAGTTTTACGGCTAACAAATATGTAAATATTTTTTATGCAGCATCAACTTACTTTCACTCAGGAGGGAAAACACTACCTTGGCTGCAGTTACAGAAAACTTTTGAATAGCGCAGAGAGGCCCAATCTGAGCTCAAATTCAATCTGTTTTGACAACAACTACGACGTTAATTGAAAACCTTTGAGATAGGGCATTCTTTAACCCAATTCTGAGATAGGGGGTTTTGTTGGTGCTGTGTGTCTATCACTATAGGATATTATTAAAAATTTTTCTTAGAAAATACGCTTTCCAACTGCCAGCCAAAATGTGGTGATATCAGTGGCGTAGTGAGGGGGGGGGGGGGGGGAGCAAGGGGGCATCTTGCCCCGCGCGACACTCACGGGGGGCGCCAAATGGTCCACAAAGCAGAACTTCCTGGATAGTTTGTATTTTTATTTTAACTGATTTCTGGAAAAATTATTTTGTCCCGGGTGCAAGAAAACCTCACTACGCCACTGGTGATACTAAACTCAGCCGTCAATATATTCCACTTCCGAATGAATCGAAAAAATGTTAACACATCACACAATACCCTTTAAAAAAATTATTTTTCATAGCTTTATTTAATAGAATTGTTCTGCCATTTTATTTTATATATCATTTATGCATATGAAATTATGATTAAAACATGTGTTAAGTGCCTTAACTCAATCCAATTCCACTTCGAACACTGCTTCGTTTCCTTATTACATGTTGGCTCTTTTTTTTTTTATTTGCTAAAAACACAAATGCAATTTTTCACTTGACTTTTAATTAACGCACGCTTACGCATTCTTGGCGCTGAATCTTTCATAAAAAATTGTGTAATTACACCGAAGTCTTGCTTTCTTAAAACTGACAATATAATTCCTGACTGACTGCTATGCAATCCTCTTATATCCCATTATTATTATTTTTTTCTATTGTGTAGCTGGAGCTTCTTCATGCCAGTCATTTTTTCTACACATTTACTTAATTTAATGCAAAATTCTTGCTTAAGCGCCTCAAAATAGATGCTTGTAATACAAAAATAAGGCATACTTAAAGCTAAGCAATCAGCACATAAAGAAGTTATGCTGAAAAAGTTGAAAAAAAAAAAAAAAACAGCAAAAAGGATGTGCAAATTGCCGCTTGCTTTGTGGCGACTGTGTTGGAGATAAGTACGCAAAAAAAGTTTTCGAAACTTTTGTTCTCCATCTCATAAATCAGACGCATTTGCCAGCCTAACGCTTACGTGCCTTGCTACAGCATTGACAAGTTGGTATGTTTGCCACCACATCCTTCACAATATTTTGTGCCTCTTTTCAGCTCACCCATTTGCTCAGCTACAGTGCGATCAAGTTTACTGTTGCTATTGCTCATTGTTTTACCGCCACTTTACTCTGGCTTTTTTTCTTTAATTTAAAGCACCTTTTTTCTTGAGTTGCCGTGCCTTTGCAATTAAATATTTTTTAGCTGCATTGTTTTGTATCTAAGGCTTTTCTTTTCAATTTTCTTGTGATTAACATTTGCAATTTTATAATAATCTTTGGTACTTCACTGGCTTGTTTTGTTGTTGTTGTTGTTTTTTTGCCTTTTATATCATTTTATTTTGCGCAAATTGTGTTCGTATCTCACTTGAATGCGTTTCTTTAATTTACTCACTTAATCCATCCATCCTTAACTCGTCCTTTTTCAGCAACCTTACTTATGCCTTAGAGAATTTTCAATAAATGTCACTGCTGATCCCTTTTCTACTTTTCGCTTCAAAATATTTTATCAACGTCCATTTTCTTCTTAATTTTTTTTGCTCTAATTGATTCCTGTTGAGCGCTTAAGCCACTCAAACCAATTTTTCCTCTAAAATTTTCTTCAAAACTTCTTCAATTTATTATGCAGAACTTTGTAAACCAACCTTTTTCGCAAAGATATCTCATACAATCTGTCTGTTTTGTTTTTTTTTTTTTTTCATCTAACTTTAAGCGATATTTTGACATTTCATCACGTTTGCTGCTACTGGTGGCTTTGTGTTCAATCATCTTTTTATGTTTTGTTTTAAGGATTTATTAAAAATTTAAACCAGCTTAAAATTAGCACTTTTTTATTTGTAGCTGTCCCTTTTAAGCGCCGTTTTCATAATTCGCAGCTAGCCAGTCAATCGAAATTCTTGTTTTCTCCATGCTAACCGAAGCGTCAACTGTCAGTTAAGCGCAAAGGAAAAGTGTAAAGAAAGTCAGCTACTATGCCAATAACGCAGTGCTATAAAACCCGATGTTACGGATCCTGTTCTGTTGAGCGAGCCTAAAAATATTCCGTACAATTTGGGGTCAAAACTTATAACATATATGTATTAAATTGTGTATGAAAGGAATAGCAACAAAAAGACAAGTTCCAAAGCATGCAGCGGAGCATTCAAAGTGCTAAGTGGCTAGACCCATCTACCATAACACCAGTATGAATGCAGGTGATTGGAAGTTCGACATTCAGCACCCGAAAAGCTAGCTTATGAAGAAGTGAAATTCAGAAACATGTCCTAGTAATCTTCACCGTGGTGCAAGTTTTTTAATTTTTTTTTCTGATATTAAAAAAGCTCAGCCGTTTTGTTGAACTTCATGTGTTCACAATAGGGTTTTGCGTTTTTACTCCAAAATATTTACAATTATCGATTTAATTGAGGTTTGGTCACCCTGTGTTGATTAAGTTAAATTCACACGTTACGAGAGATGGTGAAAACGGCCTTAAATCTGGCAGACGCAAAGCTTAAGTTTCGTTCTCTTGATTGCTATCAAAAAATGAAATGCCTTCATTTGGAGCCGTTTTCGCCGTCTTCCGTTAGTTTCTTATATATAAGTTAAGGAAATCCTCATTTTCTCCATTCTAACTGAAGCGTCGGAGCTGAGGGTGTCAGCTATTTTATTGGTTTTTGTGTATTCACAAGAGATTTAACGAATTTTTCTACAATATATTTACATCAATCGATTTAACGGAGGTTTGGTCACCTTGTGGTGCTGAAAAAAAGTCAAATTAAGTTATCTACCGGCCATTTCCAACATCTTCAGCAAGTTTGATTTTAACTGAAAGATAGCAGTTTTTAGATAGCTTCATTTAACATTTCAGTTCTCGCCGACACAGAGTAACCAATCCCCGATTAAAATGATAAATACACTTTACATTGCACCTTACTGAGGCATGAAGCTTCAGTTAGGGTAGTGGTTAACTGAAGATGGTGAATACCGCCGTTAAGAATTGCTACTCTCCAGTTAAATCCTAACTCAACTAGAAATGATGAAAACAGCGAAATCTCTTCATACGCCAAAAGATTCTTTAGTTTATACCTGCTGCAAAATGTTCCTGCATTAGCGCTCAGGCCGTATTTCTGCTGACAGCGTTCACTCCACAACTAATAAAATATAAAAAAAAAATTTAAAAACAGTTCAATCCAATTTGTGGTAACACTATTGACACTATTCCTCAATAAATATAAAACGGTACATAACCTCAAACTGCAGTTGGTTAGGAGTAGTGCGCAAAAGTGCCAATAAAAAGTAAGAATTGAACCGTAGCACTTAACATATCAATAGTAACATGACTACTTGTTTTTTTATACATAATAGAAAAGCTTAAGCTTTAGTTTAACTATATTTTATCTTGTTTTTTTTTTTCTGCTATATTCGGTTTCACAACATCATTCCGACTTCCTTGCATCGTTTGTTGGGCGCGCGTGATAACAACGTCTAACATTCAACACTTGACACCAGCGTTTTGGGCACATACCCACGTCTTACACCGCCTGACCTTTTCGTTCGTTTGACTATAAAAAAAAAAATGTTTGCTTTTGAAGCCCCACTCGTTGGTGCATGGGTAACCATTTAATTCTTCACCCCATTGCATGACATTCAAAGCTATATTTTTTCATGTGTCCATTGAATTGCTTTCCACACTACTCACTCACTTACTGTACACGCGACATAGACATTTTTATGGTTTCATTGACATTTTTGAAAATATACATGTAGGACGTGTATAAGCCCAGGATATCGTTCGATTAGTGCGGAATACTTTTGGGACTACTTGCGAGAGCTCATACGACTAGTATTGCTTAATTGACACTAGAATATATATCTTGTTCTCCAATTCTTCATCAGCTATCTCTCAGGTACTGGCCGCTGACGTGAATACCTAGTAGTATGATTTTTTCCAATTGTTGATTCTCTTCTTTTAAACACTTGTACCTTTTCGGGACCATTTATGAAGTGGGTGCTATTTTAAACCTAGGATATGTTTCTTAGTTTTCGAGCCTCGTTCAGCTAGCTTTTAATGTCTTGCTTTCTTTTCCATTGTTTATTATTTTCTTGTCACTACTCGGGCGCCAATTATGAAGTGGGTTATGTTGAAAGGTGGGTAAATGTATCAATCAATCAAGGGCGGTGAAAGGAAACCTGAAATGTTCCGAATAAAACATAGTACCAGTGTGCTATGCACTTTTAATGGCTTTTTCTCGAAACTTGTGGGGGCTAAGCGGGTGTCAAATTCGGATTCAGTACTTTGAAATTGGTAATAGTATCTGCTGCTTAGTGGAATATCACCATATCTGGGCTACCGTTTCAAAAACGCCTCGGCTGAGAAAACTATTGTAAACTTCCTATTTCAGAATTTGTTTGAAGAACGTCAAGCTTCAGAATTTGGCTCAAGATGCTCTGTCTCAGATTTTGTTTAAGATACCCTCATCTGAGCATCAGTTCAATACATTTCGATGTGATATAAAACGTTCATGAAAAACTTCTGAGATTGGATGTTCTTCAACCGAAGTTTCAACGTAAGTTTTAAAGACAAAAACTGCGATGAAGCGTTTTTTTAATAATTTGAATGGGGCTTTTTCGACCTGACAGCCGAAACAGGGTGATACTCCAGCTTGGTACTATATTGACGATAGATTGAAATGCCACCCTGTCACGGCTGCTAGTTCGAAAACTCCCTATCTCATAATGAGGTTGAAGATCGTCCTGTATCAGAGTTGGTTTCATAAACACCCCTGCTAATGTCAAAATATATGGAATTTAAGCTCAGATAGGGGGTTTTTAAAACAAGTTCTGGAATAGGGCGTTTTTGTTTTTAATTTTTCTGAGATAGGGCGTTTTCATCAGCCGAGATAGGGTGATATTCTCTTCAGTAGGAGATATATAATACCCAGCTATACGCAACAAAGATTATGTGATACCTCTTACTCTCTCAGAGACCATTCACAAAATTGTATGTAGGGTTTCATTTTAAATTTTTTTTCTTAGTATTTCCTTTTATTTTATCTTTTCCTTGCTGCTCGCGTCCATATTTGCTTTTTTTATTTCTTTAAATACCAAAAATGTTATTACTGTTGTTATGTTGACGTTATGTGTTCGGTACGTGCCTGTATTGCCATTTATTGTTTGGTTCACTGGCTCACTGATTTAATGGCATGCTGGTGGGTTGATAGCTCTGTCTTCATAGTTTTGTTCAAATTGTGTCCCGCCAATGTCGAATTGGTTTATTATTTGGTTTGTTGGTTATTTTTGGCCTGTTAGAGATACCGAAATTTGCTTGATATTTATTTTGTCGAATTTCCGCTTTGTTTATATAGTATTGTTGTTGTTGTACATTCGCTTGTTGCTCTTGTCTGGGGTTCAGTAATTCTCATTGTAAAATGAATTTACAGTTTGTTGATATTTTGTTTACATTGATGATGATGTTTTTTTACTTTTTATTTATTTTATTTTGTTTTAATATATTTGATATTTATCTTTGTGGTGACCAACGTCCGTTCAGATAACATTTTTTAATTTGGTTTTTCTTCTTTTATTTACTATGTATGTTATTTGATCAGGATATCACAATGTGTATTTATTAACTCGCATGTATTAGCTTTTAATATGTGAACACAAGTCGTAAGTGATTCTCGTGCTTCACTTGTTTTATTTCAATGATATATATCTAATCAATGCTCTGATGAGTAGGTACTTATTCCATCAAATTTCAGCCTCTCGCTTTTCGTACAAACTTTGAGAACTGTTTTCACTATCTTCAGTTAGTCAGTTATCTATAAATGATCGAAATTCTCGTTTTCTCCATGTTATCTGAGGCATCGACTGTCTGTTAAATGCAAGGGAAAAGTGTAAACAAAAGTCAGCTGTTTAGTGAGTGTTCGGGTATCCGCAATAGGTTTTTGCGATTTGTTCTTTTAAAATATTCACAATTTTCGATTTAACCCTATGTTGGTGAAATCGAAAATGTCAAATGAAGATATCTGAAGGACTGATATCCTCCAGTTAAATTCCTATTTAAAACGATCTTAAAAGATTTCCATGCTTCTAACGAATTCTACTAAATTTTTTTTTATCGAAACCAGTATCTTTCATTCATTTTCTTAGAACCAGCCCAACGGGGATAGCTTTTTTCTGTTTAACTAAAAATGTGGATGGAAAATGTGGTGTAGATATTAAAAACTTTCTCATTCTTCATTCAGCGCTTTCACATTTATCATCCCCAGTTTTATGTGCCGAAGAAGTAGCAAAATCTTTTTCGGGATAAGAAATGGTCTATTACAACATTTCTTATCCAGATACCAGTTCAATCCTCGATAACCAGCATTTCTTTGTGCAATGTCGTTCTCAATTTCGACTGCCCACTTTCAGAGAACGCAAGCGTAACCGAGCAGCATACTTTCAACTTTCAATTTTTCACATACCATCCAACTCTGTTCTTCGTATTCTTAAGTTTTTGAGGGTAGTTTTCACCCTTTCGAGTTAAGTTAGAAACTATATAGGACGCTTGCAAAAGCTTTCTCAATTGAAGCGTTTTCAATACGGTAGCGCAGATATGGTGATATTTCACTCAGCTGTTGATATTATTATCAATTTCAAAGTACTGAATCCCACAAATTTCGAAATAAAGCCATTAAAAGTTCATAGCACACTGGTACTATGTTTTATTTAGAATATTTCTTCGCCCTTGATTGATTGATACATTTACCCAGATTTCAACATAACCCACTACATAATTGGCGCCCGAGTAGGTACATGTATGTTTCAGAGGTTAATAGCCAATGGAAATGAAAGCATGACATGACAAGCTAGCTGAGGGAGGCTCGGAAAGTAAGGAACATGCCCTAGGTTTATAAAAGGCATCCACTTCATAAATGGAGCCCGAATAGGTACATGTTTTCAAAAGAATCAACAATTGGAAAAAATCATAACGCTAGGTATTCATGTCAGCAGCCCAGTACCTGAGGGCTAGCTGATGAAGAATAAATAATTAACTTATCTCATTACTACATTTTATTTCCTTCAAACAGCTGCCAACGTTTTATTTATGTAACTCTCATTTTCAGCGGCAATGTTACTTATTTACAAACAGTTTGCATTTCATGGCGCATGCAACTTATCTTGAATTCCAAATTATATGCAGGAGTGTTGCTAATACTGAGTCACTTCAATTAAATTCTTCTTAATTCAATAATGATTTATTGTTAATAGCACTTCCTTTGAAGCGCAGGCATTTTTACGCCTCAATCAATGTGCGCGCATTTGCTTCATCGCCTCTCAAATGTTTGTTGTAATTTTGATTGCGAAAATTTTGCGCTTACTTACTCGCACAACAATCAGCTGTTCGAATAAAAGCCACCAGCTGTTTTAATTTGACAGCTGTTGCGCTTTTTATTATTAACGTATGAAACTTTTTATGCCAAACAAATCGTACGCTAATCGCTGTGTGCTATCTTTAATTACGAGGTTAATTGTGTGCGCTTTCATTAAAATTCGATTGTAATTACTCTTATGTCAATTGAGAATTGTTTTTAAGCTGTTGCGTTATCGAGTATGAGAAATGATTAATGCATCTAGAGATTACTGCTAACTCTTTGTGGAGAAATTTATTGCTCACTGGTTTGGCAGTTTAAATGGTGCTATAAATCTAGGAAATTGGAAATTATTAGTTCTAGAGTTTGATAGAGGAAGGTGGGTAAATAGAAAAAAAATGTTTACATCTGCAGCGCTTTAGGACAAACAAAGTAAGTTTACACTATTTTAGTACTGCGATATGAAACTTTTAAAGCAGTTTTTCTAAGCTTATATTGAAATTTTAAGTGAAAATATGCCTTCAGGCGACTGTACACTAACATGAAGGGAAAAAAACAGAAGTAGTAAGTACTTAATTCAAGCAAGCATATAAAGTCAATTACACACAAAGTACATGCACAAGACTTGTATGTGTGTGTTTCTTTTTCAATAACAAAAACGAAAAGGCAACCAAAGTCCAGTAAACTAATAATAACAATCCTGTCGGTATGTCGGAAAAAAGCAAATAAAAAACAGGCCAAGCGCTAAAAATGTTTCAGCAATCAAGCCATTGGAAGCACTGAGGAGAAAACAGCAAAGACAAACACCAAACAAGAAAATGCTGCACAAAAAAGTGAAATTCTCTAGAGTCCTTTCCAGGAATTATGCCCGCAGGTTGAGCACATTTAAGGCAACAACATGGCAGGCTGCTGTCATCCAAGCGGCTATAAACACAAAAAAAATAAATAAAATAAAAAATCCACTAAAAAAATATTGAATTGCTGATATGAAGGGGAAACAGCGTAGTATATAGTAATAGTGTGGAATGAGTAAGTGAAAACCGGATCAAACTCGAAATTGGAGTGCCTGGCTAAGCGTATGGGGCTCATGAGAATTTTAAGCAAAGAATTTAAAGCAGAATGAAAATGCTGTTGAGTAAAAAAAGTAAAAAACTAAAAAAATAAAACACAAAAGAGTGTACGGAAGTGGAAGTCGTGGAAATCGAAGAAGAAATTTATATGTAAGCAGTTCTAATAATGGGGAAAACTAAGCGAAATGTAAGCAAGAAACAACGTTAAAGTGAGAATTTAAAGATTACGAAAAAATTTGGCAAGAGCTTTAAAAAGAAAGTTAAGTTTTACGTGATAACAGGGGCATACAAATTTAAGAACGAAGACAACTCAAGAACGCAACAAGAAAATTACGTATTAAACTTTCAACACCGCCAACACTTTCGTTGTCGGAAGTATAAACAGTTTGGCCTGCCCTAGCCATGGGCAGTCAATCCAGTGACATCTGAATTGTTTTGTTTCCCAGTTACTTATGGTTTCCCTGGTGTGTGCTTTTGTGAGTCCACAAAAGGCCTGCTGTAGCACCCTGATTTGCTGGGTCATCTGCATATTCATTACCTTTATGTTCCTGATGTCCGGGAACCCATCCTAACAAAACCTTGTTTTTGGCTCCGAGGAATGTAAGGATTTCAATCCACAAGCTTAGATGTAATTGTGTAGGATTGAAAGGCACGCAGGGCCACCTGGCTGTCCGACATAATGTAGATGGTCTTCGAGTATGAGCTTCTCGGTTGACATTCTCTACGGGGAAAAACGGTTTGCCACAGCAGCACCCCTTACTGTGGTAAGGCCATCAATACTTCCCAAGGTATAGGTAAGGCTTCATTAGAATACTGTCGAATATTTCCGCTGGCTGGAATATCAAATCTACAAGAGGGTAGGTCAACGAAGAAACTGGATCAAGAAAAAGAAAATCAAAAACAAAGTTTTCAAAATTGAACTGCGTTGCGTCAACAGCTGACTTTGAATGCACATGCCTTCGTTGCGATGTTCCTAATACACAGGAACGGAACGGCAATGCCAAGGCGAATCCATACCAGGTGGTGGCAAAGCGAATTCAACCAATTCGCCGTGCTGAAAAGAATGTCAAGTCAAAACAAAATTTTCATTTGCCGTCATCCAGTGAGTTTTACAGCTCCGGCTCACGCTCAATTCTCACGGGAATGCTCTGGATCATTGAGAGACCTGAGAAGCAGATGTCGTGATATTTTCGCAAACTTGAAATGTGATAGGCAGATGTCGCCGCTGTTTTTCATTTAACTCATACGGCGAAAGGCTAAGCAGCGACATCTATTTTTGAAAAAGTAGGTTTATTAAAGCCAGCGTTGCCAAACTAAAGACAAGTAATTAACAAATTATATGGCTCACAAATTGAACCAGGCTTCTATCTGGATTTATCAGGCTCAAATCGTTGTTGTTGCATTTACATGGAAAATTATTTATCTGGCTCAGCCTCTTTGCCACGGGATGATGGCTATTGATTTCGATTAACTGGCATATTGTAGTACAAGGCGTTGTATGGAAAACAATCAAAAAGAAGCAATCAGCTGTTGGGATAACAACACCTGGTACTGAATTCGCCTTGCGCAATGCCAAAATAAAGCAAAAGAAATTCAAAAACTTACGTTTTGCTAGTGTTGTCTATTGTTTTTTTCTTGTTTGTAGCCAAGCCGAATTCAGTAACAGGTGTTGTTATCCCAACAGCTTATTGCTTCTTCTTGTTAATTTTTCATACAACACCTTGTACAACAATATGTCAGTTAATCGAAACCTATGAACATTTTCTTTTGACTTGACATGGTAGTATAGATTCTCCTTGCTTGTAGCTTTCCCACTTTGCTCCTATTTCTTCTATTTTCAATGGTCAAAAATATTTTCTTTTTTGAACGAAAAGAAATTGTTGATTTACATTTTTCAATGACAAAAAATTAAAAGAGTTTTCCTTTTGCGTTCATTGTGGCAAAAAAATTGTCTACGTGCGTTCCATGATGGAATTATAGAAGGTGGCGGATGTAAGCAGTTTCACGCTCTAATGCCGCCATCTTGAACGCCCTTAGAAATAAGAATGCGGTCGCTTTACAAAACTCCTTTTTTATTCAGAGGAAAAAATGTATGTAAAACTATACAAATCATTTTTTTCTGAAAAAATATGCAACGGCATCACCTTTTTTCTCAAGTTCCGTTTTGTGTTGACTTTTATATGATTCAAACGTATGACAATTCTCATTTAATAATTTTGTTTAGGTCAATATACCTCCTGATGTCCTTTATAGAGCATTTTGATATAGCCCTTAAAGCATAATACTGGCTTATGTTCGGGACCTAATGCTCCCTGGGACTAAAGTCTTGCAGGGGATATGGGTGATTGTTTTCTATAAACCGTCCTCACTACAGCTCTTACACTTAGCGTTGAAGGGGACCTACATACTTTCCGTGTGTAGGCTAAACATCCTGTGCCCTGCCATTGTGGATGTGATCCTGAATATCTCTTTTCTATATATAATCAGTAGAAACTGTTATTTTCTAATCGTAATCCGAATAAATGTGTTTGTCGGTTTTATACGAGTCCGTAGTAACGAATTGCGGGTTTCTTGAGATTGGTAAGTATGTCACTATTGACGAATAAAGCTGATGGACCGTCAGCCTCAGAGATGTCTACCGAAACACCGGTCTTCGAGAGGTGGGCGCATTATATTACACTTACATACTAACCCGATTAATGTACAAGTAATCCGCCCATGATGGTTATTACAGGTGAATGGCTATCAGAAGCTTGTGTGGAGAGGATGGTATAACCTAGAAGGCTGAACTTGGTCACATCAATTTGTTTCCGAGCTACTCCTGCTAATACCTTAATGACACTAATCAGACCTATATCCGGAAAAGGACTATCAACATCGATAACGTTACCCAAAACCTGTGGGGAGTATCTTTTATATTAAGAAATAAGCAAAAACAATGTATGCTATGTAATGTAGATGTAATGTTGTTTGAAACAACGCTCTTCTGTACTGTCAGCGAAGGCTTGGATATGTGTAGTCTGGTGACTGATGATCCCTTTCGCTCCGAACCCCTGCCTACAGTTGACCTGAGCGTGGAATTGTAATGGTGGGTGACCAGCATTGAATCTTCTCACAGCGGAAACTTCTCAGGTTTACAGGATAAATACTAAAATTCAGAACTTCAACTTACTATATCCAACGTAATTTATACACCTGTCGTCTAGTTCGTCCTAATATTGTATATTGTTACATTTTTCCACCACTCCGCTGGAAGGACCAGGTGGAAAACGATTTTAACTCCCTTGGTGTAACCAATTGGCGCCAGGTGGCTGGCGCACCTTGTTGGACGGCCATAACCGTTTAAACGGTTAAGCGCCAATTAAGTAAGTTATACTACAGGACAGGGGTAGACTGCTAATACCCCTTCAAAGCTGTCAGGAGCGTGTTCAAAATACACGTTTTGGCCTCTTTATTTAAATCCGAACAATCCGCTCCAAGACCAGGAGTAGGATATTTTTCATAGTCTTTTGTCGCAGAACCCTTTCCGCATAAAATTTAAATATTTTTTTTTTTGGCACACATCTTTTGAAATTAGTTAAGTCTCTACTTTCAGGTTTTGATATGGAGGTTAAAACATGTCTTTTGCAACCTTTTCCATATTTTTGGCAGCGTATTAGCAGTCGACCTCTACCCTAGAGTATTACAAGCAAAATCGATAAGCTGCAAACGTTTCAAAAATCAATAAAGCAAACTTAATTTCATAGTTTTTATCATAAAATTGCATTAAAGTCTAGCTACATTTATATTCTATAATTATTTAAAAAGTATTAGTTTAAGTACTATTTGAAAAGGGGCATTTTTTATGCCCACATTCTCGTGATCTTCCAAAATACAACCTGGAGCTAAGGGCGTTCGATATGACAGCAGTCAAATCTTCCTCCACCTTCTATCATTATATTATGGTGCGTTCTTTCCAAGTGACGCCAGCGCTAAAACGGCGAAAAGTGGAAAGTGTTCGGGTCTTAACTCGAAGTGATAGTTATATCGAATGTGGTGAGGTAATGTACCGCCACCTATAGGCCTAAGCTAACCCAATTTTTTCCACAATACCTAACCCAAGCCACGTCCGCTGTTCTGGTTTATTGATTGCATGTGCTTCAGAGATCCGAAAATCTTTAGTTTTTCTTAGACAATGATAGACATTACAGAATTATATGGTCTGCAGTGTTGTCCTAGCTGTCGCAAAATTAGGCCTTACTTTATATTATATATAAAAATCGCGTTACGATGGTCACCAAACATGCTATTAGGTCTCGTAGTATTCAGGGTCCTTATTCCCAGTTCAAAAACGTCCTATCTCAGAAAACATTTGAAAAAGCCCTATGTTAGAATGTCTTAAAGGAACGACCTATGTCAGATCTAGGTTTATATACACTTTATCTTACATCAAAATCACTTGAATTTGTACTCTTATTGGGCCTTTGCCCAAACTTACAAACACAGGCGCAGGAGAAGCAATCAAGTTATCATAGTCGTGGTGCTGCTACACTTTATAAAATTGTTAAAAGGTTGCTTCTGTTTAAGGAATATAATCTGATTAAAATATTGACAAATAGTAGGTAAGCTTGAGCTGGCCAGTCAATATAACTCAGCATAGATTGAATGTGTCCATAGTGTTACCAGAATTTGCTTGACGACCAAATGTAAGAGCCCCAATAAGGTGCTAGGACTTATATTATAGAATAACACCGTCCTCTTTTAAAATACTAAAAGTTTTCTAGGACATAGCGTAATTGCTGCCTCGAGACCTGGCAATTCTGCCGCCCCTAATAGCTGGAGCCTTGACCTGGTGAGTCACGAACACGAAACACGCTCAACCGTTTCTTCCTGCAGCTCGTACTTTCTACATCTGCTGTTATTGACGAGGCTCAACTTATAGTCATGTAACGCCAGAATGCAGTGTCCAGTTAGTAGCCCATCGTGAGCCTTAAGTCATCTCTCTTCAGGGATATGAGCCACTTCGTGAGTCTAATATCGTAGGATTTGCTCATGATCTTAGAGCCTTCCTGCTTGATGAATAATATGTCACTCCTGTCTCTTCTTGATTTCTCTCAAACATATTGGGACGTCTATCGTCGATTCAGCTAGTGTTGCATCCTCCTTTGCGAACTCATCGCCATTTTTGTTACCTTTATGACCGGGAATCCAGTACAGATATATGGTCTGGCCTGAGCAAAGTTTTTCTGATGATCTTTGTATTCCAGTACACTTCTTGATGAAGTACTGTGTGAGATTATTGCCTTAATCGCCGCCTGACTATTAATATATACATATACTAGCAGACCCGGCAGACGTTGTTCTGCCCTAAATTTGGCCTATCTGCATACATTTTAATAAGCTTTTTCCATCTACATCTGCCCTTCCCCTCTTCACTTTTTCCTAATCCTTTCATTCACTCCTCCCTCCGTCTTTTTCGCTTCATCTATCTCCATCTTCGTCTCATTCTATCACTTTCTCAGTCTCCTGCTGCTTCTCTCTTCTCTCAAGTTCTTCTCATTTTTCTTCATCCGTTAATGCCTGTCCCAGAGGGCGGTATTTATTTTGTTCCAGTCCCAGTCTCAGTCCCACTCCAAGTGTCTGTCCCAGTCCGTCTCTGGTCTACTTCCCGGCAAAAAGGATGGTAAATACTAATATAGGCAAATTTATATACCATATTTCAGGCAAATTGAATAGGACGTATGTAAATAGGTATGTCGGTATTAAATTAATTAAATTCATATCTTTATTTCGGCTTCGCATGCATATTTATCAGTTTTCCAGGTTGATGCGACTAAATCGAATATCACAATGAAATTACTTTAGAGCTCTCAGCAACAGCTTTCATTTGATATCCATATTACCCACACGTTCTAGTGGTAGCCGGGACCACGTTTCGGCCTATATCTCGAGACCCTATACGTCGATCGCAACCAAACCTATGTAATAAACACCACCTGAGGTATACGCAACTTGTGTGAAAGTTTGAACAAAATCAACCGACGCATTTCTTCAAACACACTCCCCCCGCCCCCCACTCTCGGCGGGCCTGGTGATCTGCTATACTTGATATCATTCGCTACAATATTTTTATGGATAAGCACGTTGTTTAATTAAACACCAACCAATTACACATCCCACCTGAAAATATGCAATAAAATAATATTGCGACTATAAACTGAGATTTATATCCTATATTTCAAGTTAGATCAAACTACACACGGGATGCAATACAAATTCAAAATCGATTCAGTAGTTTAGGAGTCCATCGCGGACAAACAATGTGACACGTGATTTTATATATAACGATTGAGGCGTCTACAGCTTAAGCACGCTTCCTCCAGAATTTCTGCTGCTTTTTTCATGGCTAATCTCGTTTCTCTTCCTATATAATGCATCTCCATGTATGAACAGCGGTTGCTTAACTCTGCTTACCTCGAAAAATTCTCGAGAAGAGTTGTAGTTAATTTTTCTACACAAGTTTTTTTTTTAAACATCAAAATGTTATAATTGCTACACAGAAGATAGCACTCAGAAGCTGTTGTATACAGTGTTAACCATCTTTGTACAACGAGTAATGCGTTAGTGGGTCATAGTTATGTGTATTTAATTAAATTATAAAAAATTTAGAATGTAAACAGAAAGCACATGGTTCGAAGGTTGATAAATGTCTATATAAGCCTTTACAGCAGAACTCTTTGGCCATAGTCTAGTATGAGAATCTAACATGCTAATGTATCCACTTTCGAGAATTATTTACAAGAGAAGTTGTAAATTATTTAGTTACATACGACCTTTGAAACTTCTTGGAATAGCCATAAAATATCTTTTACGTTTTTCCAAGTAGTGAAGCAAATATTTATATAAATACATACATACTTCATACATCCTCTATCTTTACACTCTCCTCTTCTATACATACTTCTTGTGAATCTGAATTGAGTCATACTTCAATGCACAGCTGATCGTAGGTAAAGATCTCCACCACTTGCGCTGAACTGCCTGCTACCTGATTACCTCAGACAACATAATTGTCTTCATTATTATAAAAGTCATAATCATCATAAACATGATCATCAATCATCATCTTCGTAGTTAGCTTAAACACCACCTTCAACAAAAAATTTACACATATATTTATATATGTTCACAATACTCGTGAGTAAGTAATATGAGTAGACAGTCACTACTTGCTCCTGAGTATTACACGAAACCGGTAGTTGTAGTTATGTCTTCGGCTTTTGTTTACGTTTTATGCAATTTATGTTATGTTTTACACATTTCTCTACCTCCCATGTGCCACACGATCCCCATGCACACTAACATACTTAATGCAACGTTAGCCGCTTGATCATCTGTTTCGCGTCAAATTGCCGGTTTTAGATGGAGGACAGACATTTGTGCCTGCCTCCACGGGAGAGCCTGTTTATTATTATTATTGTAGGACGGAGGTCTGCACTGCGGCGGCAGTGTGTGTAACGTGCCTGACTGATTGGTTTCAAGTTACAAATTCTAGTAAATTTCTTCTTTTTCTATGTTATTGCTGTTTACTTTACTATATATTTTATTGTTTAGTTCGTTTTCGTTTTGTTTCTTTATATTTTATCAGCACCAGCATCTCTTTTTACTTAATCATCTGTTTCTGGTTGAGTGAGTATAACCTTCATTTTGTCGATGGCAATTATGTTCAAGAGCACGATCCTGTTTTCCTGCCAGCCAACCAACCAAACAGCCTGCCAGCTTTTGTTTAATTGTTGTGGTTTTAGAATGAGGATGAGGTTGCAAGTGCTGTTTATTTACATTCTGCTTTCCCCTTACCTTTCTTCCTTATTCCCTTATTCTCCGAAAATTTTGTTGTCTAGAGGGTTCGTTGTATAAGTGAGACTTTTTTGGGCGTTTGTTTTCAAGCATGGTTTTATTTGGTGTCTGGTGTAGCTGTGTGACCTGAATTACTATTTTCCGTAATGCACGTTTCGATGCTTTCTCGTCTTCTTCGGGGCTTCATATAATGTGAATGGAGGATTAATGTGATGGCAAAGTAAATTTTTCTTTTCTGCCCTAAAGTTTTCGATGCTTTCACGTACTCTTCAGGATTTCTGAGCAATTGTGATTGAAGGCCCCTCGATATGGTTGCAAAATGCGATCTTCGGCCGATAAACGTGATGGCACAATTACTTTTTTTTCTTCCCTACGCGTTTCGATGCTTTCACCTCCTCTTCATTGCAACCTTCGGACGATAAAATAGAGGGCTAAGTTAAATGTTTCCTTTTTCTCCTAAGCGTTTCCAAGCTTCTAAGTCTTCTTCAGGGATACTGCGCATTTGCGGATGTGTTGGGTATGTGCGCCTTTTATTAGCCAAAAAAAGTCTCTGCTCTGGCTCTACAGCCCATTTGCCTTCTCTTGCAAGTTCTCGCAAAAGCTCAATAAATGCAAAGTAAGCTGAGTCTTTTCCATACTGGGATACGTACTGAAGATATACAGACTCAAGACTGTTTGGTCTAAATTATATGCATATAGACCCAGGTGAAGGACTTATGAAAAGGGAAAGTGCATTCAAAGTAATGCTACACTTAGCAATACAAGTTGTTGTTGTTGTTGTAGCAGTGCTTCACCCCATCCAATAGGTGCGACCGATCATAAATTGTCAGCAATATCCTCTAACGAGAGTCCAATGAAACATGCAGTTTAAACACGGGTGTACCATAGTGAGAGGGGTATTGGAAGCGCTGAAGAGATTCTGGATAGGTAAGAGTTTATCCTGTACCCAGATCGAAGCTAGAGCTAGAGTAGCGCCGGTCTCCCTAGGGAGAGTGCGTTTCTCTTCTGCGAATTCTGGGTATTTTTCTTTAAGAACTGATTGCGCCGGGCAATTCCTGGCATAGAGGTCTGACGCTTTATTGTGGATTCATACGGCTGTGTTCTCTGATGTCGCATTTCCTCACAATGCTTACGGAGATGACCTCTTACGCCTGAATACAAGTCAAAGGCTACTTTATATTCTTCAGTAAATACCAAAGTTTTTGAGACCAAAGGATGTGCTCCATAAATTATGTATAATTAATTCAAATGACAATTCTTCAATTGACAGAACAAAAAGGTATTGATGCATAACTGTACATACATATCTACAGCACACATATTTTTAAATGCTACATACATGCATCCCAGTCCATGCATTACAAGACAACTGAAATCAGCTCGAAGACGAATGTTGATGGAATATTAAGAAAAGCACTTAGTGTAAAATGACACAGTTTTTCCTCTCCTACACCCGCACGAAGGCACCGCACCCCCTTTACCAATGAGATCACAAACAGCGCTTTGCGTAAATGAAGCACTTACGTTTATGTAAATACATAGTGATGACATTTAGTCCTCCACCACCCCATGCGCTCATCTTTCTTCCTTACTAGCACCACAATCATTAATAATACACTTGAACTGTGGGGCGTATGTATTCACGAATAAAGACAATCCGCTATATACGACATGAAGATAACTTCGTTTATGCTTATAAATATCGTGCGTGTCAAGCTGTCAAAGTTTCAGAACGGAGTTTTGTTGTGTAAGGGGCTGCTACCACAAAAAAAAAACCTACTAACGCAGTGAAATTTTTTAAAGCTGTGAAAAACTACAACAAAATACCGCATGTTACAACCAAAATTAGTTTAAATTACAAATTAACGTGAAAAGTCAAAAGACACTGCTTTGCTGCATTGTGGGTGGTGATGGTTGGGGGTGCCCGAATGCGGAAATGAAAATTTGTTGAAGCGCAGTGTTTATAACAAACTTTGCTTTAACAAGTACAATAGCGGTTGAGTAAAAAAAATATATATATTTTACTGAGAGCCCTGAGTTGCCAATAGTGCGTTGTTGTGCTGTGACACCGGTGCACCGTTTAGGTTGACTTTGACTGTGAAGTTTGACAATTTGCGATTCAACGCATTTGTGGTTGCAGTTTGATGATTGCATGTGAAATAGAGCGGTGTGACGTTCTAGGCTGAGCTGAAAGTGCTTAAGGAAGCTGAAGCTTGGCGTAACCCACTTACTCTATTAGAACTCGGTAGTCATGCCATTCTTTTACATTCCCTCAAAGATGTACAACTTTATGAAGGGGGCGTAATGTGTAAACAGGTACCAAGGTACCAATAACTGAAATCTAAAAGATATGTATAGGTAGGTCAAAACTCTGCATGCCATACATCATTTGATAAATGAGCCAAGGAAGCACATACAGAGATATACGAGAATCCATTTTGATATCTCTAAAGCTCAAGTTAAAAACTGGTTTGATTACAATAAGTTGCTTCCGGATTTGTTTCATGACTATAAAGTGCTATTAAAGCTCATTATTCACCGGTATCCTTAAGTTGGTTTCAAGTTACATTTTTCTAGGCAGAGTATTCCTGCAACACATTGTCTTCATTCACCTAATCATCATATTATTCTTGACATCTCTTCACATCTTCATTCCCCACTTCTTTTTACCTACTCCCTTCCTTTCAGTCTTTACTTCCCTCTACTCTCACACCTATTACTTCCCTCTACTCTCAAACCTAGTGCTGCCTCGTCTTCTTCTTTGGCCTGATCGCCTTCCACCTCTCATTCGTCCCTTCCCATACCTTAATCTCTTGCTATCTGTTCCTCACTTTTTTTCTATCCCTATCATATACCTTGTAACCTTTCCCTATTTACATCACTATCCCTATCCGTATCCTCCCTTCCTATCCCTGTTCCTATTCATACTCCTATACCTAGGAACCTTTCCCTATCCTTATTCTCCCTATTTACATCACTATCCCTAACCCTATCCCTACTCCTATTCCTTTCCGTATCCCTTCCCCTATACCTACTCCTATTCCTTTCTTTATCTCTTCCCCTATCCCTATCCAGCTCCATTTTTCTTGGCATACATACATAGTATTCCACCAACCATTTTACTTATTACATCATTTCTCCTATATCTTTTAAAGAAGAATTCGCCACCCTTTGGAAACATCTTAGCAATACATTAAGGATTTTATTATCCATCAGGCCATCGTTCTCCTGGTCGAAATGAGAAGGCTAAAATTTGAAAAAAGTCCCCCGACTCATCCTCATCCCTTGCTTCAATTCTCTCCACATCTATATTCCCTACTTCCTTTTAGTTGTTCCCTTCCATCCAGTCTTTGCATTAACTTTATTCCTGCATTGTCCTCCTATTCTTCACTTTCCACCCTTCCTCATTCCATTCCTATCCCTATAACTATTCCTAGCCCAATCCATATCCATTTCCTTATCTCTCGCCCTATCCATATTATTTCCTCTCCATATCCCTATCCCTACCTTTAAACCATTTAGACCCCCCCCCCCCCCTCCCCCAAACTTACTACAGTACAGTACATCTTATGGATACTTTAAATGCACAAAAATTGTATTTTATAAATGTGAAAACTTACATATTATCTACCGTCCGCACAACTCAATCAACTCACATCTTAGGCATAGACAATAGCTGTCTGTTTGCACATAACACTCAAATGCACTGTCGTCTCAATTTTACACCTCAATAATTCCATTAGTATTTCTGTGACCGTTGGCTGCAACAAAAGCAACAATATAAGCAGTAGCTGTGGCAGCCGTGAACAGGTATGGGCGGTATTGTGCTTGCAACGCCGCCTTTCATCATGATTGCATTAATCTCTCGCGCCTTTGCTGACACTGACACTGATAGATGTCACTGTTTGATATGTGAAACAGTGAGCCAGTGATATAAGGAATTGCGTGGGCGAAAAAGCAATAGGGAGCTTGGGCAATGTAATTTGTAATAATGTAACATTTATAACGTTTTCATGTTATTTTGTTGTATTTTTTGGCAATTTAATCAGTAAAAAGCAGTAATCGAATGAGCCTTAAAAATAAAATTTTACGAAATAAAATGTTGTTTAGTTTTCTCTCTGCATTGCCCTTTTGTTATGTCTAAACGCTTGGTCAGCAGTGCTGTCAAGCGTAAAAATCGCCATTTTTCATACACATTTATCTTCTTTACTAGCCGCTAAGCACATCTGTTCTGTTAGCTACACATTACAATAAATAATTTCAACTTAACAGCATTTGCGGTCACCCAGGCAGTAAACAATTTAATCATCAATTCTTTTGTAAAAGCATTCAACACATGAAACTTAAATATTTTCACAGTCCAATGCATTTTGACTTTACTGCGTCAGCTAATCTAAACTATGCGCTTGAAAAGTATTTAACAAAGTTTTCATTTGAGTTATCTTGTTTGGTTGATTTTCCGACAGGGTGGATAAATGATGTATATTGGAACGATTTTCCGAACGAACCGAGAACGAAAATCGACACTGATGATGGCACAACGCCGAAACCGGTTTGTCTCAAAACCAAATTTGACAAGGGATGACGGAAAATCGTTCCAATATACATCATTTTCATTTGAGCTTTTAGCTACCAAAGTGATTTTTGCTCAATTCAAGCTAAAATTCTCTAACCATACATTTTGCTGCCATCTCTAAATTTAACTTATTTAATCCCAACCTGCACATCACCATCACTCATCTATGATTGCCACCCTTCTTCAATGCCATCTGCTTTGCTTGCTTGCTTGTTTTTACTACATCTCTGGCGTTCTATCTTTTTGCCTGCTTTGCTGGCAGCTGTTTTATATATTAAGTACCTGGCCACCTCGGTTGCTTCCTATTTTCATTTTTTTGCTGTGGTTCGTCAATTTCCCAGCTATGAAAATTCCATCTGTTTTATAATGCAATGCATGGTGTGAATACTTTAACTTCATTCTGCCTTTTAGATGGATCTTCATTGACATTTACTTTGAGAGATTACTTGTATTGTCAACTTGTCACATTGCTCTGTCCTGCCATATCCGCCTACAATTTACCCTTTTTCCGTCTAAAGATGTATGTTTTTGTCATATCCTATGCTTTGAACGTGTCGACAGTTGATTTTGTCTTTTTTGTGGATATACAGTTAATTGATTTTTCATCAACTAGATGTCAATTGTTTTTTATACCTTTCATGAACATAAAATGGTATATTAACTTTGGTCCGATGTTTTTAACGTCGAGAAATATAGAAGATAGACTCACCATTAAGTATACCGAATTGATCAGGACGACGAACTGAGTTGATATAGCCATGTCCGTCTGTCCGTCCGTCTGTCTGTTTGAACGCAAACTAGTCCCTCAAATTTTGAGATATCTCAATGAAATTTGGCACAAAGATGTATTTTTGTATTGTATTAAACATTTGTTGGATCCGGTAGGATCGGACCACTATATCATACTTCTCCCATACAACCGATCGTTCAGATAAGACGATTTTGGTCATTCCTGCCACAATTTAGAAAGTATAAACGTGAAACTCGGTGATATATATTTCAATATATCATAGAAGATTTTCTGAAAAAATCACTCTGATCGGAGCTACATATAGTATATATCCCATACAACTGATCGTTCAGATAGAAAGATTTTTGGCAATTTCTCCCTTAATTTCCAACATAAAAACGTTAAACATGGTGATATTTATTCTAATATATCATAAAAGATTTCCTGAAAAAATTATTTTGATTGGAGCAATATGTATATAGTATATACCTATCCCATACAACCGATCGTTCAGGTAGAAAGATTTTTGGCCATTTCTCCCTTAGTTTCCAATATAAAAACGTGAAACTTGGTGATATATATTCCAATATATCATAGAAGATTTCCTGTAAAAATCATTTCGATCGGAGCTATATATAATATATATCCCATACAACCGATCGTTCAGATAAGGGGTTTTTTTTTGCCATTTTTTTATTTTATATTTATCTTAAAAATCGTTTAGGTATGTACATTTGTTCACTATATATTTCTTATCTTATACATCCGAATATTTGGAGATTACGAACGGGATAAGATTATTGTTCAGCCAAATTCATGAAAGGTATGAAGTCTTCGGCACAGCCGAAGACAGTCCCGTCCGTACTTGTTTTTTTTTTTAAGTTTGTGTGTGTCATTTTTGAAGTTTTGTTGGAATATTTTAAATATTGAAACCTAGGTGGCTATAGAATCAGTATAATATTACAGGGCAGGAACAAATGAGTTCGATCATTGTGTACAAAACAAGTGTGATATATTATCTGTCAATTGCCTCACAGGATGTTTAAGATGGCTACTGTTAAGCATTATGACAGCGTTTTGACAGGATGTTCAATATGGCAGCGCATAACATCGGCTATCTTAAGCGGGTGTTAGAGAGAGATATTGGATGAGACCACAATAGTAACTTTAAAAATCAGGTGATCCAATATATTTGTTATTTTGGCATCTATACTGAAGATATCACACCTTTTTCCCACAATGATTTCGATAGTTTATAAAGAAATCAAAATTCGCATCATAATTTCCCTATCAATACCTCCCATGGGTTCAGGAAATATCAAAGCTCACTACAGTGAAGAACAGAACTGCTGAGTGGGATATAATGTAACTTCGGCTACCGTTTAAAAAATGTGGGATGATATGGGATCAGCAATCCTTCAGAGTACGCTCTATATCAGAATAAGTTTAAACAACGCCACAGTTTTCTTCAAAAAGTTATCTACCCAAAATTTGATTTATAAGGATTATATTTGAGCATAAATACAATATATAGGGAGCTGAGAAAGGGAATTTTTCAGTGCGTTTTCAACCAAATCCTGAGATAGAGTGTTTTTGAACTAAATTCCGAGATCGGGCGTTTTCGATACAAATTTCGAGATACAACATTTAATACAATGAGAGAAAAAGACTTCTCTAGAACTTCGCAACCATAAGGACAATCTCTAGCTTTAGAGAAATTTTTGGGAGGCGCATGACTTGTATAACTACTATTCGAAAAAACGTTGGCTAACTAACTGGTAATTGACTCGAAATTTATTACAAAACTGAGGGCAAATTCAATTCATCTTAGAAACCGATTAGGGAAATACATTAAAACCCGATTAAATACTATTATTTTGAGAGATTAGAGAACTAGGTAGGGTATCTAGTTTACCTATAATCGATATACATTTTTTTCTGTATTTATTGGGAAGTCAATAATAATAGCTAAATTACTTTTCTTACGACGAAGAAATAGTTTAATTCTTCTCTTCAGCCTACGATACGATACGATGATTTGAATAAAAATTTCTCAGCCAACCGCGATTCCAAAAGAAAAAGGGGCGGTGTCGTGTTATGCCATCACGGATCGATTTTAACACAAACGACGAATATGAAACTGTCAAGTTTTTTATGAGAATAGTAAGAACGCGTGTTCACAAGTTTACTTATTTTATTCTTTTGATTCACTAGTTCCGAAATATTGTATTTAAAAAATTATTTTTATCATGGATCGTAAAACAAGATGCGTGCCGAGAGCTAGCAACAGTCTAAACAGTATTATTTGTTATTTATATTTAGAATAACCATGAAACTTTTTAACTTGTTATTGAATATTTGGTACGCAAAAATATTAACGAGTGGCAACACTGTTGTGATTAATTTGACTTTTAGTAGACACGTCTTAAATAGTGTTCATGCTTACCCCAGCGGGTTAGGGGGTCAGAATATACCCGCGGTAGGTATGCCTGTCGTAGGAGGCGACTAAAATACCAGATTCAAAGGGCTGTGTAGCGCAACCCTTCAGGTTGCCAGCGCAATATATAGCTTCTCCAGACCCAATTGTCAACCTCGCCTATCCGCGGCAAATCCTGTTTCACTAACAGACGAGGCTCTGGCGACCCCAAGCTCCTCATGGAACTTGGGAGCGGGGAGGGAGGGATGGCCTGAAGGTTTAATGTGGCCATATAAATCGTTCCCGAGATGGTCGGGCTAGCACCTTAATGGTGCTGTGTTACCGGAGCGTACCGAATCTGTATCCGGCAAAGGACCATCGCATCGATAACACTCCCCAAAGCCTTTGGGGAGTAACCTTATCGCTACAACAACAACAGTGTTCATGCTCATTTGAGCATTTTCGAGCATGGGAATAAAAGAAGGGTGCATTCTGACTGCATTTTGCAGATGCGAATTCTCCAAAGCTCGAATCAAATATTTTCGAACCATGTGCGCTTTGTTTACGTAGTAAATTTTTTATTGATTTACTTAATTTCAACAATAAATAACAAGAAAAACATCATGCATTAAATAAACTAAATACACTCAACTTAGGCACCACTGGTTGTTCAAATATGGCCAGCACTGTATGCAAAAGCTCCTGATTGCTGTTTGTATGTGGTTCCCAATATAACATTTTACTTTGAGAATTGCCAGTATTTGTTTCAAACCCAAATTAGAATGAATTCGTAAACAAACAAAGAATGACAGTGGAAATATAAAGAAATACTTTTGTAAATTTTTTCGAAGAATGCAGGATTGATTTCCGCATTTATAATGTTAATGCTAAATGCGGCTGCATTATATTTTTTGCTTTTCTTTTTTCCTTCATTATCATTGGTTCGGAGCGAAAAAACAAATCTAAAAGAATATATAGAAAATTTTTAATATATAGCAAATGTTCTTGAGAGTTGGATACACATAACTAAAGATTTACAAAGAGATATGTCGAGCCCTAAAACCAACTTTAGGGTAACCAACAAAAATACAATTTGACAGCAGAAGGTTTTCAAGGTGCCGTACTATTTTCCAAGCCGCAAAACTCCAAGAATAAAAGTAAAGATTATTTCACCCCTTATATAGTAACATAATGCCAACTTTTTTCCTTGGAATTATGTCGTGTAACTTTAAGCACTTTCTGCTATACAATTTTTTTTGTTGGTTACACTAAAATTGTTGTTACAGTTTAATGTGTTTTAAGAACTTTGATTAAGATTGAAAAGAAGAATGTGTTCATAAGTTTTTGACTAGGAATATCCATTTGCTAAGTCTGGCAGAGTACAATTTCGTAATATGTATACATATTTGCCATCCTTACTAAGTTTCGGGAGACGCTGAAATTGCTTTATTTGTAACTTTAAAACATAATAAATTCAGCTTTTAAAATTGACATTTACATTTTCCACAACACTTCTGTTGATTTCCTCACTTCGTCTCTAATTACTTGGTTCTCACACGCTTTTTATACTCAGCGTGCTTTGCACACAGTGTATATTAAATTTGATTGGATAACGGTTGGTTGTATAGGTACAAAGGAATCGAGATAGATATAGACTTCCATGTATCAAAATCATCAGTATCGAAAAACAATTTGATTGAGCCATGTCCGTCCGTCCGTCTGCCCGTTCACACTTGACTAAATATTGAGATCTCTCCACCAAATTTGGTACACGTGCTTATCTGGACCCAGAATAGATTGGTATTGAAAATGAGTGAAATCTGATGATAACCACGCCCACTTTTTATATATATAACATTTTAGAAAACAATAAACCTGATTATTTAATAAATAAAACACCTAGAATGTTGAAATTTGACGTGTGGACTGATATCGTGACTCTTGATAAAAATTTTATAAAAATGTTTAAAATGGGCGTGGTACCGCTCACTTGTGATAAAATCAATTTTATAAATATTATTAATCATAAATCAAAAATCGTTAAACCTATCGTAACAAAATTCGGCAGAGACGTTGCCTTTACTATAAGGAATGATTTGAAGAAAAATTAACGAAATCGGTGCATACTATGTGCAAACACACACCAAATTGGCAATTTATACCATTTGGGCAATTTATTACGCAATTTATCATATAATAGATTGTAATAATAAATTGCCAATTTAAAAAAAATTGCGAAATAAATTGTTTCAAACTGCAAATGCAACCTTGTTAAGTGTGTTTATTGAGTAGATTTAAACGTCAGTTACACATTGATTTTATTATTTTCATTTCACTGGAGTATGGATTGTCAAAAGAAGATGGCAAACTCCAAATGAAGCCAAAACATTGAACACATTTTCTTACAACACACAAAAATTTCAAAGTTTTATGCCTTCATTCCATTCCATTCGTCTAATACCAACACGCACATTTTGACAGTCTGAACAAAGGTACGTTGTTGCTGTAGAGATGAGCCAACCAGATATCAAATTACTATTGTGTAAGCTAAATTGAGTTGTATGAACACCACTCAATTTGAATCGAAATTGCCTCAATTTATTTTTCTGTTTGAACATAGTATTAAGGACCACGCCCACTCTTATATAAAAGATTTTTAATAGTATCGTGAACGAAAACAATAAGCTATATCTAGCGAAAAAGAGCTTTGTATCAATGGTATTTCATTCCCCAAGTGGATTTATAAATAGGAAAAACTTCAAATTTAAAAAAAATTGGCGTGTCACCGCCCCTTTTTTAACTAAGCAATTTTCTGTTTTGGGAGCCATAATTCGAAGAAAAATTAACGGATCGTAATAAAAATGGGTACACAAATATTAGCTATTGTAGAAAAAAAACAAGTAAGGAAGGTTAAGTTCGGGTGTAACCGAACATTACATACTCAGTTGAGAGCTATGGTGACAACATAAGGGAAAATAACCATGTAGGAAAATGAACCGAGGGAAACCCTGGAATGTGTATCAAATGAAAGGCGTTAAAGAGTATTTTATGAGGGAGTGGGCCATAGTTCTATAGGTGGATGCCATTTAGGGATATAGCCATAAAGGTGGATCAGGGTTGACTCTAGAATGCGTTTGTACGATATGGGTTTCAAATGAAAGGTGTTAATGAGTATTTTAAAAGGGAGTACTCCTTAGTTCCATAGGTGGACGCCATTTCGAGATATCGCCACAAAGGTGGACCAGGGGTGACCCTAGAATTTGTTTGTACAATATGGGTATCAAAAAAAAGGTGTTAATGAGTATTTTAAAAGGGAGTAATCCTTAGTTCCATAGGTGGACGCCGTTTCGAGATATCGCCATAAGGTGGACCAGGGGTGACCCTAGAATTTGTTTGTACAATATGGGCATCAAACGAAAGGTGTTAATGAGTATTTTAAAAGGGAGTACTCCTTAGTTCCATAGGTGGACGCCATTTCGAGATATCGCCATAAAGGTGGACCAGGGGTAACCCTAGAATTTGTTTGTACAATATGGGTATCAAAAGAAAGGTGTTTATGAGTATTTTAAAAGGGAGTAATCCTTAGTTCCATATGTGGACGCCGTTTCGAGATATCGCCATAAAGGTGGAGCAGGGGTGACCCTAGAATTTGTTTGTACAATATGGGTATCAAAAGAAAGGTGTTAATGAGTATTTTAAAAGGGAGTGGGCCTTCGTTCTATAGGTGTTCGCCTTTTCGAGATATCGCCATAAAGGTGGACCAGGGGTGACTTTAGAATATGTTTTTACGATATGGGTATCAAATGAAAGGTGTTAATGAGTATTTTAAAAGGGCGTGGGGCTTAGTTCTATAGGTGGACGCCTTTTCGAGATATCGCCATAAAGGTGGACCAGGGGTGACTCTAGAATGAGTTTGTACGATATGGGTATCAAATTAAAGGTATTAATGAGAGTTTTAAAAGGGAGTGGTGTGAAGGCGTTTTCCAGATATCGACCAAAATGTGGACTAGGGTGACCCAGAACATCATCTGTTGGATACAGCTAATTTATTTATATATGTAATACCTGCCAAGATTTTAAGGGTTTTTTATTTCGCCCTGTAGAACTTTTTCATTTTCTTCTACTTAATATGGTAGGTGTCACAACCATTTTATAAAGTTTTTTCTAAAGTTATATTTCGCGTCAATAAAACAATCCAATTACCTTACCATGTTTCATGCTTTTTTTCGTATTTGGCATAGAATTATGGCATTTTTTAATTTTTCGTAATTTTCGATATCGAAAAAGTGGGCGTGGTCATAGTCGGATTTCGTTCATTTTTCATACCAAGATAAAGTGAGTTCAAGTAAGCACGTGAACTAAGTTCATTAAAGATATGTCGATTTTTGCCCAAGTTATCGTGTTAACGGCCATGCGGAAGAACAGACGGACGCCTGTGTATAAAAACTGGGCGTGGCATCAACCGATTTCGCCCATTTTCACAGAAAACAGTTAATGTCATAAAATCTATGCCCCTACCAAATTTCAAAAGGATTGGTTAATTTTTGTTCGACTTATGGCGTTAAAAGTATCCTAGACAAATTAAATGAAAAAGGGCGGAGCCACGCCCATTTTGAAATTTTCTTTTATTTTTGTATTTTGTTGCACCATATCATTACTGGAGTTGAATGTTGACATAATTTACTTATATACTGTAAAGATATTAAATTTTTTGTTAAAATTTTACTTTAAAAAATTTTTTTTTTTAAAAGTGGGCGTGGTCCTTCTCCGATTTTGCTAATTTTTATTAGGCGTACATATAGTAATAGAAGTAACGTTCCTGCCAAATTTCATCAATATATCTTCAACGACTGCCAAATTACAGCTTGCAAAACTTTTAAATTACCTTCTTTTAAAAGTGGGCGGTGCCACGCCCATTGTCCAAAATTTTACTAATTTTCTATTCCGCGTCATAAGTTCAACTCATCTACCAAGTTTCGTCACTTTAGCTGTCTTTTGTAATGAATTATCGCACTTTTTCGGCTTTTCGAAATTTTCGATATCGAAAAAGTGGGCGTGGTTATAGTCCGATATCGTTCATTTTAAATAGCGATCTGAGTTGTGTACTCAGGAACCTGCGTACCAAATTTCATCAAGATACCTCAAAATTTACTCAAGTTATCGTGTTAACGGACGGACGGACATGGCTCAACCAAATTTTTTTTCGATCCTGATTATTTTGATATATAGAAGTCTATATCTATCTCGATTCCTTTATATATGTACAACCAACCGTTATCCAATCAAACTTAATATACTCTGTGAGCTCTGCTCAACTGAGTATAATAAATAATTAAATGTAAGGCGCGATAACCTCCGAAGAGATCTAAGGCCGAGCTTCTCTTCCAATTTGTGTCGTGCTCCTCTTGATTTTCCCTACAAATTGGCCGGACGGGACCTACATGTTTTATGCCGACTCCGAACGGCATCTGCAAGGCAGATGAGGTTTCACTGAGAGCTTTTCATTGCAGAAATATACCCGGAGCGCTTGCCAAACACTGTCGAGGAGCGACCCCGCTTAGAACAATTTTCTTCTAATTGAAAAACCTTATTTCTAAAATTTTGATGTTGGTTTGCCCGGGGTGTGAACCCAGGGCATACGGTGTGGTAGGCGGAGCACGCTACCATCACACCACGGTGGCCGCCTATGGACGGGATCGGTTAAAGACCATGGCAACTTAGATATAAAACAAGCTTAAAAGGGTCGTATACTAGAATAATAAGCTATAACTTAGCAAAAATAGTTTTGAATCAATGATATTTCATTATTAACGTTTTATTGTAAGAGGAAATGGGGAGGCATTTTTTTTAAACGGGCGGTGCCACGTGTTATGTAGAAAAGTAATTTATCTGAAATCAAATGTGCAATTGAAGCTCACGCTGGGTATATAATATTCGATGACACCTGAACTTAGACACCTTTACTTCTTTCTTCTCATCTATACTGCTGTCAGAGCAGCAAGCTTTCATGCTTACTTTACAATTGCCGCAACATCTTTCTTTGCTACTTCGAAAAATAACCCACACTCACACATATATGTATGTACATTAAGTACCAATTCCTCAGCCTGTCAACGCTATCTTTATTGCTTTATTTGTCTGCTACCCAAGTCGTAGTTTGTTCTTCTACTTATCCTTGCTAACTTCATACTCTATCAACTGTTACTATTAAATAATGTTGTTTGCTTTTGCTCTGTACTATGCTATTTAAAATACATGCTTGTTGTTGTTGTTGTTTTTCACATAACTACCAGGACATACGAGTCATGTACGCTTATTCTCATCCTTTTACACACCGCTTGCTTGTCTGCATAGTTGGCTAGCCGTTTTGCATTGACTTGACTTTTGGTCTACTATTGCAAGAAAATGAAACTGCATTTGTTTTACAAGACTATATATAAAGTAGCGTTACATTAACCCTTTCATCCTGCGAAATTTATACGAATGTATGATTCCTACCAACAAAGCAAACACACCATAAATACACTCATTTTACTTCAACACTCTTCTGACACCGCGTACTTAAGCTTGAATATATCTGTCGGACTTGGCTACTTGAACAGTAGCCGAATGAAATCCGCAAATATGCATATCCTTTTTGCAAAAGAAAGCCAGCTGCGCTCGTTTGTGTCGTGTGCCAGCACTGACAAGAAGGTAGCCATGCGTAACAAAACAATGCGTCTTTGTTTCGACTTATAAAATGATTTCATATGCTCTCTAGGAGTGAGAATGTGTGTTTCTGGGCGATGGGGTTGCGCGTTTAAACTTGTTCAGCTTGCACAATGCTATGAACCCTTTATTTTATAGTAGATGGTGTTGAGCTCGCTATAGCTACTCATCCTCTGGGTTGTTGCAGCATTTCAGCACATCATATCCTTGTTATATCGAGTTTGTGTGTACTGCTGATGCTTACTATTCGTTTCTTGTCACAATCAAATAAAAATCAATGATTCGTAAAATTTAAATCAGGCACCAAGCATGCAAAAAAAAGGAAAACAAATAATGCGAACACCAGAAAGGATTATTAAGAAGAGGTTACGCAAGGAAGACACAAAAGCATCAGGTTTGTTGAAAGATTTGCGTATGGCTAAAGTCAAGTGTCGACATTAACGCACATAAGGTGAGCTTAAGAAAGGTTAAAGGGCACACAAAGCAGCTGAAATGAAAATAATGGTAATGAGGAAAAAGAAAAAAATAAATAGCAATTTTATATTCCTAATGGTTTTAGAGTGAGAGGATATGCTTTTGAACAGATGATTCATCTTAAAGATGATTAATGCTAACGAGTTACTTTAAGAAATTTGAAAATTGTACAGAAAAAACAACATCAAGTCCGCGCCACCAATAAGCTTTCACTTTCTTTCGCAATAACTTACTTTCAGGAACACCCACACTAGAGCAGCATGAGCTTCAAGCATTTCTAAATTATTACCACTTCTGATTTACATACATATAAATCTTATTTTACATTGAAAATGATCAACTTCTTGCCACACTTTATTTTATTTCACTTCCGCACGCAACACACAGCACCAATACTTCTAAACCAACGACCGCAAAAGCTTTTCGTCATCTAACATTGATTTCGTTGCGGGCACACTTTTTTCCAATTCGTTAACTTCACGCTCAACGACCGAGTAGAGAAAAAAAAATAACTGCACTAAGCATAACCGTACCAAATTATTGGCAAAGCTACTATATACAACATAGAGAACGATAGAAGTTTCAATAACGTAAAGAAAACAAAAACTGCTTTGATTTTCTGACTGTGGCAACGGTGAAATTGAGAAATGTTTTGCAATTTGTCAAAAGTGCCCAAGACACGCATTATGTATGTATGTACTTTATGTCAGCTCATACTCTTTGGCACTCTGGTTTACACTCGCATACTCGACACTCATACTCTGTCACAATGCCACTTCAAAAAATTATCGTATACACTTGGAGTAATCTTGACATTTTCAAAAATTATGCTCAAATTTGCATAACGGAATTTTGACAGCGACAACGACAGCTATGATAGCTACAAACGCATATTCACGGTTGCTTGGTATCTAAGAACAACAAGATAAACAGGCGAAAATACTTGACAGCCAACAACAGGAACGGCGACATCGTTTTGACAGCAAGCACTTGACGTCAACAGCAAGAAAGCTCTTCTAGTTAAAAACGCATTTCAGTTGCAATCGGCAGGCGTAGCTACACTGAAGAAGATGTTAAATAAAAATGTGTTGGAATGAGAATTTAAAATTAGATGGTGTTTGCATAGAAGTTATCTTGAAAAGAGTGGTACTAATAGAAGAAAATAAGAAGTGAAAATGTGTAAAATAGAAAATAGGGTGAGTATACCTCGGAGGATCGCAGAAAACAGCGTTTTCACTAAAGATGTAATAAAAAAACACAGAAAAACATGCTTGTCAAAGTGCACTCAGGAGTACGAATAAATAGCTAGTGCAAACCAACATCGAAGATTTACTAGTTCAGAAGTGGAATATATTCTCCAGTAAATAATAGGTCGTTCCAAAAACGACAAAGACAAACAACCTAGGGGAAAATGGTTGCACTCAAATTGGTCTTCCAATGAAGGCATCTCGCTTTCTTTTCCATAGCGTCTCTATACAAATACCGTATTTCCTTTTAGTTGTCAAACAATTTCTGCGAACAAATCCCATCTACGTGACCCGCCAAAAATGCCAATTCAACTTTGGATCTCTGGGCCAAAACAAAAGTTACCTCCTTAAGGTTTTCGAAGCTGGCCCTAACAGCGTCCAAACTTGGACTGACGAACTTGCTATGGATCAACCGCGGAAATTAACCTCCGAGGAGATTTAGACCGAAGCTATCTTCTAATTTTTTGACGTACTTCTTCTAATTTTTCCTAGAAACTGGCGGGACGGGACATATGCATTTAATGTCCACTCCGAACGGCTTCTTAAAGGCAGATGCATTTGCCCTGATAAGCTTATCATGCATTGGCCTATCGAACAGGGGGTTCGACGATGGCGCATACCATATAAGTTCTCTATGCAGAAGTTGTCAGGACAAAGAAGAAGAAGAATCGTTTCGTTACTTTCTTTTTGCCAATATCCAGGACACAGGCAAGAGTTTGCGGAACTTACCGACGTACTTTCGTCCCAGCCTTAGATTATATGGAACTAATTAGGATTAATTAAAGGTTATCTAATCGGACGAATGCGCCCCACTCGCGCTCACTAAAGATCAAAAATGTCGCCGAGTGAATACGTGTAATTGCCACGCATGGCTTCTCAACCGAACCTTACCCTTACACAATACGCTATATAGAAGCTTATAAGCGATATTGAAGAAACATACTCTAACTATGAGCTGACCCATGTTCGGTGTAGTGCCTATTAACAACACTTCTGCTACTTGTTTAAGCAGTTCGGCGGGATTTCCCCTTTCCCAATCCTTTTTTTGTTGGCCCATATTCTTACTTCGTCATAGTAGGATGATAAAACAGAAATTCCTTTGTCCTCGAATGTGTGGTCGACTTCATCACATTCGTTAATAGTTATTTTACGATGTAGAAAGTCGGTTTCCAGTCGCCATTATTGGTTCGACAAGGTTATTTCTAACCTATCGTATTTTTTGGTAAAGTATTCGGAGCATAAGTACTCATACTTTGTCTCATGTCTTCATCTCCACTCCCCTAACTCATCGCTGAGCGTGTTTCAACGAGGTTGCGCAAGGATAAATGAGAAGGAGAGCAGCGATCGCCTGATAAGAATTCGAACACATAGCTGCTCTGTGAGAATCTCGGTGAAACTCAATGCAAAAGTATTTCATCAAATTATTAATTCCGAATAAATGCATTATGAATCAAACATAAGCACGCGCCTACGTTTAGCACACTCCCCTCCCAAAATTTCTTATAAATAAACAGACATTCATACCTGCCGTCATATGTTCACACTTAAAATTCGAACATGCTCGAGCATTCAAAAATCGTGAGAAAATCAAATGAAGCGTGGGTGTTTTCAACGAAAACCCATTAATAGCCAAAGAGTCAATTGCCTGCAAAAAGGTATGCTAAAAAAGTAAACACACAATGGACGAGTGGGATGAGCAATTTTGTTATAGTCGTCGTCGATAGCGCAAAACAATTGAATATTTGTTGCCATGAAGCGGAAGTACAATAGTGACAACAACTATTATGCGCCACATCAAGACGTAGCAAAAGACATTAGAGACTTTGCCAAATTTCTTACCAGTCAGCATATTGTTACGTAAAATCCCATTTTCTTGTGTCTGAGACGCGTGTCGTGGCAATTTTGTAACCCCGTTCAATTTAATTGTGAACGCCGTTTACATAGCCTCAATTGACGATTAAACACAACTCATACAACAAAACCTACGAACGATGATATGGGGAAGGTATGTATGGGTAGAGGTACGTAGAGGCTTTGAGTGTAGCGAATATGTGGGAAGTTGTAAAGTCTTTAAGAAAATTGCCTGTCAGCTATACAGAACCCTTTTCTGCTTTTGGACTACGCAAGCCGATTCAACGTCTCAAGTCTCAAAAGCAATAGCCATAATAAAATTTCAAAGTAAAATAAATTTTAGGGGTTGTTACGTATTAGAGTTGGAAAATTTTGAAAAATCCCCACAGATGTCTGGCTCACACAAAACAAGCACACACACAGCTGCTATGGTACGGACAACCTTTGAAGCGTCTTAACGTCGGCTGGGAAAAAAGTTAATAAATAGTGTAAATGTGAAGTTGTTTGTGCGCGTTCTGGAGTTGGGGTAAGTTTTTGCGGTTGGTTGCGGTTATTAAGACCACAAAGATATGATGGCAGCTACTTTCATTATTATTATTGCTAATATTGTAGTTTTTGTTGTTGTTGTTGTTATAGATAACACCAGTTGGTCATTAAAGTGATTTGCACCCTTAAGAAATTAATTATGAAGATTTTGTTAACTAAGACAAGGCGAGATTTATCTTTACTTATTCGCAAAGTGTTTTAATCTACTTGATCGGATATAAGAAATTACTAAGTTCCATCGTCTACAGCCCATCCATTTGGACAGTGTCATAATGAGCCTCAAAGCTGAATATTGGGCCTCATGCATAAAGAGGGAGCATTTGTTCAGACTCAGGCTTGTTTCTGCTACAGAAGCAGAATACTCATCTTTAAGTCAGAGAATCGAGTCTGAGCAAATGCTTGCTTTGTATTGCATGAGAAGCTGCAGGGATGAAGAGGAGATAGAAAGCGTCGAGCACTTCCTCTGTAGATGCCAGTATACATATGCTCTGGCCAGTATACGTTTGGAATGTCTGAATAAGTATTTCGTCTACTGCATAGCAGAACTTGGCTCTGCGGGTGTTGAAAATATTCTAAGCTACATCAGAACAAATTGGTTCAAATTCTTACACATCTAAAGAAGGAAGGCCCACACAGAGGTATCCCAATGGCCCAGCCGGCCTAAGTGTGTCCCTCACATTTCTGGGGGGCAGCCACTTTAATCTAACCTAACCTATTGCATGAAGCCCAATATGTAGCTCAAGCTCTATATGTATGTATATCTGAAAAGCTATGCTGAGGTAGAGATTAGTAGCTTCCCACGACTGGTTTTATAGCTAGAGACTGTACGAAGATTGTGAATATTTTTTTATATTGCTATTTGCCCTTCTTCGAGAAAAGGTTCTTTGCTGCGACAACGAATCAAGATTACCTGTCGCCAGATTCGACTAGTCAGGATGATGAACTCTCGTCTTACAACTGAGGAGTTGAGTAGCGCAACCCTTCAAGGAGTATCCAGCGCAATTTATAGCTTCTCCAACCTAATTGTCAACCGCATCTTCCCGTGGCGAGGCCTTTTTCTTTAGCAGGGAGTGGGGGCGGGATGACCAATAAGGTAAAACGGCATTTAAGTAAGTAACTTAGATGTTAGATTCCTGAAAAGACCAATAAATTGTCACTACTGAGATATCTCTCAATTCATCGTATCAGCTCTGTTGGCAAATTGCAGCCATGGGATGCATCACAGAACGTTACGTGAAATACAGCTTCGAAAATGGTTGTTAGATCAAGCTTCCATCATATTACCCACTGACTCAAAAGTTATAACATCAAGGAAATTCAAATTTCAGGCGGGAGAAGGTATTAAGCACACTGCTGGGACTTAGATCGAGCATCATGCTGATGATTCGACGTTTGAACTTTTCATTGTGGAACCTGTTTGAATTTTCGTCTAAATAAACCAACTCACTTTTTCGGGACCATGAGTCACAGCCTGGTTGTTTATCTGCTCAACCATATCTTGTCCCCTGTTTACTTTGGGCATGGTGAAATCGCCGAGTATCCTACGGCTTAAGCGAGTTAACATCTTCCTGGCAACAAGTAGATAACATTTATGATATTCAAACCTGTTATCTTCTTAGATCTATTTCCCATCCTATGTTACAAAATGGTAAAATAATAACTATACCATTTTGTAGCATTTGCAGCGAACTGATTGAGACAGGTAGAAGTCAGTAATTTTAGACGTTTGCCTGATTTTTTGTGTGTGTTGCTTTTATTTGTCTGTTTCGACAATGGGATTTTATTGTTTTTTTGTAAACAATTTTTAAAGGTGCAAATTTTTCGTCGGATAAAGTGTTTGTTTGTTCGTTTATTATTCTACCGTCCAATGTTTTTAATGTGTCTTAGATTTGATAAGAGCGAAACCATACAGCAAATCAAGAAAGAAAATTAATAAAAAGGAAAGGTTAGGAAAGGAAACCGAAACCGAAAAAGCATTTAGGCGGCGCAGTATCAATTTGTAATCGTATTTTTAACGCTTTGTTATTGACGAGTGGTTACTTATCGCCAGGTTATGGGTGTGTTATCTATTTCTCATCGACGGATCGAGTTATCGTTTTGTTATAGATATGTTATCGGTGAGGTAAATTTGCTATACATAACAAAGGTTATCGATTTGTATCGACGAGTTATTAGTTTGTTATCGAAAGTTTTTCTAATTTATTATCGGCTAATTATCGCTTATTTTTTCGAAAACTTGCATTATCGAAAATAATGTAAATTAAATTAAAGTAATTTTGCTATCTATAGCAAAGTCTATCGATTTTTATCGACGAATTACTCTCGAATTTATTATCGACTAATCATCAGGTATTGTCGACATTTTACCAATTTGTTATCAAGAAGTAGTCGTTACGTTATCGGTTATCGGAAATGCTATCAAAAAATCGATTTATTATCGAAAAGTTATCGATTTGTTATCGGAATGTTACCAATTTGTTATCGGCGTTCTATCGATACCGACGGAGCTTCAATATAAAATCGATGACTCAGCGATAAAAAGCCGAGAAAGCTTTTCTCAAATTGCCCGAAGTTATTTGTTTCCGGTAAAGGTACCTATGTTGGGCTTCAACTTCAATTAATAAGTTCATTTAAAAGCAATGTTTTTCTTTTCCATTTTTTAAGCACGTTCACGCAACGGGCTTTTGCTTGGACGTGAAGGACCTTAATTTTGTTGCTGATGTTTGCTAGGAGTAAGTTTCGTGCTTTCTAACAATTCCATCACATGAGTAATGTGAGTCATATGATTTCATAAACATAGAAGCTTCCCTATCATTGCAAACTTTACTATCGTTAGATCTCTGGTCTAAAATAAAGAGCTTGTTTGTGAATACTCTCATTCAACTTTCACTTTCTTCAGCGGAAGGGGGAGTAAGCTCAACTATTAACGAACTTATATTTACACATACCAAACCCTACCGAATCGAGCATCGTTCAGCAATTAACTTAATGCATTGTAAATTTGCACACATTTGTGGTAAGAAATGCAAAAACTTTTCGCACACGGTTTGGTCACTCATGCTGTACCACCAAAAACCCACTGACTATAAAACGAAGTAACCAAGCATGCAACCGTCCAACCCCTACCAGCTCATACACACCCACCAACACAACTAGCCAGACATGGTGGCAGACATTTCAGCTGATTTATTTATAAGCCATTTTCACTTTCAGCTCATGCATGTGGGGGGTAAATGCGAAATGCAAAAAAAAAAACCAGGCTCAATAATTTTAAATTGAGAAAGCACTTAATTTAAATAAAAAACACTGATTGCTTAAAGTATTTAAAAATATGAATATTTCTAGTGATTGCCATTGGTTTGCGCCGCTGCAACGTCATATACTCCATTACTATAAATATTCAACCGGTGAGAGCACCAAACAAAAAGTCACTTCCGTTTCCGTTGACATTTATTTTGATTTACGGCAAGAAGTTCTAGTTAGTGTACAGCAGCCGCAACTAACTTGAACTAATGGCACCAAAAGTAAGAAAAATGGAGAAAAAAGCCTTTAGTTGATTATTTTCGTAACCACAAAACGATCCAAAGCACTTATGTGCAAAAAACATAGTAAAAATGGTACACAGGGTAGAGCTGCAAAAGTATCGATATAAATATCGATACATCGAGTACTAGGTTCATGGTGCGATTATCGATGTTTTTTTCTAAATATCGAGTACTGTATTCCCATTTCTTATTCCTTTTTCTAGCGCCAGAATTACCAGCGTCTAAAACCTTGGTAAGACAAATAAAACATGAATAAATAAAATTATATACATTATGTCAGATTTGTGTTTATTTTATATGAATACCTAACAAGTTGGTGGCTCTGAATATTGAAAAATTCTTACAAAAGTTCAATGTGAAAGGTACGTTATTTTTTTTTTTTTCATATTATATACACATATTTTTTTTTACGAGGAGGAAGCATCGAAACCTCATAGTCAGTGTGGGACTTTAACCGCACTAAACCTCCTACCGTCGGAGTACCATTTACCCCCCGGTACTACCGTCAAGTATTCCGTCGGGAGGTAGGTTGAGCACTAAGCTCTACGTCTGTCGGGGTCACGTTGCTGTACTTAGATAGTCCCGCGGTATAGTTAACGCTGGGACTGGCACGCCCTGCTTACTACCTGAATGTGCTTGACACATACCACTTCTACGAATATTTCCAAGCGTACCTGAAACACTGTGCAGATAGTGATAATGGCATGCCTGTGCGTTCGACTACTTGTATTGTAGGGTTTTTTTTTTTATTAATTTCAATAGGTTTTTTCTGTTTTCATTTAATTGTGATAGGTTTCCCCCCCCCACCCCTCCCTCACAAGACGTACTTCCACCGGTTGGAGAGGCCTTGTCTCCAATCCGTGTATAAATCCTGATTACATGTGAGACGTTTACACTCAGACTCGTTGTTTCTGCAGTTGGAGAGGCCTTGTCTCCAATCCGTAGGTTTGTCGTTGCGTGTATGTTGACTGCTTTTGGTCGCACGGTTGAAGAGGCCGTTTTTCCAATCCGTGCTTTATTCCTTCACCTGGGGAAGTATTCGAACGGTTGAAGAGGCCTTGTCTCCGATCCGTCGCCTGGTTTACTATTACATTACCTACATATATTACGGTCTTTTCTTATTTTATCATTCTCACGCCGCAAATTGTACGGAGGCCTTGCATCCAATACGTGCTCAGCTCGATCCCCTCCACCTTTGCAGTTTGTTCTCCACCCACACAAGTCGACTGTTCAATGTTCGCTGCTGCGCCGTAGCCTTTCAAGACTTCGTAGACACACATATACTTACATGTATTCGTATATGTAGATATACACACAAAAGAAGACATCATAGAGTTGGAAGACGAAAATTGAGTTGCCAAAAAGCTACGAAGTACAGGGTCAAGCATTTGTATCCGTTTTGACAAAATCAGTAATACTTTTGCAATATGCCACTATTACAAAAAATGTTATAAAACTAGTGGTAATACGCCCAATTTGTTTCACCATCCAGAACGATCGCATACTACTGCAAATTTGGATTCACATAGCTCGCCAAATAACATTGATTTTTATATGAACAAAACATATGAGGATACATCATCACGTTAAAAGGCTTTTGACAGCACCCTACTATGGTTTGGTCAGCGCAGACGTTCGACCTTTTCCCATAGTGGATGACAAAGGGTGTTGTTTGTATATACCCTCCTTTCACTGTATAAGCTACCATCGCGGACAACTTTGCAGAATGTGTTTTATGATCGTTTCGAAGTTATGAAGACAATATTACATAGTATATATATACATTTATATATTGTATTTACATAAATGTCTGATATATACCTGATATTACTTTTAAACTGAGTAAGCGCTTTTCACTATAAAAAAAATTCGATATATATCGCTATATATCGATACCCTGCCCCTTAGATATCGAAAATATCGAGCAAGCCGAATATCGATACTTTTGCAGCTCTAACACAGGAATGCTTTGCGCTAGCAATAAAATATATCAAACAACAAATATGATATTTTAATACAAATTGCTTCAAAAATTTTAAATGTGAGTAAGTAGGCGCACTAAGCCCAATTTATTGTGTGTAGTGCTTAGTATGAAAGTTATAGGCGTTTAAAAGCTTCACTAGACCAAAACTTCATTTTTTATTCTTACTTCCTTTATTTTACAGCTCATACGTCTAACATTTTTCATTTTATGCTTCCGCTTTAGAAATTTTGATATGCATTCATTTCGGTTGTTTGCCATTAAATTTTCCATTCTTTGTTGGTAAATTTTCAATAATTTACGAGTATAGCGCTCTCTCACTTGCCCTCTTTTGATGTGCTCTCTCCCTCCCACACTTACTCTTGTTCCCTGCTGCAATCCTTTTCCTGTTTTTATACCCAGCTGTACTTGTACACAGAGTATTATAACTTTGATTGGATAACGGTTGGTTGTATGGGTATAAAGGAATCGAGATAGATATAGACTTCTATATATCATCTGTCTGTCCGTTCGTCTGTCCGTTAACACGATAACTTGAGTAAATATTGAGATATGTTCACCAAATTTGGTACACGAGCTTATCTGAACCCAGAATAGATCGGTATTGAAAATGGCCGAAATCGGATGATAACCACGCCCACTTTTTTATATATATAACATTTTGGAAAACACAAAAAGCATTATTATTTGGTAAATAATAAACCTAGAATGTTGAAATTTGACGCCTGGACTGATATTGAGACTTGATAAAAATTTGAAAAAAAAATTTTAAATGGGCGTGGCACCGCCCACTTGAGATAAAATCAATTTTACAAATACTATTAATCATAAATCAAAATTCGTTAAACATATCTTAACAAAATTCGGCAGAGGTTGCCTTTACTATGAAGAATCCTTTGAAGAAAAATTTACGAAATCGGTTAAAGACCACGTCCTCTTTTATATAAAAGATTTTTAAAAGGGTCGTGGAGGAATAAAGTAAGCTATATCTTTGCAAAAAAGAGCTTTATATCAATGGTATTTCATTTCACAGGTGGATTTATAACAATAAATGGGAAAAACTTCAAATTTAAAAAAATGGGCGTAGCACTGCCCATTTTATGACTAAGCAATTTTCTATATTTCGGGAGCCATATTTCGAAGAAAAATTAACATATCGTAATGAAATTGTGTAGATACACATATTTTCTTTATAGCAGAAAATATTTCTAGCAAAAATGGATGGGATCGGTTAAAGACCACGGCAACTTAGATATAAAACAAGTTTAAAAGGGGCGCAGACTAGAATAATAAGCTATAACTTAGCAAAAAATAATTTTGAATCAATGATATTTCACTTATCAAGTTTTATTGTAAGAGGAAATGGAGAGACTTTTTTTTTAAACGAGCAGTGCCACGTGTTATGTAGAAAACTAATTTATCTGAAATGAAATGTGCAATTGAAGCGCACGCTGAGTATATAATGTTCGGTTACACCCGAACTTAGACACCTTTACTTGTTTTTTACAATTTTTGTACAACTCTGTTCCTTTTCACGTTTTTTGTGTACTTAGTTTTGTTTGCAGGCTACCCACTTTAAAACAAACTTCAAAATAACGGTACTATTTTATTTAATACGTTTTCCGCATTTTTTGTTTTTAGTTAGTTGAAGTGATTCCACTTGAAAATTCCATATGAGTAAAGTATAAAAGCAGATAGCCTGTCAAATACACTAAACTATTTCCCTTTTCAAGAGCTTTTTTTTTTACTGCAGTTTTATTAAAGCTCACTCCACAAATATAACTCTGTATGGCTTTTGCAGTGATAGTGATTTCAAAATAAAAAATTTAACTTTTTCTGAAATTTTTTTTAAGGGAGGAATGAAACATTTTTTTTTTTCTTTTGTAAGTTTGAGATATAAAGCTCGAGCTTTAAAGTGAGGTTAAGTGTTTGATGACCTCAACATTTGACGCTCATAAATTGTTCTCTAAGCCTTGTGGGTTTGAAAGCGAGTATTTTTTTCAAACTTAAATTAAATTTTTTTTAGTATTTAAATGATGTATTTTTAATTTTGTTGGAATGACCTCAGTGTTGCAGAGCTTTTGTGACTCTGAAGTAGTGGCTGCGACTTGAGTCACCTCATTAACATATATAGACAGCTTCCAATTTGGGATAGTAAACTTAAGCCTTGTTTTCATTAGCTTGAGTCAACCACTAGAAGGATTCTAGCCTTCCAAATGATAACTCTGTAGGAAGAAGTCTTTACTGTATCTACTAACCAATATTGAGACTTACTGGAAGCAAGCAGTATCAAACAAAAGATGGTGTCCCACTAGCCACTAGTATGCATATTTGGGTTAGATTGGTTGGCAGGCTAAACCGAAGCGCTCATCGTTTCATGGGTCGTCAGTACTTGCAGATGTGGATAAGGTAATTTCAAAACAGCTTTTTTTATTGGTGGGTAGGGATCGTAAAATGCCTAATGCATCAAAATGGATGCCGTCGCAGTGACCGTATGTCGACAAAAAAACATTTCCCTTTAAGAGCTGTGCTCCATGCCGAGATTGCTTTTTCATTGCTTCAGCGTGGCGAACCCTATTTCTCATTTTTATAAGAATCCTGAAGTCCCTGCGTACAGGTCACAAATCTTCTGGTCATCACCTGTACAACTGGTTCTGATACTGTGCGATAGTCAGGGGCTAAGAGCTGCTATACAAAATTTAGAAGCTCAAAAGCGGTTCTTCGTCTCAAGTGTATTTTCCACAGCTCGGAGTTGTATAATAGCGTTGATAGGATGATGTCTATCACCAACTTCTTTTCGCTTTTGGGCCCTCCTATTTTGATCACCAAGCTCAACAACAATACTTGTTAAATTATCGTCTCTGTTGCATGTTGCATTTGTGCCAATATGTTATGGAAGTCTGATCTTATGCCTAAGTAATTGAATAATTTCTTTGATATAGTTTGAAAATCAAAATCTTGCCGTACGAGTTTTTGGATAGGTTTACACACTTTGTTATTCTATTGTCACCGGATTTGGTGCAGGTCTAGCCCCTCTCTTGTGAATATCATGAACTTATTAAGCTTTCTTAGTGATTTGTCTGTATGTACTGTCTGCGCTAATGTCGTCTACAATGGGCATTTAAAATTTCATCGTAGCTGCCGTTGAACCGGATCGAAGTCACCCATGGTTCTCCGTTCATCTAAGTTTACTATATTAGGATACAGTTTCTCGCATTGCTTCTAACCGCTGCATACACAATGGAATTTGGAATAATTGCTCGATTCTTACATCTAAGTTTGTACTAAGTACGACAAATACTGAAGTTTGTGCTACTTTGCTAATCACCTTCTACGCTAGTATGGACGTCTTCATTTGCTGCTGGTGATAGAATGATAGTCCTCCAACCTGTTACGTGGCGACTGCAACATGTGGTTTTAAGATAAATTTACCACGTTTTCGCGTTCTGTCGAGTATGTTTAGAGGCTTGTGGAGAGTTTGAGTCACTTTGACCATACCAATTAACACTAGCAGTGACTTCTCTCATGTCTCTACGAAAAATCCGTTTCCGAGCCCGCGATTACAAAGCATTAGGCCCTGCCCAACAAACTAACAAGGTTCTAGCCTCAAACTCCTCAAGAAAGAAGGGATTGGATGATGTAGAAGGTTCAGATTGTGCATCTCAAATCCTTCCAGATATGGTGGGCTAGTCTCTTTTATATACAAGGCGCGATAACTTCCGAAGAGATATTAGGCCGAGCTTCTCTTCCACTTCGCGTCGTTCTCCTTTTTAATTTTTACTACAAATTGGCGAGAGGGTACCTACATGTTTTACTCCGAATCCGTACGGCATCTGCAAGGCAGATGAGTTTTCATTAAGAAGCTTTTCATGGCAGAAAAACCCTCGAAGTGTTTGACAAATCACTTCCGAGGAGCGAACCCTCTAAATTTTTGATGTTAAGTACTTTACCGGGGAGATGAACCCAGTAACCTCGGTGTAGTAGGCGGTGTACGCTACCACCACACCACGGCGCCCGCTAGTATCTGAATGGTGCTATTTTATTGAATGCGTGGGATAAATACCCAATAAAGGACCTTCAACATTGATAAAAATTCGCAAAAGCTTTTCTTATCTCTACAAGAAGAAGGAAAATAAAATTGTTCTCAGGAGCCAAACAGCCATTGAGAATGCCCACTCTTGCTTTACAGCATATGTAATGGATACAGAGTTGATTTTTATTCTGCAATAGTTCGCGAAAATCGGGGTCGTTAGACAGACATTCATAGGGCGGCCCCAGCAAATCCCCGTACATGGGACCGCGTTTAGCATTACTTCGGGTACGGGTGCGCACTACGTGAGCTCTATGGCTACTCTCACGTTAATGAGCTAGGCATCCGTGTTCTCGTTTACTGAAAAGTATATGCCTCACATATGTGCTGACCGTATCCCATCTGTCTCTTCGGCAGGTCATGTTCTTGCCAAGTACCAAGGGCAGAATTTTTTTACCGCTTCAAGTACGGACCAACTTAACCCTTCTATCAAGCTTAGGCCCAACCCAATAAGCTCCCCACTTCGTGAGTTTGGTGATTATACCGCATGAATTGGTGCGCTTTATGATGTAGAGATCATTGTCCTCTCAACTTCTGCAAGATCTGCGGAATGTGTTAACAGCATAGGCGCGATGGGAAGAACCTCGCAATAAAAATTAAATAAGATGAAAGGAGATTTCCAATGAAAAATAAAATGAAGGTAACGAAAATATGAGTCGTCACTCCCAGCGAAAATAGCACATTCCAAATTCTCATGTAGGTTGAGGATCCCAGCGGGTTAGGGGGCTTAGAGTATGCCCGTCGTAGGATGCGATTAAAATAAAAAATTTATTCAAGGGGTTGTGTAGCGCAACCCTTTCAAGGTATTCCCAGCGCAAAATATAGCTTCTCCAACCAAACTGCCAACCTCATCTACCCGTGACGAATCCTGTTACCTTAACAGGCGAGGCTCTGGCGAAGTTCCTCATGGATCTGGTGGGTGTGAGTGCAGGATGGCCTTGAAGGTTTCATGTGGTCATACTAAATCGTTCCGGAGATGGTCGGGCTAGTACCGTAATGGTGCTCTGTTACCGGAACATACCGGATCTATATCCGGCAAATCACCATCAACATCGATAACACTCCCCAAAGCTTTATCATTCTGAGTTTCATTAAAAGAAGCAACCATTTTTTGTTTATTTTCGTAATCAGTTCATTTTGTTAAATTTCTTCTGTTATTGAACTCCACAGTTTCTTACATTCGTATTCTTTGCCTAAACTTTATGACCTTTTTGGCAACATCAATTTACCTTTGGAATTGTAACTTAATTTGACAACACTACTGAGTACCTTTTTTTGCTTTACACTCCACAATTTCATTATCATCATTCATTCTTTTCATTTTCTTGTTCGTTACGTACTGATGGCCACCTACACCCAGCCACGCCCAACCATCTACTTGACTTGCCTCGGCCAGTCTGCTATTCTGTACTTAACTGCTTACTTTTGTAACTTTTCACAAAGTTTGTGAAAACTTTTGCATTAAATGTAAATGTAAGTCGAAATTTACGTTAAGTGTAAATACTTTTTGCAGTTCAGTTAGACAATTTTAAATTTTGTATGCTGATAACATTTCCTTTACCGGTCTCGTATTTCAGCTTGAATGAGAGTCCAACTGAGATTAGTTAGTTCGGAAGTATGAGTTTCGGAATTTTGATGCGCAACTTGATTGAAAAGAAACCTTTTTCAAAGATGACATTTTTGATGGTCTTGTTAACAAGAAAAGGGCTTTGAGGCAAAGTTTGCGGAGCAGGGTAACAAAGTTGAAAATTTTTTGAAAGCATTTAGGTGTCAAGCTTAAAAAGTTTTGTTCAAATGATAAATATGTTAGGGTACAGTGTAGGAGTTTTGAAAAAAACTATAGCCGTATAAAGATAAGCCCAGGAAACTTGCTATCTCAGGCCCCAGCGGGTTAGAGTACTAAGAATATACGCGCGGTAGGTATGCCAGTCGTAAGAGGCGATTAAAATACCAAATTGATTCAAGATGTTGTGTAGCGCAACCCTCTCAAGGGGTTGCCTGCGCAATATATAGCTTCTCCAGCTAAATTTTCCTGTTTCATTAACAGCCGAGACTCTGGCGAACCCAAACTCCTAATGGATCTGGGGGGTGGGAAGGCGGTATGACCTAGAAGGTTGCACGTGATCATACCAAATCGTTCCCGAGATGGTGCTTGTTACCAAAAAGTACCAGACCTGCATCCGGCAAAGGACCATCAACATCAATAATACTCCCCAAGGCCTTCGGTGAGTGTCCTTATCGCTACAACAACAACAACAAGAGCAGAGTGAGTGAATTCCCCTGAGTAAAGCTGCTCCCTTGCAATAACATACAATCCTCCCCAGGAATAGGTGATAATTGAGCTCCAATAATAGCAGTCAAATAAATAATTTTCAGTAAAAAAATGTTTCATTGAAAATTCTCATTGTTTAAAAACTACCAGAGATTCACTTAGTAAATTTCTAGTCATAGTTATACAAGTAGGCACATAGATTCCCCGTCGTAGTTGAGACCCGTCTACTACATAAACACTAACTTAGGCCAATTGTCACTACTTTGGTAGAACTAAGTAGCTTATTCACTCATAATGACTTTTCCTTGTTTCGATAATTTGGCTTATATATAAAGACTGCCTGTTTGGGTCCGAAGAACGTGTGGAGACTCGTTTTGCTCTGTGTTCAATACACACTAGCCAGTTGAGACAGTTTCGAGAAATAAAACGTAGAAAGCAATGTACATTGCCATCTACAAATCACGAATTGAATTTGAAAATGTTCACGTACCTGTGATTTTGTCTGTGACTGAAAAATCACCGCAATAAAAGCTACTTGCACTTTTGCGTATATAGACGTAGACAGCATTTATCATTTTCCTGCCATCAACAAAGCACGACTACAGCGCACTTGTGACTTTGTCACAACGACTGAAAAATGACAGCAAATCGCCAGCGATAGCTTTGATAACATGGCACAACTCTTTCTAGTTCACAACTGTTTTAACCAATAATCGCAGTGACTGACCAATGAAAGCTCTGATCAAAGGCATAATTACCTGCGACAGTACGAATCAATGAATGTATGTTTTGCGCAGAGAATTCAGTCAAAAATCACGTTCTTCTTCAAAAATCGCAGTTATGCCAACTCTACAGGTAACCGAGGTTTAGCTCTTGAGCATAATGGGATCGCATAATAATGTTCGGTTGGGAACATCCATAAAAGGGATCTCCACAGAACTATGTCCAGTTACAAATTCTTCATTGATCAAGAGCTAAGTCTTTTAGACAATGCCAAATGCGTCTGAAAGCTAATCGAAACTGGAGGATAAATAGAGCCAAGGGGAATTATATATCAACAGGAAAAAATTTTAAGGAAAAGTGAGTCTAAGATCAGAACTGACATACCCTACACTGGTGTGCTGAAAGGGAGCCTTTAGTGCGGACACAGGGGCGATAATGCCCTTCAGCAGCTTTAAATGTGGTATACAATGTGCCACGATCAATTTCTTTATCAAGGTGTGCTCGGCACGCCATATTCTGCTCAATGACTCCCCTTACACAATAAAAACAGACCAATTCTATTCTATGACACTGTTTAATAACAACCAAAAGATCCGCTTTCCTCCCAGAGATCACTGAAACTTTGGGAAGATCACTCAGAGATTCCACATCTCAGCTTTCACGGGCAATTCTAAAGTGTATTGTGGAATGGAAACGCTAGTCTTTGCAACACTGCCGACCGAGGTGACCGCTGAGTTAGCATTTTGGGAATCACTCCTTGATGTCGCAGTAGCGATATAGGTTTTGTACCCCGAAAAGCCCCGGCAGACACTCATCTAGCGTTGCAGCTCTTAGCACTGACTAAGCAAGGCTAACAATATGTGTAGAAGCCCTTGCAGTTCTGTGGAGATTCTAAGAACATTTGGGCAGAATACAGTGGAAAGCTAATCTTCAGCCATTCTTAAGGTAAATAATAATGCAGCTTCAGCCTTCCAAGGGTAAGGGAAACGCTGAAGCACCTTCTTTCTTTTAGCGATAGCAAGACTCCCGGGAGGTTTTGGGGATTATTATCGATATTTGTACTTCTTCGCCTTATATATCTCCGGCACTCTTCGGAAAATATAAACGATTTCATATTTCAATCTTTTAGGTCACCCAACCGCTTACTTCCGTGAGGGCTCTTTAAATCCTCGCCTGCTAAATAAACTGGTTGAAGAATCTCCATTACTTAAAGTAGCAGTAATCAGTTCTTAATAAGACCCTCAATCGTGCGGAGGTAACAAGTCACTTTGAAATCCATAAGGTATTTCAACTGAATCCCCTCCTGAATATTGCAGGAAATAATTTGCAGATGAGTTAGTAAACAGCGGTTTCGAAATGGACATAAGCAGAACGGACAGCTCCGTACAGCCACCGTTGGGCTATGTTTTGAGGAAAATCGATAATTGTGACGTTTCAAAGCACTTATAGCCATGTTTGGGACAAAAGGCACTAGCGGCCTTCTCAAGGTAAACAAATCTGCAATGGGAGTACTAACGGATGTCATCATAGGTCACTGCGCCATAACACCGATGCTCCGAGGGTGGCGCATACCAACAAGCTTCCTATGCAGAAACATGTTAGCTGAGATTAATATAAAACTATTCATGACTTTCTTTTTCCGATGTGAAGCAGTGCAGACAAGACGACTTAAATTTAATGGCGCCTTTTTTTGCGACAGTGTGGCATAGATTGCTAGATGGATCTTTTGCCCCTTAAGTTCATCAGAGAAAGCATTTGGCTCATTTAGAACTACTAGGCAGTAATCTGGTTGGAAGAATGTGCCGTCACGTGGAAGGAACTTACAATGGCCAAACATGTTTTCGGGTGGAAATATGGAAATTTTCCATGCACGACCTGCACTACAATACAAAAAACTATGGCTTTGTAGAGTTTTGAAAAATCCTTTCAATAGCAACTCAAACAGTTAAACTCAATTATAAACATATTTTAATAAAAGTTTAAACATTGTAATGGTGTAGACTTTTTGTTGGAGAATGGAGACTTTGGAGAGTTCCTAAAAAACTTTGAAAATTGCTTAATATTGAAATTGGTCTATGTAATTCAAAACCTCTAAAGTCCAATTTGTTTGCAGGTTGTAACTTCACTCAAAAAGAGTACAAAGTCCACCGTAATTAATTACCCTGGATAGTGTTAAAACATCCAAACAAAGCGTAGGGCAGAACGAGCAGTTAAGCTTAATTTGCAATGCGATTTCACAAAATTCGAGTTGTTTTGTATATTGGGGACTTTGAAAAGATATTAAAAAATTTGCAAAGACTTAACAAATGTTCTTATTTGGTATTTACTTTAGTGTTACGCATGCATTTCAGGGAGTGGAGACTTTGGAGAGTTTTTCAAAAACTTTCAAAATCGGAAATTTTTGATGTTTTTTTTTTGTCAATGACAATTTTTTTTATTAAAAAATGCTGCTTAAAACATTTAATGAAACAGTTTTCAAGTACAGCGACTCATAATTGCTAAAAAGTCTTAAGCGGAAAAAAGAAAATTTCACAGTAGCCGAATTATTCAAATTAAAACAAATTATCAAACATGAAAATAATTAAAAAATGTATGAAACCCAAATTGCTTTTGCCGTATTTCTTAGTGTACTTTCGTGGAGCTTTAAAAACTAATTATTTTCAAAAATGGGCAATTTTGTAGCTTGCGTGTTCACATTTTCAGCTTAGGAGAAATTTCCTGTGGCACCAAATATTTTGGAGATATCTTTGGTGTTAGTTCTCGAAAACTAGTGACATTAGAAAGATTTAAAAAAAATTTTAAAAATACGAAAAGCCTTAGCTAACCATAATTTGTAACTCTAATTTACAAAATGTGCAATATTTTTAAAAGTGGAGACTTAAGAAATCTTGTCAAAAACTTGCAAATGCTCATCAGAATTATAATATCGTGCCTAATTAAGTTGAATAGATGCAATTTTGGGAAGTGAAAACTTTGGAGAGTTTTCAAAAACTTCGAAAATCGCTTATTTTTGATGTTTTTTCTTTAGCCATAATTTCTCAGTGCACATGTGGAGTGTTCTAATGGAAAATTTCTATCAAAATTGAAGAATTTTTTAGCTTACGTAAGGTCGTAAAAGTTTTAAGAAATTCAAAAAAACCGTATGACAAGACGACCAGTTAAACATAATCTGTGACTATTTTACAAAATGTTAAATACTTTGAAAAGTGGAGATTTTAGAAAAATTGTAAAAAGTTTGCAAATGCGCACCAAACTTTGTAATTTAGTACATAATTTAGTTGAACAGAGACAATTTTAGGGAGTGGAGACTTTGGAGAGTTTATCATAAACTTCGAGAATCGCAAATTTTTGACGTTCTTTCTTTAGCCATGGTTTCTCAGTGGACTTTTGGACAGTTTTAAAGGAAGATTTATATCGGAAGTGGAAAACTTGTTGGCTTACGTTTTAGAATTTCCACATTGTGAGAAATTTAATGTTGCACCAAATATTTGGGAGATTAATTGCAGGTCACATTAAAAAAATTTAAAGTACCAATAAAACCGTGACATAAATTTGTTGCGATAAATGTTTGCATATAATTCAAGCAAAAACAACAAAGCTCAATACTTAAAGCGAATATTTAAATTTTCCACATACTAACAAATTTGCCCACAATTTAGTTTGCGCTGTGATGGAATCTCTTTTTAGAGTCAAACCCATGTCAGTGCCGGGTTTGCAATTAAATGAAAAATGCAAACAAACTGCTAATAAATTGCATTGCCCATAACAAAAACAACAACAAACAACAGTTAAGTTGTTTTGTGTATTGAATCATTTTGACAAATATTGGAAATTTTGTAAGGCCTACCCTATTCCTACACTAGTCTGGCTCTGTCGCATTTTATTTTCAAAAGTCATATATTTATCAATCCTTCATTAAAAAACCAAATTTGTGCTGTGCTTAACAAGCTCCGTAAGCAAGTAACTTATCATAGAACAAAAATTTCACTTCATGGCATAAAAACGGTATGCGGTCCCTTTAGTTTTTGCCAACGCAAACAAGTAATATACATAACTAAATGGTCATCAAAACAGCATTTTGCGCAATTAGGCCTCTCGTTGTCCAGTCGTTGACACGCAACTCATGATTTGACGCAAGCACAAGGACATTTTTTTAATTTATGTACAAGCTCAGGTACTTGCAGGCGATTTTCTTCTTACAATGTCTTAAAGTCTAAAGTAAAAAAAAAACAAGTAAGGACGGGGCTGTCCTCGGCTGTGCCGAAGACTTCATACCTTTCATGAATGGGGCTGAACAATAATCTTATCCCATTCGTAATCTCCAAATAATCGGATGTATAAGATAAGAAATATATAGTGAACAGATGTACATACCCAACGATAAATATAAAATAAAAAATGGCAAAAAACCCCCTTATCTGAACGATCGGTTGTATGGGATATATATTATATATAGCTCCGATCGAAATGATTTTTACAGGAAATCTTCTATGATATATTGGAATATATATCACCAAGTTTCACGTTTTTGTATTGGAAACTGAGGGAGAAATGGCCAAAAATCATTCTATCTGAACGATCGGTTGTATGGGATAGGTATATACTATATACATATAGCTCCGATCAACGTGATTTTTTCAAGTAATCTTCTTTGATATACTAGGACAAATATCACCAAGTTTAACGTTTTTATATTGGAAATTAAGGGAGAAATGGCTAAAAATCTTTCTATCTGAACGATCGGTTGTATGGGATATATATTATATATAGCTCCGATCGAAATGATTTTTTCATGAAATCTATGATATATTAGAATAAATATCACCAAGTTTAACGTTTTTATATTGGAAATTAAGGGAGAAATTGACAAAAATCTTTCTGTCTGGACGATCGGTTGTATGGGATATATACTATATATAGCTACGATCAAAGTGATTTTTTCAGAAAATCTTCTACGATATATTTAAATATAAATCACCGAGTTTCACGTTTATACTTTCTAAATTAAGGGAGAAATGGCCAAAAATATTTCTATCTGAACGATCGATTTTATGGGGTATAACTATATATAGCTCCGATCAAATTGATTTTTTGAGGATATCTTCTATGATATATTAGAATATATATCACCGAGTTTCACGTTTATACTTTCTAAATTGCGGCAGAAATGACCAAAATCGTCTTATCTAAACGATCGATTGTATTGGAGATATATTTTATAGTGGTCCGATCCTACCGGATCCGACAAATGTCTAATATAATACAAAAATACATCCTTGGACCAAATTTCATTGAGATATCTCAAAATTAACAATTTTTGTTGTTATATCGGCCTACTGATTTTAAGATCGCGGGTTCGAATTGAGCTCAAGGCCTAACAATAATTTTTTATCATTATTATTGTTATGATAAATTTTTTCTTAATTGAAAAAATTTTTAAATTAGAATAGAAGAAAGAAAAAATTTTAGACAACTGCCAAAGCTCGTTGTATAGATCCATTTCGGGAACTGCTAAATTCCTTCATCGGCAACGTTTAGGCGCCGCTGCTATAACCATTCAGCCATCACAGCGGTTTTTTGTTTGTCTTCATTAATCCTACTTCTATTCTGTTTCGTGCCAATTGATATTCACAACACTGCGACATCTGTTGCAGAATGGCTGTGAAAATTGGACTTGTTTGTTGGCAATGCCGCCATAGTGTCATAATTTATTGACACTTTTTTCCCCGTGCTCTGGGATGTATTAACAATTTTTGTTGTTATATCGGCCTACTGATTTTAAGATCGCGGGTTCGAATCGAGCTCAAGGCCTAACAATAATTTTTTATCATTATTATTGTTATGATAAATTTTTTCTTAATTGAAAAAATTTTTAAATTAGAATAGAAGAAAGAAAAAATTTTAGACAACTGCCAAAGCTCGTTGTATAGATCCATTTCGGGAACTGCTAAATTCCTTCATCGGCAACGTTTAGGCGCCGCTGCTATAACCATTCAGCCATCACAGCGGTTTTTTGTTTGTCTTCATTAATCCTACTTCTATTCTGTTTCGTGCCAATTGATATTCACAACACTGCGACATCTGTTGCAGAATGGCTGTGAAAATTGGACTTGTTTGTTGGCAATGCCGCCATAGTGTCATAATTTATTGACACTTTTTTCCCCGTGCTCTGGGATGTATTAACAATTTTTGTTGTTATATCGGCCTACTGATTTTAAGATCGCGGGTTCGAATCGAGCTCAAGGCCTAACAATAATTTTTTATCATTATTATTGTTATGATAAATTTTTTCTTAATTGAAAAAATTTTTAAATTAGAATAGAAGAAAGAAAAAATTTTAGACAACTGCCAAAGCTCGTTGTATAGATCCATTTCGGGAACTGCTAAATTCCTTCATCGGCAACGTTTAGGCGCCGCTGCTATAACCATTCAGCCATCACAGCGATTTTTTGTTTGTCTTCATTAATCCTACTTCTATTCTGTTTCGTGCCAATTGATATTCACAACACTGCGACATCTGTTGCAGAATGGCTGTGAAAATTGGACTTGTTTGTTGGCAATGCCGCCATAGTGTCATAATTTATTGACACTTTTTTCCCCGTGCTCTGGGATGTATTAACAATTTTTGTTGTTATATCGGCCTACTGATTTTAAGATCGCGGGTTCGAATCGAGCTCAAGGCCTAACAATAATTTTTTATCATTATTATTGTTATGATAAATTTTTTCTTAATTGAAAAAATTTTTAAATTAGAATAGAAGAAAGAAAAAATTTTAGACAACTGCCAAAGCTCGTTGTATAGATCCATTTCGGGAACTGCTAAATTCCTTCATCGGCAACGTTTAGGCGCCGCTGCTATAACCATTCAGCCATCACAGCGGTTTTTTGTTTGTCTTCATTAATCCTACTTCTATTCTGTTTCGTGCCAATTGATATTCACAACACTGCGACATCTGTTGCAGAATGGCTGTGAAAATTGGACTTGTTTGTTGGCAATGCCGCCATAGTGTCATAATTTATTGACACTTTTTTCCCCGTGCTCTGGGATGTATTAACAATTTTTGTTGTTATATCGGCCTACTGATTTTAAGATCGCGGGTTCGAATCGAGCTCAAGGCCTAACAATAATTTTTTATCATTATTATTGTTATGATAAATTTTTTCTTAATTGAAAAAATTTTTAAATTAGAATAGAAGAAAGAAAAAATTTTAGACAACTGCCAAAGCTCGTTGTATAGATCCATTTCGGGAACTGCTAAATTCCTTCATCGGCAACGTTTAGGCGCCGCTGCTATAACCATTCAGCCATCACAGCGGTTTTTTGTTTGTCTTCATTAATCCTACTTCTATTCTGTTTCGTGCCAATTGATATTCACAACACTGCGACATCTGTTGCAGAATGGCTGTGAAAATTGGACTTGTTTGTTGGCAATGCCGCCATAGTGTCATAATTTATTGACACTTTTTTCCCCGTGCTCTGGGATGTATTAACAATTTTTGTTGTTATATCGGCCTACTGATTTTAAGATCGCGGGTTCGAATCGAGCTCAAGGCCTAACAATAATTTTTTATCATTATTATTGTTATGATAAATTTTTTCTTAATTGAAAAAATTTTTAAATTAGAATAGAAGAAAGAAAAAATTTTAGACAACTGCCAAAGCTCGTTGTATAGATCCATTTCGGGAACTGCTAAATTCCTTCATCGGCAACGAAACAGAATAGAAGTAGGATTAATGAAGACAAACAAAAAACCGCTGTGATGGCTGAATGGTTATAGCAGCGGCGCCTAAACGTTGCCGATGAAGGAATTTAGCAGTTCCCGAAATGGATCTATACAACGAGCTTTGGCAGTTGTCTAAAATTTTTTCTTTCTTCTATTCTAATTTAAAAATTTTTTCAATTAAGAAAAAATTTATCATAACAATAATAATGATAAAAAATTATTGTTAGGCCTTGAGCTCGATTCGAACCCGCGATCTTAAAATCAGTAGGCCGATATAACAACAAAAATTGTTAATACATCCCAGAGCACGGGGAAAAAAGTGTCAATAAATTATGACACTATGGCGGCATTGCCAACAAACAAGTCCAATTTTCACAGCCATTCTGCAACAGATGTCGCAGTGTTGTGAATATCAATTGGCACGAAACAGAATAGAAGTAGGATTAATGAAGACAAACAAAAAACCGCTGTGATGGCTGAATGGTTATAGCAGCGGCGCCTAAACGTTGCCGATGAAGGAATTTAGCAGTTCCCGAAATGGATCTATACAACGAGCTTTGGCAGTTGTCTAAAATTTTTTCTTTCTTCTATTCTAATTTAAAAATTTTTTCAATTAAGAAAAAATTTATCATAACAATAATAATGATAAAAAATTATTGTTAGGCCTTGAGCTCGATTCGAACCCGCGATCTTAAAATCAGTAGGCCGATATAACAACAAAAATTGTTAATACATCCCAGAGCACGGGGAAAAAAGTGTCAATAAATTATGACACTATGGCGGCATTGCCAACAAACAAGTCCAATTTTCACAGCCATTCTGCAACAGATGTCGCAGTGTTGTGAATATCAATTGGCACGAAACAGAATAGAAGTAGGATTAATGAAGACAAACAAAAAACCGCTGTGATGGCTGAATGGTTATAGCAGCGGCGCCTAAACGTTGCCGATGAAGGAATTTAGCAGTTCCCGAAATGGATCTATACAACGAGCTTTGGCAGTTGTCTAAAATTTTTTCTTTCTTCTATTCTAATTTAAAAATTTTTTCAATTAAGAAAAAATTTATCATAACAATAATAATGATAAAAAATTATTGTTAGGCCTTGAGCTCGATTCGAACCCGCGATCTTAAAATCAGTAGGCCGATATAACAACAAAAATTGTTAATACATCCCAGAGCACGGGGAAAAAAGTGTCAATAAATTATGACACTATGGCGGCATTGCCAACAAACAAGTCCAATTTTCACAGCCATTCTGCAACAGATGTCGCAGTGTTGTGAATATCAATTGGCACGAAACAGAATAGAAGTAGGATTAATGAAGACAAACAAAAAACCGCTGTGATGGCTGAATGGTTATAGCAGCGGCGCCTAAACGTTGCCGATGAAGGAATTTAGCAGTTCCCGAAATGGATCTATACAACGAGCTTTGGCAGTTGTCTAAAAAAAAAAAAAAAATTTTTTCTTTCTTCTATTCTAATTTAAAAATTTTTTCAATTAAGAAAAAATTTATCATAACAATAATAATGATAAAAAATTATTGTTAGGCCTTGAGCTCGATTCGAACCCGCGATCTTAAAATCAGTAGGCCGATATAACAACAAAAATTGTTAATACATCCCAGAGCACGGGGAAAAAAGTGTCAATAAATTATGACACTATGGCGGCATTGCCAACAAACAAGTCCAATTTTCACAGCCATTCTGCAACAGATGTCGCAGTGTTGTGAATATCAATTGGCACGAAACAGAATAGAAGTAGGATTAATGAAGACAAACAAAAAACCGCTGTGATGGCTGAATGGTTATAGCAGCGGCGCCTAAACGTTGCCGATGAAGGAATTTAGCAGTTCCCGAAATGGATCTATACAACGAGCTTTGGCAGTTGTCTAAAATTTTTTCTTTCTTCTATTCTAATTTAAAAATTTTTTCAATTAAGAAAAAATTTATCATAACAATAATAATGATAAAAAATTATTGTTAGGCCTTGAGCTCGATTCGAACCCGCGATCTTGATATCTCAAAATTTGAGGGAATAGTTTGCGTTCAAACAGACAGACGGACTTGGCTATATCAACTCAGTTCGTCGCCCTGATCAATTCGGTATACTTAATGGTGAGTCTATCTTCTACATTTCTCAACGTTACAAACATCGGGCCCAGGTTAATATACCATTTTATGTTCATGAAAGGTATAAAAATAGTTATTGTTCCTCTAAGTTTACTGACAAGGAAATATCCTTTAATTGCGCGCTTAGTAGGGGTTCCTATCCCATGAACGGTTTTACGCGCGATTCCACGCGCAATGAGCATGGGAACGAAAACAGCGGCATTAAGCACTCGTAAAAATTTTAAAGAAATAAAAACAAAGATATTAGGGACTATACACACACATACACAATTCATATGTATATACATGCATACATGCTTCCTTACAAAATAAGGACTCATAAACGACAGCTTAACATAGGCAAACCATAAATATCTACAAGTAGCCGAGTAACTTGCGGCATGCCGCAACTCAAAGCTGCACATGTCTCTACTAACGCCACTCTGTGCGGACTCTACGTACGAATTTAACTGCAGAAGTCATATTTGTACGAACTGGTATTTATTTATTGTCCCATTGTGGCGTTAACAAAAGTGAAAAGTGGTAGCGTGAGAATACTTTAATATTAAGTTGGTGTTTTTTTCTTGCGTTTTTTTTTTTTAACATTCTACTCCAACATAACGGTATACCTACTTAGTATATGCACAAACAACAAAATGTGTGTATTTATAGAAGCGCCGAAGTGTTTGCGACGCGAACTTTGAGAGGTGAGAAAATAAAAATAAGTTTTAACGAGAACGGTGTACACCCTCAAAAAAAAGTTGGGTGGTTTAACAGCGGGACGTGACTGATTGACTGACTGGGTTGGTATACCACTGTGCAGCGACAAGCAGACATAGATATTTTTATAATTATATGTAGACATACATACATACAAACATCCTGGCGGGCAAATGTGTATCCCCTGTGTGTGAAACGCTGTTATGTTCAAACACTTGAAATGCAAGAGCCGCGGCTCTGACTGAGTTCCTTTGCAGCAGAGCGACGCTGTAACGTTGATGACTTTGTGGGAAACATTTACGGATTTGTTGCACCTGCGCAGTCGAATTTTTTTATATATATTTATATCTACACAGTTGCTCTCATGTATAATTAATGAAATATCAAAAAAATAAAAAGGTGGTGTGCGTGTTTGCTTCATACAACAAAAAAAGGATGTGCTCTATGTGAGAGAAATTAAGGAAGCTAGAGCGAGCGTCTTGTGCAGCGAGATTCTATGAAATTCGGCATACTTGGTTTGTAAATTCATATGAGGAAGTAAGGTAGAGAGCGTGAGAGTTTTACTTTGTATGAGTGCACACAATTTAAGTATACTCTTTGTATTATCAGGGCGAAATCAAAGGGACTATAGCGCGATATTTTTTTTTTTGCAGTGAGAGTCAATTTGCTGTTAACCAAATATTATTTCTCTTCACTATTTTGAGTGCGCATGAAAACTGCTGCGCTCGAGGGTGACGTTGACCGTGTGAGTGTGAGCGCAATACATTTGTATGAGGAAGTGGACTAGCGCATCTGCAAATCCTGCAATATTTATTTTTCTGTTGTTTGTTTTGGGTATACACACCAAAGTATCCTTTCAACTTCCTATATACAAGGCATACAAAACACTAAGAATAATACTGGGAAATTTTTTAGATTTGCTTTGGTTTTTCGATTCTATCTATTATTCAATTATTTTCTACTTTTCTCTTTTACTTATTCTATATGAATTTTCTCACGTTTTTTTTTTCTTTAGACATTTTCAATTATTTAATTTTTTTAAGCTATCGAGACATCTTTTATATTGGGGGAGTAAAGGTATAGGTTATGTAGGAACATCGAAATTGGGGGAATAAAGGATGGGGCTATGCATTGGCAACAACATATTTTCGCTTGTTTCTATGTATTTATGTATATACATATATGTACATATATTTGATATAAATACTATTAGGGGCGCTTACAAATTTGTTAACCTCATGTTATAGTTGTAAATTTTCGCTATTACAGAAACAGACATTATTTTAGCTCAATTAAAATATTCAGTAAATGGTGCGAAAAAACGCGGAGCATACTTCAAGGGGCACTCAAATACATTTTGAGAACCTATTGACTCGACTTCCTAGGGGAAGATTCGACTAATGCATGAATCAAGTCAACGAAATCAGTTAACTGCTTGAAAAACTAATTATATTTTACTCAAATCTTTTACTATCTGTATTTAATTAGCGAGACATGCTCATATTGCTTTATACAATTGTTTTTGTTATTGATATTAGAGAAAAAAATCAATAACAAAAACAATTGTATAAAGCAATATGAGCATCTCTCGCTAATTAAAAACAGATGATACATTTGATATAATAGTTAATAGTGAATAGCGGGAGTACTGCTAATAAAATCAATACTCTAAAAATCTAATGTTACTAAGCTCTTGAGCGCGCCTATAAATATTCCACACAATTAGGATTAAAAAGCATATAGAATTAGTATGTACCTAAATGGTGAATAAAAAGAATAGACACACAAAAAGGCAATACTTAGAGACTAATTACAAAGCGCGCAGCTGGGCATTCATATTGCTGAGAGGTTGAAGGCATCTGCCTCTACACTAGTACAAAGTATGAACGTTGGAGAATTCGAGTTCAATACTCAGCTCCCGAGAAGCTAGCTGATGAAGAAACGAAATTCAGAAACATGTCCTAGTAAACATCACCGTTTGTAAACTTTACAATTTTTCTCTAATATCAATAACAAATCTTTTACTCTATAAGCAATTGAAGGACGACTGCTACATGCCTCATTCAAATTAAAGATTCTCAAATCTATTACCGAAAGTGACATAGAAATGTCAAAAGTATTAGAAATCAGGTTTATAGTTCACTCTTCAAAGAAAAGTTCTAATAGTCCTAAAATTGAAGTCTCAATATTGACTCTGTGTTAACCTCAGTTCTAACAACGTGCATGTATTGTGTTGTTAGTGTATTAAATAACAAAATGTTACAAAACAAGCATAAGAAATTTTGTTCTGAATGTGAGCTTAAAAGGCTGGCTGAATATTTGTAGTCCACGCTCTTCAAAATATGAAATAGTTTTACACAATTTTATGAAAACAATTGTCGATTGGCCCATTTTGCCGTAATCACTTAGACGATAAGTTATATTTTTGGATAAATCAAAAAAAAGTGTCTTGTTGTGATTGTTGTTGTAGCTATAAAGACACTCCCCGAAGGTTATATACTCGGTACGTTCCGGTAACAAGCACCATTGATGTACAATTCCGACCAACTCGTGAACGACTCCATTTGACCGTATTTAAATTTCTAGGTTAGAAGGAGTTGCCGAGTTTGGCGCATCGGTGTGGATAACTACCTTGCTCCATTTATGATACGGCGTATTCTACTTCAGATTTACAAGCTTGTATTTAGTACAAAGAGCTCCCACAATATTCGCGTTGAATCGACATCATTCAAAGGCGTTTTGGTTCAAATTTTATTTGTCATCAAAGCCTTAAGTTCAACTGTGGTGCGATGGAGAGTGTTATGGGGACGCCTCACCTGACTTGTGGCTGCGTCGAACTATTTTAATATTAGTATCAGCAAGCATTCGGATCAATGCAATATCACTTGCAATTTTCAGTACCCCTGGCCACCTTCAGTGTGCTCCTCTGTAGATGGAGCTCGAGTCAGCTAAACCAACGCCGGGCGGACACTACCTCTTGCAGAATAGCGAGACCCTTCTGGACGGATGTGAAAAGCATGCGATCTGCTTAAATTATTAAGTTCACTTATGAATGCCTATCAATTCTTGTTCTGTGAAACGATAATGTAAAATAAAAATATACTTTTAAATAAATATTTGTTTGAATTTTTTTTTTTATCATTACACAACTTCGCAAAACGAGATGTTCCTTCAACGGTATTTGGGAAAAGGGCAAATGTACTTGAGATACAGCCAAATCTAAAGTTACAATTCAACTCGAGATAATTACAGTTCAAATACGGAAACCTACAACTTAATTTAGGCGATTTAAATTTAGAAATTTTTTTTTTTTTTTTCAAATAAGTTTCAACTCCAATTTAGTAATTAAAAATTTATGCCTTTCAGGTGCAGAAAGTTACAATTTTACCGTAGAGTTTTCATTTGGAATTCAGAAATTAGAATTAAGTGCCAGATTATGTATGACACTCAGAGTTACAGCCCCCACTATATAATACCAAAAATATTCATAAAGGCATTCAGGTTTACGTCACACGCTGAAGTAATTAAATGCTCTTATATGACGGGAATTTTGGCTCACACGAGAAAAAATGCCTTGTTGCGTTACACATAATTTGCCCCTAGGTAGGTAGGTTGAACTGGCCGGTCCATAAGGACCTCACGTAACTGAAAAACCCTATCAAAAACCAGGACATATGTTATAAAATAACTCCGTCCTCTTGGTAAATACTAGAAGCTTCCTAGGACTTAAGCCACTTGCTGCTTTAAGATCTGACAGCTGTATCACTCCTAATAGCTGGAGCCTTAGTCTGGTAAGCGCAGGGCACGAGCACAGAACGTGCTCGATCGTTTCCTACTTCAGCCCACACTTCCTAGATCTGCTATCACTGACCAAGCCTAATTTAAAGGTATGTGACTCCAGAAGGCAGTATCCAGTGAGAATACCCGTCATGAGTCTACAATCCTCTCTTTTTAATGATAGAAGCAACTTTGTTAGTCTAAGGTTGTAAGACCAACACATAACTTTCGACACTTTACAGCCCCGCGCTTGAACCTACGCCTTTCCTGCTTGGTCGATCATGTGCACCTCTCGCCTTCGCTTAATCTTGCCCAGACTAATTGGGACGTCTACGGAGCAAGCTTTAAGGTATGCGCCCTTTTTTACCTTTATATCAAGTTGCTTTCATGTTTGTCCCCTCATTTCCATACGAATTTTTGACCCACGGAAAAGTCTTTTTCGGTAACTTCCGGTTGAGCCAGACACTTGATACTTAGAACATAGTTCAGATCTGAGAGACATTACAATGCAAGAGAAAAAAATCCGCTAGGTGGCGCACGGATCGAGATATACAGAAAATTAATTTTAAAATGGATATTTGCGATCGACTTTTAACTAACTTCTCGATGATCCAGAGACTTGAAACTTAGCACATAGTTTGCGAGTCGATGGCACTACAACTCGTGGAAAACAAAATGCCGCCAGATTGCAGGCGAATCGAGGTAAAGGAAAATCCCCGAAAAAACGCAGGGAATCTTTCAATCAATTTTTGAGGAACATCCCTGTGAGCTGGAGATATGAAACTTGAGCCGTAAGTCAGAACCCGGTGACAATGCAATATTTTATCAAAAAAATTGCGCTAGGTGGCGCATGGATCGAGATATTGAGAAAAAAAGTTTTAAATTGGTGGAACTCTGTTGTTTTCGCCAGTGTTGTCAGCGAAAATTCCACTAATTCTATTAAATCTTGCTATTTTGAACACATAAATAAAGATACGAATTTTCACTTAGGAATTATTTAAATTACTAATTAAAGTTGCAATTGCCTTTCTGTAGGCAGTACTAAAAAATTGAAAATAAAAAGATGGAGGAATTTTAAGAACTAGCTTTATATAAATGGACCAAAAAATAGAAGGCAAATTTTTCTTTAATACGGTCTTGTTGAATTTTGACTAAAAAACTTTAACAATAACTCTTGTAAAAGAATTTTGCGATTTAAAATTATAAAGGTAGATTGCGTGTTAAATTCTAAATAATCAATTAGTTAATCCCAAGTACATGGTTTGCCTTAAATTGAAAGATTGCGCTCCACCTTTATAGTTTTAAATCCCAAAATTCTTATAAGAGCTATTGTTAAAGTTTTTTAGTCAAAATTCAACAAGACTATGTCTGTATTAAAGGAGAAATTGCCTTCTATTTTTTGGTCCATTTATATAAAGGTAGTCCTTAATATTTTTTTTATCATTTTTTATTAGCTAGTTCATCCGCTTTTTCATTCCTATCTATTCCCATATGCCCTGGGACCCAATAAATATGTATGCTTCTCCCTGTCCCGATTCTCTCCAGGACTGCTTACACTCTAACAGGCATTTAGTTGCTGTGCTATGCGAGATTATTGCCTTAATTGCTGCTTGACTGTCAATATAAAAGTTAACACGATTGCAGCTTAGGCTATTCTCTTCCAGTGGTTCTACTGCTTTGGTTACGGCTACTATTTCAGCACAGTATACCGCAGACTCCACTCCTTCCACTACTTTGGAACCATCTGTGTACACACCGTCCACATAAATCTAAGCAATTTACAATTTAACTTCAGATTTCCTTGTACGCTTTGAACTTGAATAAGAATTCTACTTTTTTCAAGTTAAACTATTTCGCCTTCTGATTTCGGTGACGCTTCCCATGAAGCAAATTTCAAAAATTTGATTTCGATTCCGGTCATAGCAAACTTACTTCCATAATATACCTTGTATGAAAGTAAAACAAAAATTACAGCTTCTGCCCCTGTCAGAACTCAATCTGCAAAATTATAAATATTTCTCTGCTCTGTCCAACATAATCCACTTTTAATAACTTAATTTTCATTAGTCCTTAGATTAATAAAAACTCTATTTTGCCACATAACAAATTAATATTACGCCAAATATTGCATTAGGGCGCTATAATATTTTATATAGTTCAATAATTTTGATATATGTACATCATATTCCTTAGAAGACACATAAACTCGAAATATAATGAAATAAGTTTACTTTTGCCTAAGACATAAAATATACAACGCAAGCACGTGAGTCCAACAAAGTAGGCCGTAAACATCAAAATCATCACCTACATTCCGCCCAATCCTCAGAAAAAGCCTACTTTCAGCATACATACACATGCATGTGTTTATACATATACGCGACACACACTAACCTAACTACAAAAGCTCAATTGTCTACAGAAAATAGAATTTACGAAATTCCTGAAATGACATTAAATCCGCGCGCCCAAAGTACTTCATAACTCATTATGCCAACCGATATGAATCTTAACATACCAATTCACAATTTTCCCACTCAACAACTTGGCGCAATACATATTTCTTCCTTTGTGGCTCGACATCCTTTACCCCACACCAAAAGTTCCTTAAATTTGTTATGCTTACATTCATACATAAACAGTTATACGCATCCGATTATGTTTCGTTGTAGCCATCGTGCGTGGTCGCCTAAATTCAAACAAAAAATTACCCACACTTTTAATCTCAGCATTCTACGTGTTTTCGCATTTTTGTATTACCTCATAAAGTTACGTTTCTTTTTTGGTTTGCTGACTTCCTTATTTTTATTATTATTGTTTTTGTTGCAAACTAATACATCCCTCTCTTGCTGGACCCTTATCAAGCATGCTGGGTCCGTTATGCGTTGGTTCGTTTTGTTAGCTCCCCCTTTTTTGATGTTATTGAACTGAACTTGACATTTTGCACTCACACGTATATTCGCACACACTAACACACACACGCATACAAAGGTGAAATCACACCGGCATGAATAAACAGAGAAAACGTAAATGGAAAACACACGAACCCGCATTCGTATGCCATGCAGCCTGCAGCAGTCGAAAAAGGGAAACATATGAGCATTGAACCGACCGACTTAAAACATGACAGACCGACAAAATATGCTGGACATACTAACAAACTTAATGACGCACCGACTTCACTCGTGATATGCACGAGTGCATCATACAAGCACACATACAGATAATAACAAAACTTGCGTATATGTGTTTTGGGCAGGAAGATGCGCATACTGAAGTGTGGAGCAGCGCCAAATTGAATGCTATACAAAACAAACAAAACAAATTCAACACGCACGACCCCAACCGACCGCATACGACAGGCAGCTGATGTGAACGACTAGCCGATATGAACCAAACCATCAAATGACCAAACAGTCGGTGGTCGTCTAGTATGCCACAAGCTACCATGGATAACCTCGTGCTAATGTTAGCAACCGTATGCGGCTACGTGGAAGTTCCGCTTGCTTCTACTACTTCATTTCCTTTTCCGCTCAATACCACTCTCGACAATGTATGTATTAGGGTGGTTTTTCAATACAGGGTAGTTTTTTTTTCTCAGAAATTTGTATGTGCTCACTTCTAGAAATGTTCTATTAGATATAAAAATGTAATTGTAAAAGTTTCAGCTCAATCGGAATTCGCCTTCCCGTGCCTAAAGAGCCTGGAAGTTTGACAAAATCCCTATTTTTACCGAAAACTCGAAAATTTTTCGTTTTAACCTACGATAAGATATCCGCATTGCAACAGATGTATTATTAAAAGAAATAAAATTTAATATACTTTAAATTATATAATAACATTTCTTCTCTAAAACTGGACAGTTGAAAAGATATTTAACATTTAGTGTAGAAAGATTGTTACCTAGTATTGTATTTCGCTGTTCCTCACAATTTCGAAAACAATTTTACGTTTACTGATATCTTAGGTTATCCGTAATCAACGGATGCACTTAAGTATCTTTATTTATATAATAGAAAAAACTGGAAGTTAAGAAATTGTTGTAGTTATGTGTTTTCAGTCTTTAATCAATGAATATACTGTTTAACAAAGTGGTGAGATGATGGTAGCCATTCTAGAATTCACATTCGAAGAAAGAATTCATATTAAAAATAAAAGTTAAAAGGATTAAAAAATGTTGATTTTCAATTTCAGTCATCGGATACGGGTTGAGAAAGGGTACATTTTAAAGCATCGGAGTAAAGCCGCCGGCAATCCGCCAACACCTGAAGCAAGAACTGGGTCTGCTCCTCGTCTTTTGTAAGAGTGTTATTAAAATCTTGAATTAACTTAACTCCCCTCTCTACTTTTATGCTTCTAACAAAACTTTGAAGTTTCAAAAAGTCTTTATTATCAAACCAGATCATTGGGGCCTCTGCCAAAAAATCCGTTCCGACGTTAAAATACTCGAAAAATACAAGAGATTGGTCAGAAATAAACTCATCAAGGAAAACATTTTTAAAAAACTTCACAGCTTCCTTTTCAGAAACTTCTTCTTTTCTGTTCTCTCCTTCTACTCTTCTTTTATCAGCTCGAGCAGTATTCCTATCGACACCTTCCATGTGACCTTTGCGACCTTTCATTCTCTGACTTTTCAAAAATCGTACATCTTCTTTATTCGACATTTTGGAAATGGCATCTTCTACTGCTACATCAAAAAGATCGGGCAGCTTGGATTTGAATGCAAGATTCTTTCCTTCCTGGCATTTTGTCTTCAATGCTGAATTACTTTGAAGTGATCTCTATTCGTTATATAATTTTTCAACTTTGCAAACAGCATTTTTCGGCATCTGACAAGGTATTCTTGCTTTTGTACGACCCGTTTACACTAGGAAATTTTAAAAATCAACAGGACTACAAAGTTGGGCAATGTAAATTCCTTTTATGTATAAATATCAAATGAACTAATATATGCCAGATGTTTTAAGTATCAATATTCGCATAATTGAATTTTAAAACTGTTAGACTATATTCAAGTTGAGTCATAAACTATTGTTTATGGGACGATTTTGACTTTATTTTGTATTGTTTTTGTCGAGTTTATAGGTCTGTTTAATGAACAAAAAAAGTTCAGAGCAGGTTAGAGAAGAGCAGAGTTGGGCAGCTGACAAAATAGAAATAGAGCAACTTAAAGCAGAAATGACATGAAACACTTGAATCTCGATAGTTTCCATTTATTTGGTTTTTTTTTTTTAAATTTTCAAAATTAATGCAAATGCACGTATGCTAAAACTTAGTTTTTCTTGCAAGCTAGTTTTTTTGAAGTTTTCAAAAATTTATTTTTTCTTGCCTGACTTCTCTGCTCTAACTTACTCCACAAAAAAAGCTAGAGCAGAAATTTGTGATCTGGATTACTCAATTTTTGTTTTGAGCATACTCATGAAACAAAAGATAGAGCAACCTAGAGCAACGAAAGTGTTCATGAAACACAATTTTGTGAAATAATTCAACTTGGCGTAAGCTAGAGCAGCGCAATAAACAAACCTGATGACTCAATATGAACGTGGTCTGAACGTATACGGTGCTAAAAATATGTCATATTAAAAAGTTTTATAGAACATCAATAAACTCGAACTTGACTTGATCAAAATTGTAGGGAACAGCGAAATACCATACCAGATCACTTCACACGAACTTGATTCATTAAATATTATATATCTATCAAACCATCCATTTTTAAAGGGAAATGCCTATTATATACTTTAAAGTCCATTAAATGTCCTTTCATTTGACAATAAATTTATTTCAACATGTATAATATATTGCAAATAAAAAAAAATTTGATTTTTCCTGAAAAATTGTGACTTGGCCAACTTCAGGGAAATCAAAGTCCGATTGAGCTCAAACTTTTACAATTGCATTTTTGCACTAAACAGCACATTTTAAGAACTGAGCACCTGTAAAAATGTGAAAAAAAAATTAAAAAACCACCCTAGCATGTATGTATTACGTACCAAATGGCAAACAACAAATTATTCTTACTTATTTCGCTTGAATGTTCGGTTATGTTGCGAATTGCGCTCGTATAATAAAATATAAACAAACTGAAGTGTTTCGGCGCGACTGTGGTTATTTTTAGTATATTGTTTATTTTTTCATACCTACACTTGCATTTGTGCTATAGCACAGCCCCTAGCATACCAACCTCTATAACCCCACTCCATCATTTCGCGACAGCTATGCACTGTCTAATGCGAAGTCTAACTTACGCGCTTTGTGGTTATCGTCCTCCCACTTCGTTTGCGTTGCTATGCGGTTTTTGTGGCACGCACGCAATGCATAGAGAGGACTTTTTTTCTAATTTTTTTTTTTTTTTGTGCCTATAAATGAAATTCCATCCAGTTTTGTATTTGTAATTAAATTAAAATTGTGCTGCTGCTCAGACGAGACGGAAATTAAAAGTATGTATTGGAAGGTGAAAGTAATGCAAAAGTTTTTAAATGAGATTAAAGGCTGAAAGAGGACTATTGGCTTAAAGCTTCTTCTTTGGCGCCAACAATAGCTTTCGCAAAGGAATTAGCGAAATCTAGCAAAATCGCTACAAATTAATTGACTGCCATTTCTCTAGACCGTGGTGATAGCGGGAAGTTTTTTGTAAGATTAAGAAGCCAGGAGACGCGATTCCTCGTTATGGTCCCTAAACAGCTAACATATCAAATTAGCGCCTTGGCTTAGCGTCCACAGTACAAGTAGTTTAATACCATTTAACTCTGAGCGATGGACATACTAATAACCCTGTGGAGTGTGGATGGACCGTTTGAATGAGCTGTTTGAAGGAAGGAATCTTCAACAGATTTATAGTCTCTGTTTGAACCTCACTGTCGAAACTACTAACAATTCATCACTCACTATATTTTGGACCGGTGATCTAATTAATGGCGTATGCTGCCGACATTGACATCATCGGCCTGGACACCCGCGCCGATGACGACCGGAAAAAGAAGTGGCAAAGATGGGTTTGATGGTGAATGAGGACAAAACGAAGTACCCGCTGTCATCGGGCAAAGAGACAGCGTATTTCCAGCATTATCACAGTTTTATTTTTATAGAAATATTTCTAGAAAGGGTTTCTTAACCGTATTATATTTAACACTTTGTATACACGCTGCTATCTCGAAAACAACTTCACTAACACAAGTTTACAAATTCAGGTCAACTTTTGGATCTGAGCAGATAAGAACGATTCTTAACTATATTTGATATGCTGATTTCGAATCTGCATGATAGCACCATTGTACTGTTATAGCAGCTTTTAAATAGTGGCACTGCTGATAAGTCATTTCAACTGTAACTGTAAAATAATATAAATGATTAGAGCAAATAAAAATGCAGAGACGGTGTTGCAAAGTTGATTCAAAGTGTTTTTGTTGTTTTTTATGATTGTGGGATAGCCGCGCAACTGAACATCATTATGTGAGAAAAGAATGACAAAGCCGTACTCAATATGAGCCTGGACAGCAAAACGTCTCCGCTGAACCACTTATAAATCCACAAGACATTTTCCTGCCACCTCTTCACATTAAACTAGGCCTTATAAAGAACTTCGTCAAAGCATTAAACCGTGAAGGACCGGCTTTTCAGTACTTAGTCAAGTTGTTTCCTAAATTGTCATATGCAAAAATCAAAGAAGGAATATTTGTCGGACCTGATATTAGAAAATTAATGGCTGATAAAAAATTTACAAAATTTTTAACGCCCGATGAAGCAGCCGCTTGGGCATTTTTTTCAAAATATCGTTCACCACTTTCTTGGTAATCACAAATCCCATAATTTTAAGGAAATTATTGGCGATATGTTGGAAAATTATCGAAAGATTGGAGCTAGAATGTCTCTAAAGATGCCTTTTCTGCATTCCCATCTCTATTTTTTCCCCAAAAATTTTGGTGATACGAGCGACGAACAAGGAGAGCGGCTACACCAAGATCTAGCCAACATTGAAAGACGATACCAAGGATTTTGGGATGAAGGCATGGTGAGCTACTACTACTACTACTGTTGGACTCTAATACGCGAAACAGATAATACACAATACAAAAAGCAAAGTTCCACCAATTTTCATTTCTGATTTGTTACTTATAAGTTAATAAAATGAATATTATTTGAAAAAAATCTTTAAAAATGAATTTATTGACTGTATTAAAAACTAGAATCAATCTTAAAAAACGGAATGAAGAGTCGGATTCAGCGTGATAAATTGTCTTAAAAACCACTTTTAGTTGCCTAGATCCAAAACCGTGTATACTTGTGTAATTTTAAAGATGTATAGAAAGCACATTATATTGTGGCGAATGTTGGCATCACTATGCTGTTAGTAAATAATCACAACAACAAAAACAGCAAGTAGCCACATTTATGTACATGTACACACTAAAGCAAGCAGCCACATTTATGAACAAGGCAACGAAGAATATTCCACACACATAACCAGCAGGTCGAAGTGAAGAGGTATCTCATATACACACATGCAGTCATCAGCTAAGAGCAGAAGTTGCTACTCACACATGCACACGCATATAGCTAAATAGCCAACCCAGCCAGCATTTTTTGAAAATTTTGATCAAAAAATATACAAATACCATACCCCAAGATGATTAAAAATGTTCAAATTTAAAAGCATTTTTTGTTCGAAAATTAATGTATCGTCGGGAGAAAAATGTACCATAAATGTGATTACTCTTGAATAATCATTGATGATTCATATTTCGAAACGCTTTTTGGTCATATTTGATATCATTGTAAAATTGAGATTTAATTGTTTTAGAGTAATATTTGGATGCTTTTCACAGTCATTTTCTCATCATATTCGTTAACATATTTCAATCGTTTTGATTGAGATTTTGGAATCATTTTTGAATGCGATTATGATGCATTTATTCTTCATATCTCATTCAAAATAATGTACTACATAGTAATCTTGTTTCATCAGGGGAGGAAAGCATGCGGAAGTGAGCTATTTGAACCACAGGTCGGTCACCCGCAAACAAACTGCATCAGCTATGATCGTCAACATCTTGAAATACGATATGGTAGGGGATGTTGAAGCCACATCCAGGTACATATGTCAAGAGAGTTTCACTTACCTGGCGTTCAAATAGTTCACAAACTTTGTATTGTCTAATGGTTAGATTTGTATTTTGTGTGAAGCCGAAGGTAGAGAAATGGTTGGGGACATCTTTTCTTAGGAGCAGTATTTACATTATTTTTTGTCTTGAAGAATAAAATTTTAATATATTTTTTCTGAACTTCATGGTTGAAAAAATGTGAGTATGTGAAAAAACTAAGATCTTCAATGAAAAGTAAAATTTTAACAAGTAACATTCAGTGAGAAAAGATTCAGAAATCTGAATGAAAAATGATTAAAAAATTTTGATCACCTAAAGTAAACACATTTGATTCAAATATGATTCCAAAATGTGATTGAAAAGCTAAGTATGTTCAGTTTTTGATCATCAAACGTATTCATATTTGATTATTTCTTTTGTTCAATTGTAAGATAACTCATTATTTAGTCAGAAAGAGTAATCAAATCGTATTGATATGTAGGGAAATTCAAAACATAATAACGTAATTGCTGAGTGGGAGGTATGGGATACAACTGTGCCAGAAGGCATGTTCGTGAAAAGTCGAGATCTTAGGAGAAATATGCGAACGAGGCAACAGAGAGTATAAAAGCAGCGCAATGTGAGGAATAGTCAATCAGATGGATTTAAACGCGCTTTTGTGAAGTACGTGAAAGTGAAGTATAATCGTACTACCCGATGTAGTCTAACTAAAGACCATTTTGCAATACTTAATATTGGAGTTATTTATTCGACAGTACAGCGATTCGAATGTTAGCAGAAGGTGCATAATTATCAGGAACCCCTAAAAATTCGTCACAATATTTTAGGCTCTCTTAAAATTTATGCAAGGTTGTCACCTTAGTAGTACTTAAAATTTGAATGAAATATGCCAATAAGATTATTACAGGTAAGGCATATCACATAGTTTTTTCAATAGAAATTTTATTGAATAGAGCTCACATAATCGTCCTAATCATGAGTAGGTCTGGCACCTATACTTAATTAACTATTTGTATAATTGTATATAATGGAAATGCAGAATTTCTGAGGCAAAATTTACTCACGACGGTCGATTATTCGAACCATATTTATAATAATATGCAGCTAAATATGTATGTATAAGTGATTTCATAGAGACGAATGTTATTATCACTGTTATATATGTATATACTTACACAATTTTTTTTTTCTTTCTAGGTAAGTTCGAGTTCTGAAGAATGTAAATATTATCTTCATATGCCAAATTTAATACAAGTAAGTTGAAAAAAGACTTTTCTTACTTACCTTAAGCATTTCTTTTAACTATCGGCGTCGAATTTTGCTGCAACGGCTTAATGTTTTTGAAGGGGTAACCTAACTGTCCAAGGTCCGCGTAAAAAAATATTTCGATACAAAAGCACAGTTTAGCAATCAATTTCGAAAATGGTTATACATACATCTTATAAAATAAATAAAGTCCGGCATATACGTAATTAGTTTATCGACTCCGTACAGAAAACCATGATTTGGAAACAGTTTTGTTTTTTTGCATTTTTGCATTAAAGTGGTTTGACAATTTGCGAAAATGTGAGGAAGATCATACTAGAAAATACTTGATTCCCTACTAACATAGCAAGAATGAGATTTTTTCAAAACAAAATTTGTTTGTTCGCTGTGAAGCAAACGTTCAAACATATGTTCAGCGAGAGCGCACACTCACATTCATGCGAATTAGATCAAATGGGGAAAAGAGCACGTATTCGATAGTATATTCACCTACGTTTGTAAGTATGTAAGCAATTTCATTTAATTTCTTCTACTTACTGCCAAGGCTTTGTTTTGTACTGTAGGAGGCAGACTAGGTAGGCAATTGGAAAGTGAAGTCCTCTCTTTGCAACGAAAATCATGCTTATCGTACCTGTGGTTTGACAATTTGCGAATGTGTGGCGAAAATCATACTAGAAAATAGTTGATTCCCTACTAATATAACAAAAAGGACATTTTTTCTAAACAAAATTTGTTTGTTCGCCGTGAAACAAACGTTCAAACATGTGTTCCGCGAGAGTGCTCACTCACATTCATGTGAATTCGATCAAATTGGGAAAAAATCAGATATTCGATAGTATATTCACCTACGTTTGTAAGTATGTAAGAGATTTCATTTCATTTTTTCTTCTTACAGCCAAGGCTTTATTTTGTCCTGTAGGAGGCAGACTAGGTAGGCAATTGAAAAGTAAAGTCCTCTCTTTGCAACGAAAATCATGCTTATCATACCTGTGGTTTGACAATTTGCGACTAGTCCAACGAATGAAAGATATATCTCCAGCTAAGAAAGTATTTTTATTGGAACCCGCCCGTAGAAGCAGAGAAAGAGGGTGGCCGCCACTATGCTGGAATAACCACGAAGAAAACTATTAAATTCCCTTGGTGTGACCAATTGGCGCCACTTAACTCAAAGTAGAAGCGTCTGGCGCGCCTTGTTAGATGATAGCCGTTTTAAGGGTTAAACAGTTAAGCGCCAATTAAATAAGTAAGTAGGGGCAGATGTTGACAGGAAATATATTGAATTTGTGTTACGATAGGACGTTTTTGAAACGTATTTTGAGGTAAGGCGTTCTATAGCCTGAAGTTGGGCTTTAGTAAATGAAACTCAGAGATAAATGGTTTTTCAAAAAGAGTTTTTAAGAGTTGGCTGCAATTTTTTTTGCAGGCCTTTCAGAATTTTGAACTGAAAATTCAATGACATTTTATTATTTCATGTGTTTTTGTGAGTTTTGCTTTTTTTTTTTTTTTGATAAAAATATGCAGATAAAACCGAATGCAAATCAAAGAAGAATCTAGTTAGCGTGTGAATAATCTACAGGAAGTGCCCAAATTGGTGTGAACTGCACTTGAAAATGTTCTTGCTTTTTTTTTTTTTTGTAATGATAAATCTGTCCCATATCCAATGCACTGAAGCAAACAAGAAATTGTACGTTAAAACAAGTAATTTTCGCCAGCGATTTTATCGTCTGATAAAAATTTTGTGTGAGCGAGACCCTCCTTTTCAGGTCTGCCCGTTATAAATATGTTAAATGACAAATCGCTACACTATTAAATGACAGTTGCATGACATTTCAATAATTTGACATGTGTTTAACCTTAAACGGTGTTGGAAATACAAGCATACATACATACATACATACATACGTAGCAATGTTATGCATGTAAAAGATAAGAAATACAACAAAAGTGAGATAAACATTAAAAACAAACTTAAAAAACAAAACAACAAATCCAGTAAACTACTCCCAATACTACCAACAACAACTTTGTAAAATGTGCGCCAACAACGTTTCACAAAAGCGTAGCGAACAAATGTACGGTACAGTGCTGAAAAGGGGGCAGTGAAAAACTGGAATCACCGCAGATGTTATCGTGACGCTTAGGCTTAAAAACCTAAATTATGAAACACGCGCCAGCGGCGCAGCAGCGGCAACAATCAGAAGTTGGTAGTAAATATGTATGTAATCGTGCGGCTGGTTTGACTAAAATCGAAACCAGAAATTCTACTTGTAGAACTGCAATGTGTGTGCAAGCGCAACAGCAACCCCCTTTCAATGTGTGAATAAGCGCGCGTTGTGGTATGTGTGGCATGGTCAGTGCGATGCGCGTAGGCCGTTGAGCTTTTGTGTTGTGTTGGTCAGTAGTGGGGTGATTGTGCTGTTCATGTTGTTGCTGCTGGCGATGGCACAGAGTGGACAAACGAGTTAACTAAACAGTCTTTGTTTTTGCTTAGTGAGAAACCAGTTTTCTTCTGCTTCTTCTTTCTATAAATTAATATGGACATACATATTTTGTTGTTGCACGTCGCTTAGAATTGCAATTCATTGCAATTTCATAACAATGACAAATGCACGCTGCTTTTTTTTTTTTTTTTTTTGGTGCACACGTGTGCGTGCGTATGCAAAGCAATAATGAAATATGCCAAACGAAAGGGTTTACAAATGACAACGAGCTGTGCTAATGCAATTGGTTCACTCTCCCTCCTCCTTTCACGGCCGCCAGTACTATTGTTTGACATCAAATTTTATACTCCAAGGAATTGACACAAACGCGGCGTGATATTTGACAAAATTTGCTTAGCTTAGTAGCAAAAAAAATGGTTTTCGTAAATATGAAGAAATCTTAATAACAAAACCCAACAACAAACACAATAGCTAAATAAATATTAATAATAATGAGATTAAGGGTGGCGTTGAAAACAAAATTATGCATATGCCAGCTAAAAAAGATGCCACGAAAACTCACTGACTCTAGGCAGAAAGCAAAAAAAGGCGCGCAGTATTTAAGTGCTCGAAACGAACGGCGACTGCCGTTAACTCTCCCCTTCTCTGACTTCTATTTTTATACTCAGCTGAGCAGAGCTGACAGAGTATATTAATTTTGTTCGCATAACGGTACCCCGTAACGGCATAAACTAATCGAGATAGATATAGACTTCTGTATTTCAAAATAATCTGGGCGAAAAAAGAAATTCATTTAGCCATGTCCGTCAGTCCGTCCGTAAACACGATAACTTGAGTAAATATTGAGGTATCTTACTGAAATTTGGGATGTCAGTTCCTGGGCACTCATCTCAGATCGCTAATTAAAATGAACGAAATCGGACTATAACCACGCCCACTTTTTCGATATCGAAAATTTCGAAAAACCGAAAATGTGCGATAATTCATTACTAAAGCCGGATAAAACGATGGAAATTGGTAGGTGGATTGACGATATGACGCAGAATACAAAATTAGTAAAATTTTGGACAATGGGCGTGGTGCCGCCCACTTTTAAATGAAGGTAATTTAAAAGTTTTGCAATCTGTAATTTGGCAGTCGTTGAAGGTATCATGATGAAATTTTGCAGGAACGTTACTATTATTACTGGTTGTGTTCTAAATAAAAATTAGCAAAATCGGATGACCAACACGCCCACTTTAAAAAAAAAAAAAACATGTTTAAGTCAAATTTTAACAAAAAATTCAATATCTTTACAATATATAAGTAAATTATGTCAACATTCAGCTCCAGTAATGATATGGTGCAACAAATACAAAAGTAAAAGAAAATTTCAAAATGGGCGTGGTTCCGCTCTTTTTCATTTAATTTGTCTAGAATACTTTTAAAGCCATAAGTCGAACAAAAATTAACCAATCCTTTTGAAATTTGGTAGGGGCATAGATTTTATGACGTTAACTCTTTTCTGTGAAAATGGGCGAAATCGGTTGATGCCACGCCCAGTTTTTATACACAGTCGGCCGTCTGTCCTTCCGCTCGGCCGTTAAGACGATAACTTGAGCAAAAATCGATATATCTTTACTAAACTTAGTTCACGTACTTACCTGAACTTATTTTATCTTGGTATTAAAAATGGGTGAAATCCGACTATGACTACGCCCACTTTTTCGATATCGAAAATTTCGAAAAATTACAAAAATGCCATAATTCTATACCAAATGGTTTTTTTTGACGTAAAATATAATGGGTGTTGACACCTACCATATTAAGTAGAAGAAAATGAAAAATTTCAAAAGCTTTTGGAATCATGGCAGGAATACTGTTCGTGGTATTACATATGTAAATAAATTAGTGGTACCCGACAGATGACGATGATCTCGAAAACGCCTTCACACATACAACTAGGGGCCATTCCCTTTCAAAACCCGCATTATCCCCTTTCATTTGATACCCATATCGTACAAACACATTCTAGAGTCACCCCTGGTCCACCGTTATGGCGATATCTCGAAAATGCGCGCACCTATAGAACTAAGGCACACTCCCTTTTAAAATACTCTTTAATACTTTTCATTTGATACCCATGTCCTACAAACATATTTCAGGGTTTCCATAGATTCACTTTCCTACATGGTGATTTTCCCTTATTTGGCAAAGGATGAAAAAAATCGTTCCAAAAATATCACCATTGGTCTACAATTTGGTGGATATTTCCCGAACGTATGTGATATGGAATTAAAAACCACTTATAAAACATCTACGAAACCCTACGAAACCAACGCAGCTAAGCACTCAGCTGAGTATGTAATGTTCGGTTTCACCCGAACTTAGCTTTCCTTACTTGTGCTTATTAGTCTTATTGTTGTTGCTATTTGTCCACACTCAACGTTCATAATATTTGCAATTGCTTATGAATGCAGAATTAAAAAAAAAAAAATGTTCCCAACATTACTCCGATTGCCTTCATTCCACCTTTTCTCATTATCATTTACGAATGAACTCCAAAAAGCTCGCGTCATTTAAATACCAACTCAAAAATTGTGCTTGAGGAAAATCATCAAATACAAAAAAACATTTGTGTTATGTTGTAAGTGAATTTAGGCGCTTTTTGAATGACTGGCTTATGGTCGCCCATTTAGTAAACAAACAAATACACGCTCCGAAATACAACCCTGTGGCTAGTACTCGTAAACCACCCACTCCATACGCAGGCGGCAACCTCAGTAGTGTTTGTAGATTAGGGCAAAAGAAAGAGTGTGTGTTATGAAGTTAAAAATAGCCTTCCGCTTATTTAGCTACACCCTTGTCAAAGCCCGTTAAGCACTTCATATTGGATTGGGAATATTTAGAGCAAATCAATTTATCGCGCTTTTTGTGTTGGGATTAAAGTGGCTGAAGGTGTACTTTGCGAATATTGCATGGAGAATACTTATCAGACAAAAAAATGGTTTTCGCTCTTATGATTTGTGAAGATTTGGCTTGATTTCGCGTGATCACAAATACTTACCTCACAACGTCAAAGAACAAACTTTCCGTGAACCATATTCAATCAAATAGATATTAATATTGATTTTAATATGTTATAATTCCAAGGAGTTTTATGACGAACTTTAAGGCCAATTAAGGCTATGCTACAGCAAACTGTTATACAAACTGTCGGGTTTGCCTGGTATTAAGAAATATTACTGAAGAGAGTAAAAATTTACCCTGAAGTTGGCACAGCGCCCAAAACAATTCGTCTCCAAACTAAGTTTGATGGGAGATGTCAAAATATCGATCCAAATGTATATATGTTTATATACCCGAGGAATTTTTGATGTTACCTGTCCCAGGACTTGAACCTTTCAACTTATATACGGCAGGCTTTGATTTGATCTATAATGCGAAATATTGCCTGCCTTTTGTCAAAAGTTTTATCTGTATTAAGTCAACCGCAAGCTCAAAATTCATGGCCACAAACTCTTCTACATCAAAAGCAGTGACGGAAACTATTATTGCTTTTATGATATAATTCCTTGCAAAACTATTAATTTTGAACTTTTAATATATTTGCAACAAGATAAAGATTATTTTCCGATTTTTATTACCTGAGTCCGATAGAAGTAGTTAAATTCGGACTTTTAAAAATAAAAGTCCGGAAATAAAAGTTAAATAAAAACAAATAAGGAAGGCTAAGTTCGGGTGTAACCAAATATTACATACTCAGTTGAGAGCTTTGGAGACAAAATAAGGGAAAATCACCATGTAGGAAAATGAACATAGGGTAACCCTCGAATGTGTTTGTACGACATGGGTATCAAATGGAAAGTATTAAAGAGTATTTTAAAAATGGAGTGGGCCTTAGTTCTATAGGTGGGCGCCTTTTCGAGATATCGCCATAAAGGTGGACCAGGGGTGACTCTAGAATGTGTTTGTACGATATGGGTATCAAATTAAAGGTATTACTAAGGGTTTTAAAACGGAGTGACCCTTAGTTGTATACGTGAAGGCGTTTTCGAGATATCGACCAAAATGAACAACATTTGTCGGGTACAGCTAATTTATTTATATATGTAATACCACGAACAGTATTCCTGCCAAGATTCCAAGGCTTTTGATTTCGCCCTGCAGAACTTTTCCATTTTCTTCTACTTGATATGGTAGGTATCACACCCATTTTACAAAGTTGTTTCCAAAGTTATTTTTTGCATCAAAAACCAATCCATTTACCATGTTTCATCCCTTTTTTCGTATTTGGTATAGAATTATGGCATTTTTTCATTTTTCGTAATTTTCGATATCGAAAAAGTGGGCGCGGTCATAGTCGGATTTCGTTAATTTTTATACCAAGATAAAGTGAGTTCAGATAAGTACATGAACTAAGTTCAGTAAAGATATGTCGATTTTTGCTCAAGTTATCGTGTTAACGGCCATGCGGAAGGACAGACGGTCGACTGTGTATAAAAACTCGGCGTGGCTAAAATTTGACTTTTTTAAAAGTGGGCGTGTTCTTCATGCGTTTTTTCTAATTTTTATTTGGCACATATATAGTAATAGTAGTAACGTTCCTGCCAAATTTCATCATGATATCTTCAATGACTGCCAAATTACAGCTGCAAAACTTTTAAATTACCTTATTTTAAAAGTGGGCGGTGCCACGCCCATTATCCAAAATTTTACTAATTTTCTATTCTGCGTCATAAGTTCAACCCACCTACCAAGTTCCATCGCTTTATCCGTCTTTGGCAATGAATTATGGCATTTTTTCGGTTTTAGAAATTTTCGATATCGAAAAAGTGGGCGTGGTTATAGTCCGATATCGTTCATTTTAAATAGCGATCTGAGATGAGTGCCCAGGAACCTACATACCAAATTTCATCAAGATACCTTAAAATTTACTCAAGTTATCGTGTTAACGGAAAGACGGACGGACGGACGCATGGCTCAATCAAATTTTTTTTTCGATACTGATGATTTTGATATATGGAAGTCTATATCTATCTCAATTCCTTTATACCTGTACAACCAACCGTTATCCAATCAAAGTTAATATACTCTGTGAGCTCTGCTCAACTGAGTATAAAAATTTTAGAATTCGGTTAAGCCGTTTCTTTGTTATCAAGCCGGACTTTTATTTTGGCCTTAAAATAAGGCCGGATTTAACTTTTATTTCCGGACTTTTATTTTTAAAAGTCCGAGTTTAACTAGTTCTATAGGACTCAAAAAATAAAAATACAGATTTTACTTTTGTATGTGGACTTTTATGGAAAAAGTTCGAAAAATAAAAAGGATGCATGATTCGACATGATATTGCTATAGGGATACCTGAGAACTCTATTTACATTTTCACTTAGGACAATTTTTTGACCCGGACTTTTTCTACTCCGAAAAAAAAAAAATTATTATTTTCCGTCCCTGATCAAGAGTCATCGATTCCCTGTAGAAAGCTTTATATATGTATGTACATTAGGGTGGGTCGGTTTGTATGGACGAAAGTTAACCGATATCGCGCCCTCGATTTTTCGATAGGATTTGGGCTCAAGAAAAAAAGTTCCACTACGCATACCCAAAAAATAATTTTCGAGCCTGCGAAATCTCATTTTTTTTACTTTTTTTCGACTTTCATTTTTAAGTTTTTTTTTCATGACCTACTAAAAAAATTTTCCCATGTACATATATAAAATATTTTTTTTTTTTTGTTTTTAAGTTATCGCCTACGTTTTTAGCGGACATTTTTGGATCGGTCATGTATACCCTGAAAATTTTTTATCAGGTCATGAAAAAAACCTTAAAAATCAAAGTCTAAAAAGTCAAAAAAATGAGATTTCGCAGGCTCAAAAATCATTTTTTTGGGTATGCGTAGAACTTTTTTTCCTGAGCCCAAATCCTATCGAAAAAAACGAGGGCGCGATATCGTTTAATAGATCGACCCAGTCTAATGTACATAGAATGATAGAAAGTTTGGTATAGTATGCCCCTCAGCCCCCATTTGAAAATCCGTTATGACATTTGGGTCAAAAGAGTATGTGCTTGGTCTACATTGATGTACTCTGCTTTCTTCGCTAAAAATTATATCGCATTCCATGAATGCGATTCCATGATTCTAAGTTGGTTTTGGTAGGCCTTATAAACGCCTTATAAGGTATACAATTATATCTTGTCCCCCGCATTAGAGCTTGACTTTCACTAACGCACGATATTTTCCAAGAACAAGAGCATTATTTATATTTCCTTTCACTTTTTGATAATATGACGTCTCGGTAAGAGAACATATTGATAATATCGTAAAGAGAAACGATCGTAAAGAGAAAAGCAACAGACATCTGGAGATTCAAGGGGTTGATAAGCGCAATACAACGCTTTATGGCTTCAAAGATTGCGCAACCCAATTGGCAACCTCACCTACGCGAGGAGAGTTTTCTCTGGTGACCCCAAGCGCTCTTCATGGAACCAGGGTGTGGAGGGCGGGATGGCTTAGAAGGTTTAATGTTCAAATAAGTTTCTTTCTCTCGGGCTAACGCCCAACTTGAACTAACTCTCTTGGGTACTAATAATTGGGTTGGAGTACGCAGCCACATCCTTTTTTATTTGGTGGCTTCGAGCACGTGTTTATGTGGGGTGGAAGTCCCGTACTCTACTTTAAATCCTTTGTCGAATAACTAAGTAACCTTGGTATCATCTCTAAATATGAGAGATTGGGAGCCTATCCAATTTAAGAAAATGCTTCTATGGCTTTTTTAGCTCGAGTATCACCTACAAAACTGTACATTGAGTAAACTTTTCTCTACCAAACTTTATCTAGCCAATTCGAAATAATTTTTCCCGTGAAGATTTCGCATATTAAAAGGTATGGAGAAAAACTTCCCTGGAAAACTGTATTAGTATTGGCCACATAATTATAAAGGTTAATTTTTGTACCTTCGATTGCTATTTTGTGAAATAATTGTTTACAAACAAGTCAGGCCGAAGCTTCATGCCACAAGAGTGTTATGGGAAACACTCTAATCTGTTGTTGTAAAATATGACAGTACATAAAAAGTCGTTACCCGCAGCAATCGGGGCTAGTACCAGAAGTTGTAAGACCGGTTTCATAGCCTACAAACCAATGCCCTCAGCTTGCAGTCTAAAACTGTTCACATATGCATTAACACCTTTTTGAAAACTCAATTACATCAAAATAAAACTTCCTCAAAATTTACTTATCATTGGAACACGCCTGTCATAACTGCTCTAAACTTCAACTAATTTTTTCTTGCAACGCTCCTTCCCACATCCACCACTACCGCACACTCCAATGTAAATTCTATTGTTCTCACCCTCACGCGAATAGCTCACGCGTAAATTCAGTTTTATTTTTTGTTTACATTTTTTCTCATCACTCGCTTTACCAGATTTGCCTTCCGCTTGCACCGTCACGCGCCGAAATTCATATAACCTCACATATAATAGCCTCTGTTATGGTAGAGGGCGCGTGTCACTACTCACTTTCCTGTTCCTCTTTGTCGCGACGCTCTATAATTTTCTTATGTTTAATCCAGTGCTTTAACTCAATCCACCCCCACTATGTATTCTCACATGCTCGTTTACTTACTAATGGCTCAACCATTGTCGCCGGAAGTTACTGGCCAATATTTAGATTTACATTAGCCCATAAGCGCAGGTTTTATTATGTGTTGTCGCTTTTTTTTAATTTTTTTTTTTGTCTTCATTACATAATATGCGGCCTTATTTAATTTTTTTTTTTTTTTGCATTTTTTTTAGTTTTTTTTTTTAAAGAGGGTTTGTGTTGCCAATCTCACACACTGCTGTTTATGAATATTTACATTTTTATTTGTCTGACACAAGTCGTCCCGGCTTGTAATTTAAAACTTGATTAAGGCCAAAGTGTTTTCATGTGTGCTAGAACAACCCTCATTTTACATTAAGCAAAAAATTTAGATCACACCCTCATGCACATATTATTTTGAATAATTTGAATATTTTTGCAACATTGGCAAGGCTGTAACACTCAACCATATGTGATTTTTATAGTAAACAAGGTTTTAAGGCGGCAAAATTTTTTTTGGCAGCTTTATTAATGAGCTGAGATTAAAATGGACTAATTAAGAACTTGCATCAAAGGACTATTTTTTTTAATATCATAAATGTGGTAAATTTGCATCTGTTATTGTTTTTTGACATGAGGGAACAATTTTTCAGCTCTTATTTAAAAAAAAATGTAAAGGCGCGTTAACCTCCAAAGGGGATTTTAGGCCAAGCTTCTTTTCCAATTTGCGTCGTGCTCCTTTTAATTTTTCCTACATACAAATTAGCGGGACGGGCCCCGCTTGTTTCACGCCGACTCCGAACGGCATCTGCAAGGCAGATGAGTTTTCACGAAGAGCTTTTCATGGCACAAATACACTCGTAGTGCTTGCCAAACACTGCCGAGGGGCGATCCCTCTTAGAAACATTTTCTTCTAATTGAAAAATCTTCTTTCTAAAATTTTGATGTTGCTTTGCCCGGGGCGTGAACCCAGGATCTTTTCGTGTGGTAGATGGAGCACGCTACCATCACGCCACGGCGGCCACAAGCTACTAAACAATGTTATTACCAAATGTTTGCAGACCTTACTAAAGTTTGCTTCCCTAGTCCCTAGTGACAATGATTTGACAAATCATATGATAATCACTGTTGATTCAATCATTAATTGCGCGATCGCGTCAAGTTTTTAACACGAACGTGAAAACATGAGGCAAAAATATGTATTGTAACGAATTTTGGAAAATTCCGCTTATTTGCTAACGTTCTCCAATGTTCAATAATGCAAAATGGTCTTTATTAGACTACTTTTACAATAATACTTCTACTTCTCAACAGATAGCGTGCTTAAATCAAACTTATTCCATGCTTCAGCTGGCGCTCTTTTATTCGATTTCCTCGTTCGCATACTTCTAGCCGTTTCTAGAATTTAACTTAGTTACCAGCTATAAAATTACCAGCTATAACTATAGATGCACGTTCTAGCTTCTCATATGCGCGTGTATATGTGAGTGATACTTGCACAAATTACTACCTACTTTTGTGAGCATCTCACAGATAATATATATGCATGTGTTTGTGCGTTTCTCTCCCCTGCGCGTACGTAAATATGTGCAGACATAATGATTGATTCGTTTATGTAGATACAAGTGACTGCCTGCTTTATTGTTGTTTGTGGCTTTATTTACTTAGTATCAGATTAGAGATGTGAGTATCACTTAGTGTCACTAATATTCGTCACAGTATACATGTGAGCTTGCATCTTTTTCTATTATAAGACTCTTGTGTACTAAGTGAATATATAGCTGTGCTGCTCGCTCCAACGCATCTCTTTAGTCAACGGTGATGCACATACGTATCATATTTGACCAGTCAAATTTGAAGAACCGAATGGTCACAGTTGAATAAACATACTGATTGGTTTATAGTAACCATAATTCTTCTTTTCTTTCTTTTTCTAATTTAACCAGTGATGACCACGGCCTTCTCGAACCTTAAGGAGCCAACGTTCTGGAAAACGACTGAAATAAGACAAGAAATATATATTAGGGACCAATTACCTTTTGAATTTTTTTATTTTTCAACATTGGATACGAAAATTTGTGTTCCCTTAACGAGGCATCTTTCAAGTTGTCGGTTTTTTCGCAATTCCCCTTGAAACAGAGTAACAATAGTGATGAACAATTAATTATTCATATGCTTATCACAAGTGATGTACGGAAGAAAAATAGGCAGTTTTGAAGTGTATGTTTTTGTTTCACTCTGATGCAGGAACTATCGTACCTCAACAATAGGGATGTTTGTCACCAGTGATTGACTTGTCAGAAATTTCTACAAATGTGTTAGTAAGAAAAGTGTCATTGTATTAGTACCTATCACTCCCTGCAAAAAATGCGATTAGTCTAGGATGAATCCGGGATGAGTCGCTAAGGAGTATGCGACCAATGCCAGTATTGGTCTCTTTGTATGAGTTGAACTGTTCCCTTTTGTTTGAGCATGTCCTATCAATACACTACCCATTTATACCCGAAACGGATCGATAGGACCATTCCCCTTTGTACCCATATAAACCTGGTCCCTTTTCTTATCAATAAGGAGTTAATTGGTATTGTAGAAAAATAAACAAAAAAATTCTGCGATAATGAAACCTGGGATACTGATATATTACGCTCGGTATGCGGCTCCGAATAGTTTGTAATAATTCGTTTCAATTCCATTACATTTGTTTATTTTACCCATTTTGTTAATTTTTTTTTTTTAATGTTTCTTAAAATTTTACATAAGTTTCAGTGACTAGTCCCAATTGTGGAATAGAAGGGATCAATTATATCCCAATGAAGACAAAAGAGATCAGTCGCAGATCACCCTCTTTAAGGATTAATCACATGATTTCTTACAGGGCCAATAATTGTAGGGTTGATTCACTTGACCACCCTGTGCCTTGCGCTTGCATTCGATTTAACGAACAGCTGATCAAATCAATTGTTGTGCTAGCTGCTGCTGATCACAAACGCAAATCAAGTTTTTTTTTTTTTTGCTATTGTGTTAATGTTATTCCTTTTATTATGGCATCCTAAATTTATTTACGTCTCCAAGCAATGCTTATCAGAATACAGAGAACAAACCACAGATAATCAGAGCAAACAAGTAAATGCAATTGAAATTCAATTCGGAACGGAAAGTGATGCCCGGCACGTGTACAATATTGGCGGTCATCATGATCAAAACAAAGAACTAAAATCAATTCGGGAGCAAATTATGTATAAAGTAAATAGTGGGTTGCTCTATAAGAAGCAAACGCGTGAGAAAAGTTTAAATAATGAACAAAAACACACAAGGTGACACAAGTTGAATTGTGATTGAGTCCAGCTTGTAAAATAATAGATTTGGAAAAATATGCAGTGAAAAAAATTTAAGATAAAAGCGAAATATATAAGGCAGCCGCCACCTTTAAAAGAGTTAAAGGGTTAAATTGAATAAGCACGCGCTGCTTATTCAAAAACTCTTTGTAGTTCATAAAAACAAAAGAATGAAGTCTCGCTACCTACAGATAATACAAAAAATCAGCAAACGTTCAAATCAAAAGCGAAATTGCCGCTGCTCTATACATGCGTTTATAAAAAATAACAACAAATATGTTTTTGGAAATTAACATAACAATGCAAGAACACAAAAACAAAACTCAGAAGTGGAATAATGAAAACTTTGCCTCAACACAAGCTGACAGTGATAACTTAAGCGTTTCAAGTGTGACAAAGCGAAAAGCAGAGCAACGTGAACGAATTTACGAAGTGAGCTCGAAAAATTGTGTAGTTTCTTCTGAACGCCAAGTTCGAGAACGGCTGTGCGACCTTTCTTTTTTTGTATGTATTGAAAAGTATGAATAGGATTTTCAATTAAACTTTTAAAGGACACTGAGAGCAAGATATTCGAATGTTAAATCAGTACTCTTTTATGCTTGCGAGACGTGGAAAAGCTCAACTTTAATTCAGAAACGTCTACAAGTTTTTATTAATAAATGTCTGCGCCGAATCCTGAAAATTGGATGGCCTAAGGCTGCCACAGAAATAACCAACCGTAAATGGTCGTGGATTGGTCACACTCTCAGAAGACCTCCAGTAAATATAGCCAGACAAGTATTGTGATGGAATCCACAAGGAAGTCGACGACCTGGTGCACCTGCGAAAACTTGGCGCAGAACTGTGGATAAAGAACTGGAAGACGCAGGATACACGTGGAATGATATCACAAGAACTGCACCTAACAGAATAAGATTTAAGTCGGTGGTCGAGGCCCTATGCTCCAATGGGAGTTGAGGAAGATTATAATGATGATGATGATGAGAGCAAGATTTGGTGGCACATTTTTCAGAACCACTATTTAAAATGTGAAAATTTGTTGAAATAGCCAAGTTTCGTTACAATATAATTTTGTGGTTTGAAAAAAATATTGCAATCTGTAAACTTTTATCGATAAGTTATACTCATCGATGGAAACCGACGAAGCAGTAGACGTCATAACAGAGTCTTGTAAAGCTGTATTTAGCACCTACGGTCCTGTTTCTCGGCCCAAAAATAGGGGCTCCAAAATTCCCTGAGATGTCTCTTAAGGCAAACTTAATTTACCGACAGCAAAGAAGGCCCAAAACGGCTCCTGGAATAACTTTTGCGATAATATACATATTTAGAGGCAAACCCCGGATTCCAACAGGCTACACAAAGTACCTTCAAATAACCCAAATTTACCGCCTTACATAGAGAACCCCAATGGCGTATAGATGTCATCCAGCGGCGAAATTCTCAAGGTTTTAATCGATATGCACTTTCCTGACTGAACTTAAGAACCACCAACGGCCGAAAAACTTCAGGTTAGCTACCACTAAATTGGGCATCATTCTCGAGAGGGAGCATTAACAATGTTTATCTGCACACCGTACCCGATTCCTCATTTTACATGGGATCTGGATCGGGTACTTATAAATTCTAAAGAAAAGAACTCAAATATCATGTTTGGGAGACTTCTCCATAATATGGTATGCATCCCTAGGCCCTCCCCAAGGAGTTGTATTATCGCTTCTGCAGTGGAACCTTGCGGTGATAATTGTTGAAGTTATAAACGACTGGTTATCACGTTATCGCTTTCAGGGAGTGGCCACCGCAGTTTAAAGCTCCTCTTGAAAGTAGGGGGTAGGGGCGGGATGACCTAGAAGGTTTAATATGGTAATATTAAATCGTTTCCGAGTTGGTCGCGCCTCTACCTTAATGATGCTTGTTACCGGAACGTACCGGATCTATATACGGCAGAGTACCATCAACATCAATGACACACCCCAAAACTTTCGTAGAGTGTCTTTGTCGCTCAATAACAACATTGTTTTAACAACGACCGGAAAACATATTTAGACTCTATACAGGCTACTGCAGACAGCATTAATCCTCGTAGAGGACTGGTCCCGTGCAAGCGGCCTCAATGTGAATCCTGCGTAGATTGAAATAGTTCTATTGACCAGGCGCTACAAAACTCCACCTTTCAAACCACTGCAGCTTGAGGGGATAAGGCTCAAACTTTGACAAGAGCTTAAATACCTCGGAGTTAGTTTAGACAGTAATTTCACATGTCGAGGAGGGATCTATAAAGTCCAAAACTAACCTCTACACCACTAAAGCAGCCGTGGAGATTCTGGTTAATTGTTGGACCACTTTGTTTGCGTGTACTTCAGGTTGCGTACAGGATATTCTAAAAGAGGTGGAGATATTGTATGAATAGAATAAGCATATGTAAAATAAAAGCAAAATAATCACATCATTCACTTACATAAATAAATACAAGGCGCATTATACCTCCGTCGTGCTCCTTTTTAATTTTTCATACAAAATTAGAAAAACTTTTGTTCTTTGTGAAAAAACTTGATTCTAAATTTTTGATGCTGCTTTCCCAGGGAGTCGAACCCAGCATCTATTGTGTGGAAAACGAAGCACGCTACCACGGCAACACGCAATTTTGATTAGGCAACCTAACGAAAGACTTTTGAATGTTAGAAGCTTCTCTGCCTAAATTATTAAGAGGTTCTACATTTAAATATAAACCTGCCCAGGACCAAGACAAAAGTTACAAAAGTTAATGCTGATAAGAGGGTCGCTGCCTTAGACGTTTACTTCCTTCCTTTCAAAGTGCACCTTTTGACGCTTTTAGGCGAGCCCTCATACATGAGTAGGTATTGGACCACGACCGGCGCAAGCGTCAATGTCAAACGCACATAACTTAAACGAAGGCAATCTAAGTTCATTACAAATGAAACTAAAGATTTTCCAACAACAAATTTTTGAATAGAGCTTCGTCAAGTTGTATGCGTTCCAACTATCGTTCGCCCAAAGTGAGGCGGGCGTTGTCGCATGGCAAGTGAGGGAGTTTTGTACGGCGCTGTGCCGAACTCCCAGCGGGAACTTAATTTGCCAGAACGCGACTACGCACACGTGTTGCCATTGTTAGCTGATAACAACTAGTGTAGAGTGCTGAAAGCACAAATTTAAGTACACTTTTGTGTTGGTTAAGAGTAAATTGTTGTTGCAATCTTTTTTTTTTTTATTCACAGAGCTTCAATAAAGCTGATTCTTTCATAAACGTACACGTACGCAGGTCTCCTAATTTTCAATATTTGGCTTTTTTTAAATGGGGTTACAAAAGTAATTATAGTCATCAGCAGTAGCTGCAACAACAATGACAACAACAACAACAAACAAAAAATTTAAACATATAAAGTGAAGCGTGCCATGTTGCAGGCATAACAATAACGTTACTATTGGCAGCAATAGCATCACATGCATATGTAAATATGTGGCATAAACAACAACAACAAAAACTACCACAATAAACGTCAGCTTAATAAAAACAGTAGTTTTTTATAAAAAGAGTGATAGCTAGACTAAGCTATACATAGATTCACGGTCCTAAAGAATAAGAGCTTAAGTCGAGATAAGCAAAACTTTGTAGATATGTTTATTATATAGAAACCATACATCTCACATTTTATTTCAACATGTTTTAACATACACGTCCACAGTTAGGGCTTAGTACTATGGAGCTTAGTGAGCCACTAACAGCTCGTGTAAAATAATAGCCATCATAGAAAATTTTTTGTATGTCGACTTACGCTGTTATTACTATCAGAGTACTACATCGGCGCAATTTAATAAACAGCAAGGGTGTGCAAAATGTTAACTGATGGAAAGGGTTGCTCGTCCAGCACTTTGTCATTGTATTGACATGACTTCCCTATAAAGATCGCCTTGTGGTGGATGCTGCATACAACAGATACAACATATGTCGGCGTTGTTATTGTTGTTTTGTGACATTTGCTATATTTTCATAGCCACTCGCTATTCACGTTGTGCATTTTGTTATTATTATTCATTTAAAATTTAATGAAAACCGGTTTGCCTGCTTTTTTTTAAACATTTAATAACTTGATGAGCGCAAAAAAAAAAACAAAAAGAATTTAGCAGTACCAAAGCTCCATAGTAAAATTGATTAGCTCGGCTTTACTCTTTAATTATAAAATTATCTTGTGATCTGTCAAAGCATAAAAACTGGTGCCAGTTGCATTCAATGCAGCTGATACGTGCCGTAAAACCTAGATGTGTGTCTAGTTTCCATACCTTCGGCAGCTCTGTAGATGACGCGCAAACCGTAACCAGGACATAATTTGATAAATTGGTTATCTAAACATTCTATATAAAAAACAAGTTTCTCAAATGCTTGATCACTATACCAACTGTTCTTGATCCCTTAGAGCATTAAAGTTATCTAAAGCTTCTAAAATATTCAGGTTTTTCGAAAACTTCTAAATATTACATCAAAACAGCGGCAATCCTCTTTTTCTTGTTAAGAAAAACCTCTCACACCTGACTTGGGTTCCTGTAAACTATTCTATTTTGTAATATATTGTTACGAATATTAGCAAAACTAAGGGGTGCTGCTATCTCTAAGCCGATGCTAAACAGTGATATCATGCACATCCATAGATCAATCACTATGTATCTACATCAGGGCTATTCATTTGATAGCACAATTGTGCCCTCTCAATTCACACGCATATGATTCGCTCTGTCGTCGTTAATTGAGTTAGTCGTCGCTTGGCACTTGGCGTAGCAACATCGGTGATGGGTATTGGCTGATCGGTATCAAAATATGTATGAAAAATTAGGCGAGATACATATGCTTGTTGTTAGCTCGTTGCTTTCTAGTAAGCGACTAAATGAAAAATCAATTCACCCGCACAATCATCGCGACGATTGCGCTCTCACTAATACAGGTTCACTTTAAGTTTTGAGTAGCCCTGATCTACAAAAACGAAACAATAATTGCGTCTACACATATGTACCATGTACGTATACGAGCAGCGGAGAATCAATGCACAAACACATGCATATATCTTATCTGAATTGCTCACAAGAGAGGGCAATAATTTGTGCAAGTATTACTCAAATCAGAAGTTATAAACGTAGTTGTGGCTGAAACTAACTTGTAAGTTCTGGAATGGAAAAGCCTGGAAGTATGCAATAAGAAATCAAAAAGTATAAAAGGCGCGACAGTAGAGGCGAGGAGTGAGTTTCATTTGAGCTATCAATCAGTTTGGTTATTAAGCCAGCTAGTTGCAAAGTATAAGTGTTATTGTGAAGTACTTTAATAAAGGCCATTTTTCCATTATTCTATATTGGAGTTATTTATTCAACGGTTTAGCGATACGGACGTTGGCAGAAGATTGCGGATAAGGGGAATTTCAGTAAAATCGTCACAATATGTCTGAAGGGATTATTTGGCCCGTTGTAGCAGTTTATAAGAAGCAACCGCAGAATCAGATGTATTATCTTATATTTTTGGTAAATAAATCCGAGATCCCTGAAGAAGGTGCGAAAACGCTCCAAAGCGCGTTAGGGATCACAGAAAAACTTTTAAAAAGGCTCAAAAATTACAATAAAATATAAGTAATTCAAAAATATAATAATTAGAATATTGGCAGAATTGAAACTATATCAAGAGCTCTTAAACCTTCTGAAAATCAATCCGTCTACCGAATTAAACACCTTTGTATAGGATTCACTACACATCCTACATAACAACTTTACTCGCACTTAATAGCGCGAAGTAATAGGCTTCTCTCTTCGAAATTTGAAAAACGTTATAAATCGTGGTTCGCGGATTACCCGAATCCCTTACATATTGTTGACATAGTGAAAGACGAAAGCCCTTCTTTTTACCCCAAATTTCGGCCAAGGACGCAACTCCAAAAACTAACTACTTTCAGAAGTGGAATAATTGACATAACAGCACCTGCCCGGTAGTGAGTAGGTAGAAGGTGGTTTGTGCTAGCGTGTTCTTTTTTAGTATACGTGGGAAATTTCTCAAATATCCGAACTTCAGGGCTTCAAGGTTACATTATAAAACGGAAAGTTTTGACACTCAAATTCATTCGTCCTTGTTAATGTATCCCAATATGTACTTGGCAAGAAAAAAAAATTAAAAATCTATTTTATAGAAAGTAGTATCAAATTAATGTATGTATGACTACCTACCTGTAGCTGTGCTATAGACGCCCTGTTTCAAAGAAAGGCCACGAACTGTCCAGAGAGGCCCCCGAAGCCGTTGCACATTTATGTTTTGAATATTGTAATAGACAAAATAAGTACATATCATACCCAATATATGTAACACACGAGGCGAGTTCCCACAGGCAGTGAACAACTTCTTCCCATGCTCTATGCAACCAAGTTAACTGCCTTCCATGTTACAGTGGTCCGAAGCAAAAAAGGGCAGAATTACTGTTTGAAAATTCGGCGGAAATTGAAAAAGGACTGCTAGCTTTAGCTTTATGCAGCCCAGCCTCGCACACAAACAATGGGCATCTCCGTAGGACTTAGTATCAGGTTCGTCATCGCAGAATTTACCCGTGTAATCGCCAAAAGGAGTCTTACTCCTTTGCTAAGTTCTGCATGTTTATACAAATCAAAGCCCTAATTCGTGCAGTAGAGGAAAGCAATGGAGTAATATGATGCAAGGTCGTGAGAGAGCGAGCAATATTACAGCAACAACAACAAGTCTTGTCAATTTCATAATTTCAAAATCTTTACTAGTGAATTTGGCACGTAAATTTCAGGCGCTTAAACTCGTTTCCGTTTGAGATATGATGCCTCAGTATTTAATGCTTACGATTTCCTGTCTTAAGGAAATGAACCTATCTGTGAAGATTTTATGTCCGATTATAAGTCGTCTTTGACTTGCAGCAGTCACTTTGTTAGTCTTTCGGTGCATCTCAAAGTACCTGCGAAATGAAGGTAGATGCAATTGATGGCAAATCAGCATTAGTTTATCTCAAGGTCTCATCAATAAAAAAAGATTAACCTGACTTATAAATCAATCTCAGTTGTATAAATGCATGGCTAGAGTATATCCAATGCCTCCCAGATTAGTTTGAAAATGAGAATATCTCAATTGAAAACTGTCTGCGCGAGGGCTATAACTTTGTATACGTACGCTCTACTTCTTTTTTTTTCGTTGCGATAGTTTTGGTTATCCGACATTTTTTACTTGTACTAGTAGCATATCGATACCTTTCATACAACATATTTTTCCTAAACCTCTGTGGTCATAATCAAGCTACATATGTACTACTCTCAGACCACACTTGACTCATCATCACATCACTATGCTGCTACTAAATAAATGCACACCAACTTTGAAGCTAGCAGCCACACTTATGTACATGTATACATTAAAGCAAGCAGTCGCACTTATGTACATAAACACACGAACAAACAAAGCAGAATTTGTTACTCACACATACACACATAGATAGCTAAATAACCAAGTATGAGATACAACTGTTCCAGAAGGTAAAAAAGGCATATTCGTGAAAAGTCTAGACCTCAGGAGAAATATGCGAGCGAGGCAACAGAGAGTATAAAAGCAGCGTAAGCTGAGGAATAACGAATCAGTTTGATTTAAACACGCTATTAGTGAAGTATAATTCCAAGTGTAAAATACTACTCCCCAAGTAGTCTAAATAAAGACCATTTTGCAATACTGAATATTGGAGTTATTTATTCAACAGTTCAGCGGTTCGAATGCTAGCAGAACGTGTTAAACTATCAGGAATTTCCCAGAATTCGTTACAATACCAACAATAAAGGAAGTCTAAGTTACGGCAGCATATTGCGTACTGTTGTATAGACGCTAATCCACTTGGTAGTACCGCTATTAAAATTGTTAGTGCTGGTGTGAGTTCTAATTTACGCTTTGGGCGCTTTACATCTAAAAAACCGATTCTCATTGAAAAGAACAAAAGCATACGCATCCCTTTTACTCACCCCATAGAGGGAAAAGTCACAAATGTTCGAGTGTCATTAAACGAGGTAAGGAAAAAAGTTGGCAGATTAAACTTTGAGTGCACAAACATAAATCCTTTGATTGGAAAAGTGCTGCTTATGCGCAACCACTCAATGCATTCTGTGTATTAATTTCTTATGCATTGAATCAGAGAATCTATCTATCGTTCATCAATTCATTCAAGCATATATTTCAACCACGAAATGAGATCGTTTTCTCGCTTATGCTTCGCTAAACGAAAAAAAATCCACAAAATGAAGAAACAAAAGCCTTGATTCCATGCATGCATGAAAACTTATCGGCCAAAGCATCATTGCCAATGGCAACACCACGAAAACACACACACCCTATACATCTTCGAACCCACTTACAGAGCAAGTACAAAGAAAAACACAGCGGGTGCGATGAGGTGAGCACAGAAACGGGAAGACTTACATTAACTGCATAAATAAAGGGATATACCTACAATATATATATATTAGGCCGGGTCGATTTGTTGGGAGGCAAAAAAATCGCCCATTGCTCTGTGAAAATCATATTCCAGGGATCAAAATAAGAAACGTTGCCGAAGGAACCATACCTCTAAAATGAATTCTGATGTCCCCCCCCCCCCCCCCCCCCTTTGGGTCGTAGGGGCAAATTTTGCAAAATCCCACTTTGAAATGCCTATGTTTTTTTCTTTTTGGAGTTTATTTTTCTCTTTAGAAATTTATTTAGTCAGAACATATGTAAATGAAAAAATGAATTTAACTTAGTAATAGAAAAGAAATTTAAAAAAAATAATCAGAAATTAGCGTTTTTACAACCCCCTTTTAAAACCAAGGCATCACTGTGATGCATTTGCATGTCGTAAACATAGTTGTGTGGGTTTTTTATTCAACCGTTTTAAAAAATTAAGGTATCACTGTGACACAATTACAGATCGTAAAATTGCTTGTGTTGCTTTTTTTAAGCCACCACAAGACACAGCAGGTAGAATTGAAATTGCCCCTACCCAAAAGTTCGACCCAAAGGGGGGACATCAGAATTCGTTTTAGAGTTATGGTTCCTTCGGCAAAGTTTCTTACTTTGATCCCTAGAATACGATTTTCACAGAGCAATGAGCGATTTTTAAATCGACCCGCCCTAATATATATATATATATGTATGTTTTGTTGTTGCATTTGATTGCGGCTTCTTTTATTGTAGTTACATTTTATTTGACAGTAAAATTATTTGATTTGAAAAATTTAGGGTATTTTTTCTCTTTCCCCCTCCAAACTTTTAGCGCCGTTAACAAGCTGTGATTTCATTAAGACATGCCTTTTCCTTAAATTAAAAATGCTCGATAGGCGAAAATGCGTACACAAAATTGGTACGAAAAAAAGGGGAAAAAGCAAGGGAATGAAAACGATGCCAAATGTTATATGCTCGTCAAATAGTCACTCATTCAATTAGTCACCCAATCAGCTAAAGGCATTGCACCCCTTTTTGTTTTTTTGCATCCTCTAAACCTGCAGTGTTGTATTGAGGGTTGCGTGTAAGATGTACTAGAGGGAATGCAAGCACACACACAAATTTGAAACTGGGTGTGTGCGAATACTAAAAGTAAACTACCGAATACTGAATTTTGTTGCAATTATTGCACTAAGCTCTTTTGATATGCTTGTCGTTATCGCTGCAGGTCAATCTGGAGACGCAAGCCGTACTTATTCTGTAATAGTAAATATTTACTGCATTTATACGAAAATCAAATATGCGAAATATTACACATTCATGCGAACAAATCCTTGCTATCTAAGTACATGCATAATAGATGAGCTAGTTTAAGCCATGCAGTTTGCAATTGAATCTGCTGGGTCGCAACAAACTACTCCTAAAAAGAGTATGTTTTTATCTACTATCGATGTTGCGGCGCTGCTCGTTCAGCGACTACTAATCGAAAGAGATTAATAATATTAGTGAAGTGAGCGCGAATAATTATTTAACTATTTGAAGAACTCAACATTCTTGGAAAGAATTAAGAGACATTCCCTAAAATTGATCGCATTATTGTTAATTCTTCCGAGTTTTTTGTCAAGAGAACAATTTCTTTTAGTTATTTCAACAAAAGAGAAATTGTTGGTCTCGGGTTAACAATATTCTCCAAAAATTACAAATACTCAAACAACCTAACTGATTTTTCTGTTAAGAGAACCCCAGCCAGCATTTATTGAAAATTTTGATCAAAAAATATTTAAATATCATACCCCAAGATGATTAAAGACGTTCAAATTTAAAAGCATTTTCTGTTCGAAAATTAATGTATCGTCGGCAGAAAAATGTACCATAAATGTGATTATTCTTGAATAATCATTTATGATTCATATTTCGAAACGCTTTTTGGTCATATTTGATATCATTGTAAAATTGGGCTTCAATTGTTTTAGAGTAATATTTGAATGCTTTTCACAGTCATTTTCTAATCATATTCGTGAACATATTTCAATCATTTTGGTCGAGATTTTTGTATAATTTTTGAATGCGATTATGATGAATTTATTCTTCATATCTCATTCAAAATAAGATACTACATGCTAATCTTATTTCATCAGGGGGACAAAGAATGCGGAAGTGAGCTATTTGAACCACAGGTCACTCGCAAACAAACTTGACGATATACACTTCGACTACAACATCCAACATCAGTTATGATCGTCAATATCTTATAAAACGATAAGGTACGGGATGTTGAAGCCGTATTCAGGTACGTCAAGAGAGTTTCACTTACCTGGGGTTCAAATAGCTCACAAACTTTGTACTGTCCAACCATTATGTATTTTCTTGGAAGCCGAAGGTGGAGAAATGATTTGTGACATTTTCGGTTACGAGCAGCATTTACAATATATGTATTTTGTATAAATAAAAAAAAATTTTATATATTTTTTCTAACTTCATGATTGAAAAAATGTGTGCAAGTGAAAAAATAAGATTTTCAATGAAAAGTAAAATTTTAACAAGTATAAAATTTATTGTTCAGTCAACAAAGATAGTCTGAAAAGATTCAGAAAGCTGATTGAAAAATTATTAAAAATTTTTGATCACCTAAACTAAACACATTTGATTCAAATATGATTCCAAAATGTGATTGAAAAACAATATTCGGTTTTTGATCATCAAAAGTATTCATATTTGATTATTTCTTTTGTTCACTTGTATGATAACTCATTATTTAGTCAGAAAGAGTAATCTAATTGTACCGATATGTAGGGAAATTCAAAATTGAATCACCTAAATGCTGAGTGGGACGGAGTTAGTTCGTAATTTTAAAAGCGAAAACTCTAAATACTATGCAAATACAGCAGCTGATTTTACAGAGAAACTTATACGGTATTCCGTAGTATAGGGCTTCAATATTTGGGCCGGAAGGAAATGTAGGGTCACTTTTCTTCGATTATTCTGCATACCGCTAAAATAAAACAAAATTTCCGTCTTCAACTACCACCCAGACCTGATGCATGCCAGTCCTGGCTTTAAAGTATTCCTCATCGTTTTTCCAGCGACCGACTTGGTATGGGAGTAGTGTACTTTAGGGAAACATTGAGAAATTATGTGGGCACCAGCAGACGCTCCAAATCTCCACACAATATTCGATTTTACCAAGTTGGGTTCTAATGCTTTTAAGTAGACCTGGATTTGAGACTGAATGCACGGCGAGAATCAGGCAATCGATAAGACTAATTAATCCGCATTTAGTTGTATTACAGCACACCTAAGTCGCATTATCCATTTCTAAACCGTCGGTGCAAACTGTAATATCCCTTCCACTGTCTAAACCCTTCTTTAATTTCCATCTAAATTTTGAATGGGAATCATACCAAAATATTTGGCTCTAAAGTGATGTTTACTGTTGTATCTCTCACTTTCGTATATTTAGTTAGCAGTACAAGCCCTGTCTATAGCGAAATACCGCAAGGCGCCGTTTTCTTGCGCCCATAAATCGTTCGAAGGAATTATGATGATCATTTTGTGTAATGCAACAGCGTTATAACCCGACTGATTCGAGACCAATATTTTTGACCCATCGAGCCTTTGGGTTGGTGCGTTTCAATCGCCTTTTATGACAGGCATGCCTACGGCGGAAATGTTCTAAGCCCTTTAACCCCTGACTACTCTTGTTCCTCTTGCCCTGCATATTTATATTATTTCGACAACTACCACTATCAAGAAGAGATACATTAACAAGAGATCTGATCCTGTTAGGTGTTTTAAATACCGATCACGCGTCTTAATTTACCGGTCTTTTTCCGAGTATAGAATCAATTCATTCAATTATAGAGCGTTGGGTTTTATGGACTTCTTTTCAACGTATTTAAAAGAACCATCAATGTCAAGGGAGTCTCCCAGGGTGCACTCCAGGCAGTTAGAAAATTTCAGGATAATGCTAACAACATATTAAATAACGCTTTCAACCGATTTTTACTTCTGGTGTGTATTTAAGCTTCTTCCAATCGCGAAAGTTGGCGTGGTCTACTAGGTTTCCGGTATATATGCTGCCAATTGTTATTATATTCTATGAACTCCAAGTTTCTGTAAGAGATCTGAAGAATTGCAATTCTCTACAACAACTTTACGTTAAAAACAGCAGTCGTTCGTATTATTAAAAAGACAGTTAGCTGAATAGTTGGTCACTAGATACATAATAAGTAGTTGCGAAGTAGTTTTCATTTTATTATTTTGACTGCATGGAAAATATTATATATGCCTCAATGTTTATGTTTGTAAGTATTTACATACGTTTACCACCGACCCTCTCCTATAACATTTTGTAATCAATTTCATTTGCATATTTAAAATTTGCATCCGTTTTGTTGCCTCAAGAGATTTTTGCAGTTTCCTGCATTGTCTCTTCTTATCCATAGCTCAGTCGCACTTCCATTGAATATTGCATGCAAATCGAGTACTTGAATGCGTAAGTTGAGTGCTATGAATGACAAGGTTTTTTGATGGGATTAAAAGGGTGAAAAGGATCTAGTGATATTAAGTGTGGGTAGAGGAATGAAATGAAAGTGATTGCATTATATATGTATTTATGTGCTATGTATGTTTGTGCATTTATAGCTTTTTCATTTAACATTCACAAGTGTATCGATTAGCATTGAGTGTTTTTTGGTACCAAATTCGCATCGTTGAAGGACTATCGCTTGGAAGATGAAGAGATAATTTTTATTAATTTATTAATTTTTTTTTATTTTTATTTTGAATTGTGTCATAAATGTCAATTAAAATTGCTTTGCTAGAAATCTGAGAGAGTTAAATAGTACAGCATATATTCGTATGCAAGTATTTGTATGCCCAGCTCTGTTATTTTAGAGAAAGACTATTTAATATGCATATGTTTGAACCTGGTACTTTGACCATATTTCGAGAACCGACGAAATCGATGAGCCTCTGTTTATTAAAGGAGGCTACATTGTGGAGGCTGAACTTTTGGACTGTGGAGCCAAAAGCACCTTCTCTGGCCGTCGACAAAAACGACGGTATATCAGGGCGGAGCAGGGTTCGAATATGCGTTTTAGACGCAGAATGTGTTCTTCACCTATTCCTCCTCTTCCTCGGTCGGTACATGGACGCAGACGAATGAAATATTAAAGAATTTCGCTTTTATGGCGATCTTGGCAAAACGTTCGTACAAATTCATGAACACCAACAACGAAACTGTGCTTATTTTCAAGTTCAGTTCAGTAAATGTCACATATTTTTTATGGTTTTTTTTAATATGCCTCGTCCGTCGCATCTCTTTAATGGTGGAGAGTCCGTTTTTTCGTCCACGAGGACAACAACCAGCCGGCCAAAATACTGCCCTCAGAACCGCTACGGGCTGTCTTCTTATGTCCCTAGAAAACCAAAAATACAATGAGGCGAGAGTACTTCCCATTGGGGGGAGAAATGAAATCCTGAACGAACAATTTCTGGCGAATACCCAGAATCTTGGCCATCCCAACAACGAAATCTTTCCTTTAGATTTGAAGCGAATACGCACTCAAATCACAACAGTACATCTTACATATATATCACAACAGTACATCTTACATATATACAAAATATTTCTATAGAAATATTGATCCTTTACTTGAGACTCGAACTCGCTACAGGAAAAAAGCTGGAAAAATCAATCGAACTACTTGTGAATTCAACCGAAATTTCTGTCAATTTTTATCTATCGTTAATAGCTGTTGAATCAACTTCACGCAGATGGTTGATATTGAAATGATCTTTTTAATAGTTAAATCAACAAAAAACTGTTTATGATACGTAAGCCACAGCCTTGTTATTCTAACAATTATTACTGCCATCCTAAGAATACCAATGTAAACTGTTAAAACAACAGCTGTGCTTCAACATTACAATAAGAGTGAAAGCTGTTGATATGACAGACATTTCTGCGACAGCATGGTCATGATAACAAAGTAGTGAGTGCCTTTTTGTTTTAACATTTGCTGATGCATTGTATTGACAGTTGTTCGCTGTTGAAATAACCATTGATATATGTTATCTTAACAAAAAAATCAGTCATTTTAATTAAGAATCTGCAATTTTTACATAGTATTGCTAATTTATGATCAAAAATGTCTATACTGTTAAAATGACTCAACAACTTTGTTCTCTTGACAAAAAAACTCGGCTGAATGAACCACAGTGCAATCAATTTGACCTAATATCTGCCAATTCAAGAACAACAAACACGATTCATTCAGAGCCGCCCAACCCCTATACACTCATAGAACTTTTGTTTTTGTTTTGCCCTGAATCATAGGCGCAGATACAAATTTACACTTCAAATATAAAAAAAATTCAAAGCACTCCCATGTGCTCTCAGAGATAAATAAAATGCATATGGAAGTTTTTGATTTCCATATGAAAGTGCAAAGTAAAAGCACTTTCATATGATGAGCGAGCGCTTCGGTATAAAAGACAGTTTTACACTTACAATTTGAAAACTAAAAATTATTCAAAAATATTATGGCACTGAAAAAAATGTGTATTCCAAATTTATTCATTAAGAAAATTAGAATTCCTCCTGCCATTTAAGGGTTTGATCACGGAATTTGGATAAGACTTAGAAACTTGCATACGCCTTTATTTTGACATTATTTTAATGGTATTAAAAGTCATGATAAGTCGCATGTGCGTGTTTTTGACACGAAGTCGCAAAATTTGGTACTTCACAAATATCTCGCTTCCTATGTTTCGCTCGAATTTCATGTTCAGTTCGAAGTTGAACATCAAGTCCAACCTGGAGTACTTTTTCGTGGGTGTTCTCAATCAGTTGAAGCTCAAGCAGTTGCTGAAACTTTGCATCGACCTAGATTAGATATTACTGAAGCGAACTCGTTCGAATATGGTATTTGGACTAACATTTGGGTCGCCAGCAACATCGATGCAAAACTTTAAGAAATAGGCGTGGCTGCGCCCTTTTTAGAGTAAGTTTTTCACTACAATTCTGAAGCTGTAACTCCGGTAATAAGTCACATATCGTAAACAAATTGGTGGAGATTATCTGAATGCCATATTAATGACAATAACAATTGAAATAAATATGAACCAGTGCTGAGTGACGTTGTTGTGCTCGATTTCGAGAATTAAAGAAACCCCCTTATCAATTTTATTGATTATGTATTTTTAAGTTTTTAAGGCAATGATGGCCTGCTACAATTTTAATTTGTTTGAGGAAAGTTTAAGTTTTTATTTGCTTGTATTCCATAGTGTCGTAGTTTTGAATCCGTATTTAAAAAAATGCTCTATAAGCTAATTTAATTTATGCCACAAAACGAATACCCTTTTTATATAAATTTCAATCTTTAAAATCAATCTAAACTACTTAGGAGTATCAACAGTCAAGTCATTGACTCGCCAGCTTATGGTCCAAGTTTAGTTACCAAAATTTGCAAAATATCGAACAAACGAACCATCAAAACACTTAAAGTATTTAAGTAATAAACTTTGATATCCAAAGTAAAACCAATCTTCTCATACCAACTACCAAATTTAGTTGAATACTCCTACTTGAACTCCTACTTTTACATAGACAAACTAATAAAGTTGGCCAATAAACCAAAAGTATGAAAGCACTGGAAGCTGTAGCAAGAAGGTGAAGAGATCGAAATCAAAATCAAAATCAGTTACGAAACAAGTTTATTGAACAATTTATCAATGAAAGCACAAAAAGTTTTACACAAACAATAAGAATATTTGCTTAAGAAGGAAGTATAAATAAACAAAATGATGGACGTCTATGAAAACTTCGTAGTGAGTTCGCTTTTAATATGACAGTTGGACTATGCTTTCCAAAAGAGACGACAAAATAGATCAAAACTTCACCAACAACAAATGAGTAGGGTAAGAGGAAATTTGGATTGTGAGAATGAGTAAAGAAACAACTGCAAGGCATGGATACGATTTGGGATTCGCCAGCCAAATCTTAACAAATTGGCAAAACTCGGCACGAAAATTGGTTTAACGCTTCGATTGCTGCTCTAAAGAGAATAATCCTTAGTTTACTTTTGGATAGCAAAAGTTGGAATGCCAACTGTTCGAATCGAATTTGGTATGAACATTGTGTAACATTTGTTGTTGTCAGCCATTTTTGCAAAGCGTGACTAAAGCGACAAAAAATTAAAGTGATTGCAAAATGAATTGAATTGTGTGCGAAATGCGTGCAAAACGAAATGAAAATTGAGGTGAGAGTGAGAAGATTTGTGACTTCTATTATATTCTTAAAAAAAGAAAAAAAAAAAAATAGACCTAAGATAACAGACGCACAAGGCATATTTCTTCCCTTAAGCGCGCATATACAGGAAGCTGGACAAAGTGGCAAATGACAGCCGAGTGATGAGTAGCATTAAGGCGCTTAAACGCGTAAGACGCACATAGAAGGCGATTGATGTGAAGCAGTCGCTGTCGAGAAGACAGTTGAAGACGTGTAATGCATGCAAAATCGCATAAACTAAGTTGGCCGCAATGGAGCACAGAGAAAGACAAAAAAAAAAAAAAACAAATGTCTTGCTACTGATTTTTTTTTTTGTTTTGGATGTGCAAACAACGAACGACACCGGAACTACAAACATGCGCTTTATTTTTCAATAATTTGGAAAAATGTAGAAAACATTTGGCAGTAATATGCATATTTGGGGTGCCTTTACAGGGTGTTATAAAGGCAAACAAAATTTTATTTTAAAAATTAATAAAAAACCGACATACATTTAATAATTTGTAAAGTTTTCTGCTTGGGCCAGACAAACAACACACTTTTTACTGCGATATACATGACTTTGCGGCCAAGAAACGAAAAGGCAATATTAAATTGTGGTTTGTCACGCTACGCGTTTCGACGCTTTCACGTCTTCTTCAGGGAGTACAATTATTTATAACAAAATTAATACAATTTCCACAGTTTTTATTCAGGCTCGTCCTGGTAGGCCACATTATCAACTTTCTGTTCATTGTTTTAGTAGAGGACTATATTTCTCAACAACCTTATGAAAAACAAACAATACCGAGGTAAAAAGTTAATACGCTTCAACTATTTCCGAATTTGTTCATTTGAAATGAAAAAAGTTCCATTTGACATGAAAATTCTAAAACAAGACAGTGCGTTAAATTGAATATAATTACTGAGGATCTCCTAGCTTACTCAATTGGGAATTATTGGTCTGAAAGTTGGAGAGGAGACTCTCAAAAGAATTTGAAAGATAGCGAACTAGGAAGATAATTCATGACATTTCTTAAAATGGAAGTCCAATATGTAGCTCTATACTGAAGGCAGATTTCTATGTAAACCCTTGCCTTTTTGTAACATAGAAATGTTTCATTCCAAAATAACCACCCTATAATCTGCAAAATCCATACGTATTCGTTTTAAATCGTATAAAGAATTTAAACTAGGTTAGAGCTTTCGCAGCTTACCGGAAATAAGCTAATGCTAACACAAAATTATTTGCTTTTACGCAACCCCAAAAACTAAAGACAAAATAAGAAAACGCGCTCCACCTCACCGAAAATGAAACAAGATGAATTTATATGCCTTCAATTTTTGCACGAAAAATGTCAATCACAATACAAATTAAATACGCGTACAAGAAAAATGATGTTGACGATGCGTGCAAATGGGGCACAGCAAATAAGGCGAGGCAAAAGTGAGTTGGAAAGACGCGGCATGAAAGGAGGCAAAGCGTTAGGTGGCGAGTGAGCTGAACGGTCAAATGATGCGTGAAAATTCAAATGACTCTCAAGACAGCCAAGTGCCAACAGCAATTGCATAACATAAAACAACAAAATATATTTCAAGATATTTCTGCATATACGAGCTACAGAGTTAGGTCATAGTTCGACGCGCAAAGCAAACACACTTGAAGAGGTGTAAAGTAAAGCACGCAGGCATACAAGTTTTCATAACATATCGCTTCACAGCTGACCGCATTAAACTCGAGCAAATATACGTTAAAACAATACTGCATTATGTTGTTTAGTTATCGCTTTCCATATGCTGCTGTCGCTGGTGCATGGGTTTTAAGATTAGCAGAGCCACTCTTCTTACCTCAGTGTACCTTCTGCGCGTTGCTGCACAAAGGGTCGTTTTACTGCAACATGGTCATGGTAATTTCTACATGGATTTAAATAGGATCACAAACACAAATGCTGCAATAGCAACAAATGCTTAACGACAAAACGACAAATAAGATTTTGCTAAGCAATCAGCACCAATAACGCAGCAATTGCTATGAGACACATTTGCTTGTACGTAGATACATATGTACGTATTTTGTTGCATGCAACATTTGTGTATGCCGAGCATTTGTGCGTCAGATTAAAGCCTAAAATCAATATACATACATACATACATATCTACAAGTGGTGTGTGTGTCTGTTTGCTTGTATTGTTTGACCCAAACATGCTAACTACTTTTCCAACCCACAACCGTCAATCAAGCGCACGCACTATTTTGTTGGTTAGTTAATATATCTGCCTACCTTCATATCTGTTGTTGTGATTAAAGTTCCTTGCCGCCTGCCTGCCAAAGAAAATTACGCAATATAGTAGCTAACATAGGGTACACGCACAAATAAATAAATAATTTGGTCACGTGCGTAAGTATACTATAGTCCTACTATCAAATGACATACAGATAAAAGTGGTTATAATGGAATTGCACAGTCAACTGAGGTTTCGGTCTAAATTGAACTAAAGTTGATGAGTCTGCCATATTAATGCATATATATATTACAGGGTGGCCCATATATTTCACGGAAGCTAGACAGGGCCCATATCGTGTGTTACGAACAGTGACCGAAACCTATTTTTGAAATCACAAAAGCTCTAAGATGGTGATTCGGCTTAAGGGCATATGCAAGGTGGGTACAATTTGTACTCATACTATCCATAGTTGACTGTCAATTTCGATTGACCGTTTCATATCTATTGTTTCAGTGAAAATTACGTCATCGTATAACACGACCCGGCCAGGACTGTTGACTGCTGTGGCAGTAAGATAACAAGAGCTGACTCGTTTTTTTTTTTTAAATTTAAGCCACAGCAGAGGTAACTCTAAAAACCGATACCGACAAGTTATCGTTGTTGTTGTAGCGATAAGGACACTTCCCGACTGTTTTGAGGAGTGTCATCGATGTGGAATTGGGGGTCGCCAAGGCCTCGCCTGCTAAATATGTGTATGATACATGCATATTTGAAACAGAATTCGCCTCGCGTAGGTGAGGTTGACAAATGGGTTGCGCAAGCTATGAATAGCGCTTAGCAACTCCTTGAAAAGCTAAGGATTACATTTATTATTTTATATTATTATCCGCTTGTCAGAAGCGAAATTATTGTCGAGATATCGACTATCGGTTTTGACAACAAATCGACAACTTTTCGATAGTAAATTTGTAATACTCGTATAACGAATAGTTATTTTTTCAATATTGAATCGATCACTTTTTGTTCACATGTCGATAATTTTCGATAGCAAATCGATACGGTTTTGATAGATCATCGATAACTTTTTTAATAATTATCGATAATGTTTTTAATAATTCAAATAAATATTCAATAATGAATACATAAGTTTTCGATAAATAATTGATAACACGCCGATAAGAAAGCGACAACGTTTTCACAACATATCGATAAATTTTCGAAAAACAATCAAAAAATGTTGGATAGTAAGTCGATAACAAAGCGATAACTCGCCTATAAGAAAAATCGAAAATTCATCGATAAAATTTTTTAAGTTTATAATACTTCGATAACAAGTCGTATATAAGGGTTACATATCTCGCTCACATCCCGTCGATAACAAACCGATAACTCATTGATAACAAGTCGTTGGCGCTGCAATAAAAAATTTATAATACGCCGTCCGATTTTCGCCTCGGTTTTAACTTGCAATCCTCCTGTTCCTTTCCGTTACCTTACTTTCTTTTCCTCCTTCATCACATCCACATTGTTATCGACACTATAATTTTACCGCCCCTCTTCATCCACCTCTTCTCCCGTATTCTCCCATTTTTAGATTCAATTCCTTACCTCTGTCTTTTCACTTTCTTATTTATTATAAAAGATTTGTTTCTCTGCCTTCGCTAATTTCGTTTAACTTATTTGCTCATTGATTTCGTTCATTTCAACTCTACTGCGTACTTTGTCCCTTCCTTTCCTTTCCTCTCTTTTATTTATTTCCTATTATTTCCTTTGGTTTGCTTTACTTTCCATTCATTTCCTTTCCTTTCGTTGCTATCATCCACATCACTATCGTATATTCTATATCCGGCCATACAGCATACTACTCTTACGCTTACATCCTAGACTCCCCCATTGCGTGAGAAAAGACGTTTACAAATCTAAATTGTTATTCCGTTCGGATACAAAATTATGTGAGTTAATCCAAAGAGGATAAATACAATAAGAGCCGTCACTCGTTATTTTTTTGGCATTTACACGATGTATACTGAGAGGTAGTCGCTACTTTTTTTTTGGGCGAGATGTTTATAAATGTCTTCTATACATTTTCGTGGGGTATTTGTGTTTATTTTTCGACTGTATTTAATTAATTTATTCAATTCTTTTTCCAAAAATCACAGTTGCACAAGGGGCCTACACGGCATGGATAAATGCGAGACAATTAAAAATGTCCCTCTCAGAAAACATTCGGCATCAATTTTTTGAATTTCCAGCGAGATAATCGCCACAAAATAACGAGTGACGGCTCTTATTGTATTTATCCTCTTTGGTTAATCTCTTAAAAGGGCAAACATAATCCACTGCTCGCAATCCCGAACGCTTTCCGGCCTAATTCACTTACAAACGAGTTGAGATGAAACTGATGAACTCGGTGTTGCTTATATAGTCCGCGAATATGTTCGTCTAGTTATATCTATTCGTTCTGTATGCTTGCTGCACTTTCGCTGCTGTTTTGGCAGAACTTGATATATTGTGCTAATGTTGTCGTTTCTGTCGGTGCATACATTACATGCTTTCCATTCAATGTTGCACCCTGTATGCAAATAGTCAATGTAATCGGAGAGTTTTTAGATACATTATGTTCATTTCGTTAAGAGTTTACGTTTTTATGTACTCGTATTCGTGAAACATGATTTTTTATTGCGCAAATATTAAGTGCAGCCAAATGCAAAAAGTATTACTTTACTGTAACATAGAAACGTGTGAATTTGGTGATTGGTCTGCGGATCATAAAATTACCAGTCGTCATGATGATTATACTTAAAGGTAACAAAATGTATAGTTCTAAATGGTTGCGGTATATTATTATATATTTAATGCTAACACGAAAGTTTGCTCTTAGAAAGCACAAAAATGGGAGCGAAAACTCTACATAAAGTGACCCCGGATAGTTCTTACTTCGCACTGGAAGTTGTTCAACAAAGTAAAGTAGAAACTGGGCTTCGCTTGGAGCTGAAAAATGACGCGATCAAGATTTGTGTGCTGCCAATTGTATTTGTCTACATTTCAATAATTATTTCCGAGAGGATTAGTGCTATGGAAAACATGAAACCAAAACTTAGCTCATATATTCCCGAATATATCGTGAGCTTAAGGTAAGATAACTTTATAACTTTATCCCGGTTGGAGTTTTCGAAAAATAGAGTTTCACCATTTATTCATACTGACAAAGTTCAGGGTGACGTTAATCTGATAAGAGCTATCTCGCTTCATCCTCTAGATGATATAAGTGACTGAATGTTGTTACTCTTGTAAAAGCAAAACCAATCCGAAGTTTTTGGATATTACGGTCCTACGTGCAGTTTCGTGGTATATATGGATAGTTCTGTTGTTAAGACCTGAATGTATTGAAAGCGGCAGCTGACAATGAAAACTTGACTGCCTGGCAGAAGCAAAATACTCCAATATGTTCCTCTTGTTGTCTGGTCTAGGGCAGACATTTCACCATAAATCAAACTGTGAGGGACATGTACGGGGCTATTATATTGAAAGCATTGCCTTGTAATGATTGAGTTTACTTTAAGAAAGTAATATTTTTCTCGTTTTCCTATAAATCCTTCCAAGTCAATAGCTTGTATACATTTTCACAGTTCATTTGATATTTCCTAATAACAAAGGACTGGAGTACTACTTGGACATGAAAATTATTTTTCATAAAGTCATCAACACAGCTGCTACAAAACAAAATAAGGGTGGGTGCTTGCTCATAGATGAGCATGAACTATGCAGACAACTTGTTATTATTACAATTTTTAATAACAACAACGATGGCAACGCCCAAATATTGATTAATTATTATTATAGGGAACGTTTTAATTTGACTATTTTGTCAATGAAATATCATTTCCAATTATTGTTAGAACCAATTATCTTATTAAGCATTTGGCTTTTAGTCTATCGCTATGGGGTTAATGAATAAGGACACAATTATGTAGGAGCCAGATACTATCTCGTTCGTCTTTGCCAACTGCCATAGTTTTGGTATGTCTATGCTGGGTTTAGTACATGATTAGAGAATGAATTATCAATGTATTAATGGTATTGTCAATTCCAATGTGTGATAACTATTTCCTATATGAATGAAACATCTATACACCTGCGAGTGAGAAAAATAGCAGTAAAAATAATTTGGAAATTTTATTAAATAACTTTTTTTTCATTTCCATTAATCTTATTAAAAACTTGAATCAATTACATATGTAACGAAAACTAATATTTTGAAAATATTGAAAAATTCAAAAAGTTTTCGAAAATCTTCATGAATACTTCGAAATTTTTATAAAAAATTTTAAGAAACTTTTTCAGTATAGCTTGTGATATTCGATTAATCGAATGATATGATATTCGATTTTCAAAATTCGATTAGTTAAAAACTAATAATCGTACATCGTCGACTATTCGATAAAATAGATCGTTGTCGATTATTCGAATAATCGCTGCTGAAGGATTATTCGAATGTTAAAATATTATTTACTTACTTCATTGGCGCTTAACGGTTTAAACGGTTATGACCGTCCAGCAAGGCGTGCCAGTCGCTTCTTTTCTCTACCAACCGGCGCCAAATGGTCACACCAAGGGAGTTTAAATCGTTTTCCACCTGGTCCTTCCAGCGGAGTGGGGGCCGCCCTCTACCTCTGCTTCCATAGGCGGGTTCTGATAGACACACTTTCTTGGCCGGAGCGTCATTCATTCGTATGTCATTCATGTTAAAATGTACATAGGTAAAATTTAACCACAAAAACTCAATATTTTTCATTTTAAACCAAGGTTTGTATTTGCTACTGCAGAACACCAGTAGCAACGAAAATTAAGCTTTGCTATTGCTCCGGCTCTGAATATAAATAGATTATAGAGTAGAGTTATTGCATGAAAAGTGATAGTAATTCTCTGGCGGTTCTATGAACTACTTCGTGTTTTAGATTGCAGCAAATAGCAAACTAATAACTACGAACAATATACCTTTTGTAGCAGAGCGGTGGGATAGGTAGGGCACTTTCTTCCGTAGTCATTTCGACATCATTTTGGTCACTCCCAAAAGGTTTTATGGACTATTCCGTTGTAATTTTGTGAGGGTTTACGACGCATTCGGGGTCATATCTGTATAGTTGTAGGTACTGTTGGGGTCATATGAAGCTTATTTCTTTACTCCAATTCAATTTAAATTTTAATTAAAAACCAGAAAAGATAATCAAATTTGCAAATCATTTTTCTTTCAATTTTTTCTACTCGCAAATGTACAGAGCAGTGGGGTTTTTATCAAATTTCGTCACAGAAGTTGTCCTTGTTTTTTTTTTCGATAATTTAATAAAAAAAGACTATGAATTTTGTAACGTGTTTCGTTTCCCTTATTTGAAGGGGGGGGGGGGGGGGGGGGGGGTAAAATGTTGTTAGCTGACCTAATCATGTGAAAATGACTTCATAGCTTAAAAGGACATTAAACGGAAATGTGAAGCTTCTAAAGGCCAAAATAATGACATATCAATTTTAAAAATCGGACGTCAAATAACCAAGTTACAACGAAAAACATTTTCGGCTGTATTTCGAAAGATCAAAAAAAATTTTAAAAAAACCCTCTCAACATAATCTTCAAATTTAGGGGCGGACATTGGCAACTTTTTTTTTCGACCCAGTCTAATACCCGCTTTAAAAACTATGAATTTAAAAAAAATTTCGTAACATTTTCCTGAATTTTCGAGAACGTTTTTGTGATTGTTTTGCGTAATTTCAATTAAAAATTCATAGAAAACTTTTCTTGTATTATTGAAAATAAAAATAGAGGACTTTAAGTGACCAAATTTAATAAAAATTTCCACTGCTATTTTCATGCTCGCTGCTGTACATACCCTCCCTCCATGTCTTTCCTATATGCTTACCATTCGAAAACAAATTATCAACCAAAACATGTCACAATTAAAAAATAGATGAGTGTACAATTCAAAGTACTAATACGCGCCACAAGTAATTGCTGATCAGCTTTAAGCAACTCCACATAGACCACTTTACCGCAACTAATAACATAACTGTAAAGTACTTCCATTAGTGCTACTAATGGAATTTGTTGTAATTTATTTCTCATATCACCTTCAACCTCCGCTACTACTCAAATAACTTCTCTTTGACCACTCAGTAATGTTATATTCTCCATCCCTTGAAAATTTAGCAACAACATTTCATATTATTCCTTTCAGCGAACATGTCGTATAAACTCACAACTATTTTGTACTTACCATACATACCAACATACTCGTATATCCGTTCAACGTTTAGGATATTGTTTTTAGTTGCATGCCACATATCCACATATCTACTTATTCGAACTCCCACACGCATATACCCTGCCTGTATGTTAAACAACATAAACACTGCAAGCAAAATACTCCGCACCAAAAACTAACTAAAGTGTTACATGGGCAATTAAGTTTTTATGAAAAATTTCCGGTGGGTGGGTGTTACTGTTGCACGAGATGGAGCACGAAAGACCGAAACCAACAAAAAACATCAACGAGCAAACAAATGCGAACTGTTGATTAAGAAGAAATAACCATTCAAGCGGATGTAGGTATGTGAATGTGTGTTTATGTGTGTGTGGATGGAGCAAAAGTTGAATATGCGCTAGTGTTGTGAGCTTGAGTTGAGCATTTAAAGAACCGGTTTTGTGTAGTTATGTCCGAAGCGGGACCGACTAACATTCATAAATGCACACAAACGAAGAGCCATCTTGCTCGCTTTGTAGTTCGTTTGATACTGATCCTAATTTTAATCCTGCATAATAATATTATTGCAATATTATGATGGTGTTACAAAGATATTAGCCATCATCCAGTGAGTTTTCTAGCTCCGTATCACGCTAAATTCTCACGGGAATTCGCTGAATTATTGGGAGATTTGAGAAGCAGAGGTCGCGATATTTTTGTACACATGAGTAGTGATAGACAGATGTCGCTGTTGTGGTTCATATAACACATGCGGGTGAAAGCCAAGCAGCGCCGTCTAATTTTGAAAAAGAAAGTTTATTCAAGGCAACGTTGCGCAATTAAAGATAAGAAATTACCAAAATTATCTGGCTCACGCCTTGAACCAAACTTCAAACCGTTGTTGTGACAATTACATACAAAATTATTTATTTGGCTCAGGATTCGTACGACGGGATGATGGCTATTAACGAAATGAATTGCTTGCATGTGTGAGAACCCTGCAAAATTAATTCATAAGAATCCATTATCATGATCCGATTCTCCATTCAATGCATCACTAATAAGTTTTGACTTCGAGTGGCGCCCAAGAGCACGCAAGCACAGTAAAACTTAAAATGAAATCGAAATGTGTACAGAAAGTCAAAAACGAAAATGAAAATGAGAACGAGGACGTGGACGACGAAGCTGGTGACAAATTTAATGGAACACGGCTACTTGGTGAGAACTAAGAGCAGAAAAGGAATGCATACATACATATTGGGTCAGTGCGAATGTTGTGTCGCTTTTTTGACGACGTCTTCATTTTTGCAAATGGTTCAACCATATAGTGGGCGAATTTAATTTTATGGGAGCTCCTTTTTGTGCCACTCCGAGCACTACTACAAACGTATGTACTGTCTACTGGCTCCTCCGCATCATGTCTTACGAATACCGAGAACTTTTCTTCACCATGACGGGCTGGTTTTGCCTCTAGATCTCTTAAGAGTGATTAATTTTTTGCTTCCCAAAGATGCCTATATACAAATTTCTTGAATTTCGTTCAGGTCATTGCACTGGGGTTTCCCGAGGCCTTGACCCTCTCCATGGTACAAACCTTAGCGCCACATCTTACAATCTCTTCTCAAGAACCAGGGGGAGTTCACTCAACGCCCATGACAACCATTTCTCTTCTTTGCCCCATTGATTGCCGTTCTTAAAACCTAACTTCCTAAGGTACGCTGGACTCTCAAAGTTAATTTCCTTTGGGTTATCAACGATTCCAACTGTCACCCTCCCTATTGACATTTTACCCTGAGGCTCAAAGTTCATGGATCGCCAATATTTCGAGTACCCCCCTGGGTCGTTCTCGTACTGAGTCGTTTGCCATTTCCCTTCTGCCTCTTCAAAACAGGTTTGTCGCCTTCGGCTGATCGCTTCTCTTTACTGATTAGCGGGCTTCGGGCCAAATCCATCGTCTCTCATCCCCATGCCAAGAGTGTGCTCTACGGGTCAATTGGATCGGGCATGACTACCAAGCCATGGACAATTCTTAATAAACCCCATTCCATTCCTTGATCCGGCTCTCCAGTTGCCACTTGCTGACTTAGCTCACGTAAGTCGCGCTACTGCCTTGTTTGGCAGACTCATCGCTTTAAAAGCTTTTTTTTTTCGTTTTGGCGATCCTGTATACCTCTACTCTCATTCTTTTTATCGTTAGGCCAGGTTAAGGGATCTATTATTGCAAATGGGGAGAAAGAACTTTCAACCACGGTGTCCTTTGCCAAATCAAGACGAGCCTGTATCGAAAGGGCTTCATTTAACGAGAGCCGAATATACTTCAAAAAAAATCATCCATTGGGCATGATCTGCTAAATATTAAGGATTATGGGAGTTACCGGCTTTGTTTACCGACCGTTCTCCTGTGGAGCGGATCAGTCACATAGTCGCGCGTCCTATGGAGTTCGACTAAGCAACCACATCATCGACAAAGTGAGGGAAAGTTTCAAGGAACTCTCTAAGAAAACGCTATAAAAAAATGGAAAGATAAAATCCTGCATTACGTACCGCATGTCCCCTACAACTCCTTGCTCGGCTTATGGTGCATGCGAGCTTTAGGGTGTATAAAAAGCGCGATATATTTGTTTTATTGTTTTTTTTTTCACGGTTAGGAATGAATTTTGGAAAACGCTTGAAAAAAAATTACTTATAGTGGTTTGTTAAAATTAGTTGGGGCAAAGGATCTAATTGCTGCGTGATGAGGGCACGTAAAAAATTATACAAAATGAAAATTGATGCCACACAAATGACGTGCAACAGGCAACGGTGGCGAAGATATGGAAAGAGGAAAAAGTTTGAGTGAATAAATATGTGCTATGCTGTAAGGTAAAAGATCTGAAGTGCGAAGCCCGCTGTGGATTGATTAGCGAAAGCACAGTCGTAGTTAATTCAAAGCAAGGCTCGACAAAAGAGTTTCATGATATGTTTCTGCATAATAGAGACTAAACAAAAATGTAGGCCTGTTTTTTGTCGAATTTGAGCAAACTTAGAAAATTGATATTTTGGGAGGGGTAGGGACATAAAATAACCTGTTGGGATAGGTTTATGAAAAGCCAATGTAAGTTTAATTTAAAATTAAATGAAGCATTGACGACTCTGCTGACGCTACAACCGCAGCAAGTAAAAAAACAACGAAGCATGCCAAATAACAATTAAACCCAAGCGTGTGACGACAAGGCAATTTTTAGTATATGCAAAAAAAAAAGCCAAGTTGGGGCAGCCAAAGATACCAAGTGGGCTGGAAACTGGATAGAATGATGATGGAGGAAAATTTATCGAAGCGTAAGTTGATTTAGTCGAACGACGGTTGGTTGAGTTAACACTGTTTGATGAGCTGTTGAGTTCCAATATGCTGGCAGTTGGTACTTGGTTAATTTTGAAAATCATCGAGCTGTAGTTATACGCCAAACGGATTGCTGTTATTCCCACAAAGCTTTAGCCGAAGAGAGTACTTAACAGCAACACGCGTCAGCTACACGCAATTATATACGCTTTGATTAACACCCTTGTTGTTGTACGACCAATGTTTGGTCGCTCCAATTAAATAAAACATTTTTCTTCTAGAATTTTTTTTAGAGAGTGGGAGCAAAGAAGTACTTGGAGTTATGATGATGATTCGAAAAAAAAAACTTGCCGTTGAGCATTAACTTGAAATCATTTGAAATTGTTGCCATTACTGATGTTGCCAATGTATTAAAGATCCACTTGAGCTACTTGAACTGCTACAACATTTCAGCACTTTTATAACGTAATCAACAAACAAACATCTTTACCCCTATGTATGTAAATTGAAGTATGAAGCGCCCGTGTCAGCACTTTGCCACTTGCTGGCGACGAAGCTAGCAGCTGTATGTCGGGGCTTGCTTCTCTGCGCGCTAACTCATTCCTGCTACTAGTCGCATCAACGAGACGCGGACGACGACGACGCCCATTTCTCACAGTCGCGTCCGTCGTGTTTGATGAACCAACCCAACTCGTGGCAGCTGTCAATTACAGACGTTACATACTTCCTTCATCTGATTCAACTTCTACTGCTTCTTTTCCTTCAGTGTTTACTCTACACATTCGACCCATCCTCTAGTGTGAATCCCTTAACTTAGCAGCAAACGTCTCGTCGGCTGTCGTATATCGACTTGCCAGTCAACGAAAATTATTGGTGATGCTAATCTTGCTTTCGTTGCTATTTTCAATATTATTTACAAATCATTTTGCTGCCACAATTTGTGGCAGGGGGAAGCCAAGTCGTATGATATTCAAGCGTGGAGTATAGGAAGTAGTGGTGATGCTGACGCAGCGGGTGCTGTCGATACGTTACGTTAGTATTTGTCTGTTGCTGGCGCGGAACAGCTGGTAATGAAGGTCGCTGGTGCTTAAGCGTCTCAATCGATAGCTGCTTTGCTCTGCTACAGAAACGGAAGTTGATTGAAATTGTGTGTTGTTGTAGTTTATTGTTTTTTTTTTTTTTTTATTACTTACATATTTGTGTGTTCATAGGATGAGATATTAATTTGGTTTTATGTTGTTGTTATTACTTTTTTAGTGCTGTTCAAAAGTCGCTTCTACCTGATTTTCATAGATTTTCTTTTGCTGGTCTGCTAACTTGGCTAATTTTGTTTCGTAAATGTTTTTTTATTGTTTTTATAATGTGTTTTAGTTTTTGTTCATCGTTTTGCAAATTACATTATTGCTGGAGACCTGCTAACCTTTCGCGATTGGTTTTTTTGTCTTTCAAATATCAGCCATAAGTAAGTTTTCGCTCCATTTGACACAACCCGTCAAAGAGTTGATGGCTTTGGTGGAAACAAGTTGTCAACGAAACTTACGTACACATAATTTTTTGTATCTTAAATCGTGGAGAAAAGACTTCACTTGAGTTTAAAATCTTTAAATATGAAACCGGGAACTGTAACTTTGATATATACCTATATTTCCCTAGCAGTGTGCTGAGGGGTTTCAAAATCTTACTATTGGTTTGGTAGCCAGTATGCCGAAGCCATATATTGAGACGGATGGTTTTAAGGTACTAATTCCAAATGTGGTCCTTCTAAACGACCTTCTCAAGTGGTGTTTTCAGTATCCCAATTTTCAGGATTATAAGCCAATAAGTATTATACATAGGTAACTACCACGTCTTTAATGGACTAGCCATCTGATTTGCTTGATGGATATATGGTATGCCGAGGAGTGCACCTTTTCGATTAGTCTCATTAATTGAGTGAATTGATTGAAATTTAGTGCATAGGAGGGTGAGGATGACGCTGAGAATGACAAGGGTGAGGATGAGAATGAGCTTGATGATGAGGATGAGGACGAGAATGAGTATAAGGAAGAGAATGAGGATGAGAATGAGGATGAGCATGAGGATTAAGGATAAGGATAAGGATGAGGATGAGGATGAGGATAAGGATAAGGATAAGGATGAGGTTGAGGGTGAGGACGAGGATGTGAGGATGAGGATGTGAGGGTAAGGATGAGGATGAGGATAAGGATGGGGATGAGGATATGGATGGAGATGGAGATGAAGATGCGCATGCGGATGTGGATGAGGATGAAGATTAGGATAAGGATGAGGATGGGGATAAGAAATGAAAATTAGGATGAGAGGAGAAGCAGTGGGAGAAAGACATGAAAGGTAGGGGTAGACTTGAAGGAGAGGGTAAGGGTGGTGTGAGGCGAAGTGAGACTAAGAGGGAAAACATAGAATTTATGTGTTATTTCCCGTACACCATAAGAGAGAAGGAAAAGGAGAGAAAGTTTGGAGGTTTAAGCATAGAATGAGCGAAAAAATGAATCTTTCTCTTTCCAACTAATGAGAGAGACAATTGATATGATCGATTTTTACCTGAACCATAGCTCAAACCATGATTACATTTTGGAAAGCGGTCGGCTACGTGGCGAAAAAACAAGAATTTTTAGAAAATTTATTCAAAGTAAGAGAATTTAGGCACCGAATTTTAAGTAACTTTTCCCTGAGCTGTATACTTAATACTTAGAGAGTGGTTCACAACCAAAGGACAATGTAATATGTACGGAAAGTATCCACTTTGTGGCGTTGTCACCGAAAGGTTAAGATACACAACAAGAAGATATACCGAAATAATGTAACTAGGTGGCGCTGGGGTCAAGATCGTAAGCAGAAATAATATATAATATGATGAAAAAGTTTTGATAAATGAATGAAAATAAATTAACTAGAATGCAGAGATTCCATATGACTACATCTATGTACATCTTCCCAACGATCAAACGAAAATCTTAGGAATCTGAGGTGGAAATCACACATTAGGAAATCCCACATTACAACTGCGTGACGTAATGTCCCCTAAGCTCAGAATCTCACGGAACTTCGCAGTTTCCATTGTGGACAGGACCCAGTGGGAAACAGGGAATCCTTATAATTACCCTGATACAGAGGCCTGGTTCACGGGTGGATCGAAATTCGATGAAGGAAGAACGGGAGCTGGCATCTATGGGCCGAATTTCAAGAAATCGATAACAATTGCGTGCTATCCCACCATATTTCAAGCAGAAATCCATGCAATAGAAGTCTGCGGTAGAGAATGTCTGCGGAGAGGCTCATCCTTGAAGGGCATCTACATTATGTCGGACAGCCAGGCGGACCTGCGTGCCTTGCAATCCTACACAGTTACATCTAAGCAAGTGGATGACTGTATTGAAATCTTTAAAGACGCAAGGTTTTGTTATCATGGGTTCCCGGTCATAAGGGACATGAAAGTAATGAACATGCAGATTACCTAGCAAAGCAGGGTTACACAGCAGCATTTTATGGTCCAGAGCCCTTTTGTGGACTCCCAACAACACACGCCAGGGAAATCATAAGTAACTGGGAAGCAAAACAATTCAGACGTCACTGGATTGACTGCCCAGGACAAAGACAGGCCAAACTGTTTATACTTTCGGCAACGAAAATACAATACAAAATTAGGCTGAAAGGTCATGCACAATAGATCTGCATAAAGGTCGCAGTGCTTCTAGGCCTAATAATAATAATAATCTGAGGTGCCGTAAATGCCTTGTGGTCTGTTCCTAAAGATGAGAAACGTGGGATTTATTTGTCACACATTCAGCTACTCTAAACGCATTGAACTCATGTGTCGACTTTACACAAACGATCAATAGATCTCTCAATGAGATAGGCCAGAATTTCAGAGCTAATTTGTTGATCATGAAGGAGTACGACCGCCTTCACCCGTCCCAAAATATTCGGTAGGTAAAACTATAGCCTTTTTTATACTCTGTACGAGGACCAAATGCTATAAACCGCGTAAATGTACTCTGTGCTGTGCTTTCGACGTTTCGGATACGAAGGTTAGTTTATCCTTCCTATGGCACACAAATACCTTTTTACTTATAATTAAGTAAGGGGCTACTCTCCCTAGTAAAGGTTCTTATTAAACTATTGTTTGATAGGCATTGTAGTGTACACAGCCAACAATTTCAATGCCAAATATTTAAATCAGTTAATATGCTACCCTGTAACAAAAAAAGTCTATATTTTCATCAACACAAAAAAAGGCATCTGATAATTGTTGCTGACATAGCCATTCACACGATTTAATACAGATATGTGTACAACGCACAACCAAACCAAATTTGCATTCCGGCAAATTTGCGGACGTTGAATTTCCCACAGAAGTCACAACTCAACACAGGTGTGTAGGTACATATTTTGTGTCGAGTTGTATGTAGGTATGTAAGTATGTATGCTTAAGGTAAATATGTATGTAAGTATGTATGCTTAAAGTAAATATTTATGTAAGAATATGTTTAGAATAATTTAGTATAAATAAGCTGACAATATTTGAATAAAGAGGCATTCGTTCAATGATGTTGAAACCTCTCAAAACCGATTATTTCATTTTTAATATTTTATAGCATTACCATCGCAGCTACATATTTATTAAGGCGGAGTAAAGCGTACAGCTTCAGCTGGGCCTTTGTCCATCAGTAAGTAAAAGGCGGTTAACTACTCACGGTCAACCGTTTTTTAATGATTTTACGTCAATATGCAAACTTGAAATCTCGGGCGATGGCTGGTACCAAAAAGATTAGAACGCGTGTAGGTCATTGCTCCAATCGCGGCCTTAGGGTAGTAAGACGACCCTTTTATGTTCAGTCGTAGCCTAACCTAACTTAAATAAACCTGAGGAAAAATTCTGTTTAAACTCTTTAAACTATCATAAGCTTTCATATATCAATTCTAAATTTCTGTACAAGTCCCCTTCCAATTTGTTTTGGTTTGACCGGATGAGCGTACAAAACACTTTTTTCACTCCCTTAAACCGTTAAGCCTTTAAAACTTAAATTAAAATCAAATATTAGCGCAATCAATCACAATCACCCGTTAATACTAATTTCATGCATAGACAGTTATTTGGTGTTCCTTTCGCCGTCACCAAAACACTTCCCATACTATTTCCGAGCATGGTCATTGAACGGGTATAAAACTTTTTTGTTCGGATATAAAAAAATTGAAATTGAAAATTTTTGTAGCGATTTTCCGCAACTTTACAGCAAAACCAATATAAACAAACATCTACAACATAACAAACACAGGCATACACACACGCACATTCTTATTCCGCTTTCCTCACTGGGGACGTAATTAAGCATAAATTGCGTGCGCTAGTGAGGCGTGTTCATACTAATAACTGTGCTTGGGGGAAGGGAATTTGGTATAGCATGATTATGTTTGTACACGGGCAAACGAAATGGATCTGCGCTAGAATGGAGAAGTAGCAAGTAGTAGAAGCTGGAAAAAGGCAATGCGTTGGCGGAGTTAGGAGGGGCGAGCGCATAGTAATTAATAAATTAATGAACTTCCATAACTGAACGGTTGTTGGATGGAATGAATTTGACTGATGTGGTGCTCTTATTGCGGTTGCGAGAGATGATGATGTGGATAATATAAAATGTATGTATGTATGTTTATTATAATGTAGCAACCGCTATCGGTGGCAATAATCTGCGTAGAAGACAACTTTTAAAGCAAGATAAGAGGCAGCAAGCAAAAGAGGGGAGAATGGAATAAACGATTGTCGGATGATCATGTGTAACATAATTACAGGCAATGGGTGCTTTAAGATATTATTTAAAAAAAAAAGTCTCAACTTGTTGCTTTGTTATCAAGATCAGACTCAGTACACATACAGTTGGAATGGTATTGGGCCAGTCGGAAAGAAGGCGGCTTTATTTAGGGAAACATAGAGAGAAGTGACGCGTTGGGTATTTCGGAAGTGGCATGCACTCCGAGTGTATTTCTGCCACGAAAAGGTTCCCACAGAAAACTCATCAGAGAAGCTCGACCTAAAATGTTTTTGGTAGTTATCGCGCCTACATTTATTTATTTTTTTATTTCAAAGTGCAGTCTGGAAGTCCATAACAGTTTCCACATCGAAATAATACAGTTTCCATATCGAATAGCTGGCAGTTTTTGACCAAAACGTAATTTCAGCTGGCGGTCGAGGGAGGCAATCTACATTCGTTGAACTAGAAGTGAAAAAATATTTGATTTACTCATATTGTATTTGTTTAATATGAATCCTTTAAAGATGAGGTAATAACAGGCGTCTGTTTTAAGAGTAGTATTCTATTCGATTTGGTAGCTTTAATATTCCTAATGGTTTTGTAGACTTTTCTTCAACCACCCGGTAACTCAATTTTAGGCCTTAAACGGCAAAAATATGGGTTTAAAATATATCTCAAGCAGAGTTGCTGCTAATTCTTCGATGAATCCCTCTATGCGCGCTCTTATTATGTGCTATAAGTCTACATACTTCCGCTTTGAGATCACTGATTCGGTCATCTACACATTGAGGCTGGTAAAGAACGCTTTAAAACTTTGGAGTAAGGCTGGTACAACGAAATCGTGGCAAATCATTGTACTAGCCAGAATAAAATGAATCGAAATTTTCATTTTCCTATTGAACGCTATTTACAAACGCACTTACCTGTGACGAATTTTGCTTATTTGGCTGATGTGGCTCTGGCGACTCCAAGTTCTTGACGGAAGGAGAAGAAGACGCGCAGCTGAGCTAAGAAACCTCTTCTGCAGATGAGATCAATGGCCTTGGATTAGCGACATGTCTAAAAGCCATTCCCTTTGGGAGTTCGGTCGAGGCCAGCTGATTCTGTTGAAAGTTTGTTTCCAGGACTCTCAGCTCTTTTCTTGCACCCTTGATTTAAGATCTCGATTTCCCTTTCTACTCCTCTGCTTCTAGCGTGTTACGATTGTTCTCCTTAGGACTTCTCTTTCCGAGCTCTATTTACAGCATAAACTGGGCGTTATCGTTTATTTAGAACATATAGTGCTGACTTTCCAATCCTAGTATATCGGTATTTTCGGATTTTTATGCTGCAGATGGAGAAGTTTACTCGGTTCGTCCAGCAATATCCTGCTCATGAAGCCAAGAAGTAATATTTCTGCTGATCTCCAACTCTAGATGTCACCTTGTTAATTTTTACAAGTAAAGCCGGTTCACAGCAATACATATTTTAGATTACTTTGAAGAAAACAAGGAAGTCTTTATGTTACCTCTCTCTGTGTTTTATCGCCGCCTTTATACGTCTGCAATGTTTCAGGCTCCCAGGTAGTCGCTTTTTCCCTATTGGGCGTTCTCTGTCTTTCAGCTTTGGATGTAAACTAGTTGTTGACGGCCTTGGAAGTTAGGTCCTGTCCGCCTCTCGAAAGTGGGCTTATCGCCTTCAGTCAATCGCTGCCTGTTCATTTCGACGAAGCTTCCTACCGTCGTTCCAATAACGGCATATCGCGAATTTCTCGCAGCAAAGTTCTTGTTAGAGAGCTGGTCAGGAGCTCATATCAAGTGTTCGTTCCTCAGGTCAGTTGGGTCTATGGGGAGCTCTCTTAACTCCTCTGCTTTCTACATTCCTCATCTTCTTTCGGACCCACCTGCCGCCTCTCACCGGACTTATGAACTGTTTGCTCCTTCGCTCTCCATATCTGACTCATCGCTTGTAGCGATACCATCTTATCTGTTTTGCAAGCCTATATTCCCTCTCCGCACCTTATTATCGTTGTTAAAACTTTTGATTTGTTATCTTGGTGGTACGGCAATTTGCCAGACAAGGTGGGATAAGCGGTCTATTATTAAATATAGGAAAGGCCCTTTTATAAGTTATCAAAGTTACTCCCAAGGCGACTAAGTATCGGTAGGGCTCCAAAAAGCAAATCTTCTGGAATAACTTCGCACTAACGACAACTTCGCCCCTACTGGAAGCCTAAAAATAGGTATGAGGTATATGCTTTGACTTAGTACTTTCCTCTCAACTCAGCTCTTAACGAAAGAAGAGGTTTATGAATATCCAGAGGGCACTTAAATGCGATCATGTTAAAGGGTTACTCTTTCCGGTTTAACGACGAATGCCATGAAAAATTCGCTTCAAGTTTCTAATTGCTAACATTAAGAGCAAAGGGCAAGTTCTATATTGTAATCAGTTTTTACGCAAGCACTACATTCGCTTGATTTCCATTACCTAATTCAATTTCAAGTGTAAGGTCAGTCAACAGCTGCCCATTAAATTATAAAAATTTTCCAATAAATTTACAAAATATTTATGCACCATAGCGCGGCTACAAAAATCCATGCAGAGAAGCGTCTATTAAAAGTTGCACCAAAATAGCACACAAAAACGGATACGCGCTGCATGTTGCAACATCTTTCTTTGTGTGTGGTCGATTCATCGACACATGGCCAGCACATCAACTAATGGGTTGTTAAATCTTTTTGTATGCACATTTCGAAGAACTTGTACTCGTACATATTTAGAAATAAAATCTGTTGAGCGAAATATATATTTTTTTAATGGTGTGGCAACACATGCGAGAATGTTGCACACAAAAAAAAAATAGTAAAATGTAAAAATCAAGTTTTAGGGTAAGAATATTCATAGAGGTATGCACGTATGTTTATGTGAACTCAGCATATGTCTAAACAAGGGCATGTTGCACTTGAAATTAAAGTTTGACGGCCACATAGTGCTTTCGTTCTGCATTTAACAAACAGACAGCAAGCACAGCACACCCATAACACCATAACCAGTGCCTGCTTGATGTAAACAATAAAGCTAGCAACATCGTGATTTTACCTTATGCAGCATGCAGACAGACATATAAACATGCATAGTTTTTACTAGCTTGTGTGCTAAGCTTGTCAGTTTCGCCTTCACGCCGCTCTCCTCTTTGCACACAGCACACACACTTGCTGTGCAAAACTTTCCTTTGCTTCATACACATGCATATATGTACATATCTGTTACTTTGTTCCCACAGACTCTTTATGAATTGACTACCACTGACTGCCACCTCGTTTTGCTCGCACTTATTCACTCACTGCATGTTGTTGAAGTTGTATCCTTTTAAGCGCAGCATCTCAATTGCGGATTAATAACCACGTTGCCGCACGTGCCACAGCGACGGCCGCATGCCATATACCAAACGCGTTGCTTGTTTATAGCGTCTTTTAGTATCGTACCCCTACTCACTCCCCTTATTTTTTAACACTGCTATTTGTGTTGGTGTTTACTGCTTTCGTTATGCTTGACGCCTATGTTGTTTTGTTGTTGCGTTTTATTATTTATTGGTTTTGTTTGTGTGTTTCATATTTTCTTATTGTGTTGCTGATATGATTCGTTCGCTACATTGCTCTTCTTTCTCCGTCACTTGGTATGTTTTATCTTTATGTTGCACATTTGCTGTTGAGTTATTACTTCGATTTCTGTTTTTTTTTATTAGATTTTTTCCAATGCAATGTTGGTTTCTTCTTCCTTGCATTGCTTTATTTGCATTTACTTATTTCTCTTTCGTAACTGTAACTGTCACTCGACGGGAGGCCTCGCGCAAGTCCTTGAAAACAAATGTTGCATTTTGGGAACAGCATGATGCACCGGAATTAATATTTTTTTTTATAACCTGAAAAGTTTCAATCGCGAAGGGAAATACTTCGTGCTTTTATGACTTTCAACTCAACAGTTGTTCAAGTGACTTGATTTTATAATTAAAAATCCAAATATTTCTGATGAGGCTGATAGAACGTACTATTGGGTGTTCCTTAAAAGATTAATTTGGAAGCTAGCGCAACAAATTTTGAAATTATTTTGCAACACGCTGGCCAAGCTTTTTTTCGAAGAGCGAACTTATAAATCCTTTTCGCAGTGCAAACTTTCGTTGAGTCAAAATCTTCCATGTAATTACGGTACCTAGAACCACTGCACAACTACTGGTGTCTCTTAGCTTATTCAACACCCTGAAAATAAGTTAAACTCATTAAACTTTTCACTGCAGTAATAAAAGCCTAAATTCTTTTTGAAAATTAGTATATCGCTTGACAAGTCTAATATAATTCTATTCTCGGCTGCCAATTCACACAATTTCGTCAGAAAGTTTTTCAAAAACATCCTATCTCGGGATTTGTTTTAAAAACGCTAAGTATATCCGATTTGATTGGAGAACGCCCTATATCAGCGCTTTTTTTCATAAACGCCTTACCTCACATCAAAATCTACGAATTTTATGATCAAATATGTCGTTTTTGAATCAAATTTTTAAGGTGAGAGTTCTTAAAACAAATTCTTAAGTGGGGAGTTTTTCAAAACTTTGCTGAGAATGCGCGCTTTTGAGACGACAGCGGAGATTCACCCCATCATCCAGATTCCACTCCGCATACGATATATTTTTGATTTTTAACTTTTCAGATGCTGCAAGAATTTAGAATATATAAGTTATAGTTTTTAGCAGAATTCAAATAAATTTAATAAGCTTTTCACTTAGTTTTAAAGGAATTCCTTTTTTTAAACTCAGTGCTGAACACGAAATCAAATTTTGACAGTTGAATACCTTTTTTTCAATAATCTAGGAAAAAAATCCCTTAAATTTTATAACTGCAACTATATAAAGCGGTGTAAAAAACGTTTTCGAAAAAATTCGGAAAATCGTAAAAATTTTACGAACATTTCAAAATTTTAGTTAGAGTTTTGAGAGTTTTTTCGAAGATGTATGTATAAGTAGCCGAATGATCGTAGTTAAACAAAGTACAAGTTGAAGGTCTCAAGATTCGCATTGATTTTTTACTATTACTCGAAGGGTGTTTAAATATAATATAGAATATTATAAAAGAATTGTTCGTGATCACTTATCAATTTTGGTTTGGAAACATTAATTTCACCGTTTTGCCATCTTCAGTGTCATTTTTCGTTTTTCTTTTGTTGTGGCTGAAAAATGGAACAAAGTGAAAAAATTAATTAGGTTTTTTCAGAATTTCATTTCGTTTTGCAAAATTTCTTTGTATTAAAATAGTTTCTTGTTTCGATTATTCCAAATAAATGACTAAACAGAAAAATTTGTATTGGATATTTTTTTTTTAGAAAATTGTTTGGTAGTAATCGGTTTGCCACGACTTCTTAATTAAACACTTTAGGATTTTTTTTGCAAACATCTTTGGACTTAAGTAAAAAAAATTGAGCTTTTTCCAAAATTTCAATAATGTTTTTATGAATTTGTAATGAATAATTTGAAATTTTGTTTCAGAATTTCAAACCACTTTCATTTCGAATATCATTTTAACAAAAACTATATGAGCTGAAAAACTGCGCAATAAGTTTGAGAAAATTTGGTTGAATAATTTTTTCTAAAATTTCAAAAACTTTTTATTTTTAACACTTTTTAAGAAAATGCGATGGGTATTCGAACATTTCAAAAAAATTTTATTTAGTTGTGAATTTTTACTTCAAAAACTTTTTATTTAGTGCTACAAAAATATTTCGATTTCGAACACTTTGTCCTTGAAAAGCGGTCAAAAAGTAAAATAACTACATTTGAATTAAAAAATTGATATTTAAGAATTTTCAAAATTTTCCGAAACAGTTTTAATAATGTGTAAAGAAAAATGTAATGTAGCGATTTATAACAAATTCGTATTTGACAGAAAATTTCGCATTCAGTTATAGTATTTTCATTTCGATGGACTTAAAAACGTACACTCAGAAAATATTTTTTTCAAAATGTCAATTATTTTTCTTTATATGTAGGACTTCTTTACAAGAACAATACAATTTTTCTTTAAACATTGAATTTTGTCTTCTATAGATGGCTCTTCTTTATAAAGATAAAAAAAAATTTAAAAAAACTCGTATACTGAATTGGGAGAAAAATTTTTATGGCGAAAAATCATTCCCATTTTCCGTGTTCTGAGGAAGTTTTTCTGAGTTTAGACAGGAATTGATATCTTTTTCTAAATTTCAAAACAATTCCTTTTTCGAAAATTTTTTTTCAAAACCAGTCAAATAATATTTATTAAAAATTTTTTAACTTTTTTTAAGAATTCAAAACTTTACCAAAAAACTAAGATTTTCTTTTAATTTTAAAACATTTTGTTTTCAACATTGTTCATACATATTTGAAGGGACACAAAAATCATCTTTAATATTTTAAAAAAAAATTTTTGAAAATTTTCAAATCTTTTTTTTAGTATTTGAAAATTTTTTCCAAAAAGTTCCAAAGCTGCGTTGAAGGGTCACAAAAATCGTGATTAATATTTTTAAAGAAATCTTTTGTAAATTTTCAAATCTTTTTTTAGAATTTGAAATTTTTTCAAGAAAATTGATAAGTCAAGAATTTCAAATAAATATTATTGAAGTGTTAAAAATTTATAAAAAAATTCAAATTTTATCATAACACCAAAAATCAATTTTTAAATAGGTGTGCTAAAAATTGCGTACTATAATTTTTAAGAATATTTGTGCTATAATGTTCGTTAATATTTTTTATAATTTTATTTTTTGTTTTAAATACGTTTTTTTATGAAATTGTATGCAGTAGCAACCGAATTTTTTTATGGAAAAATATTAGCTATTTTTTTTTTTTTATTAAATAAAAATTGAAGTGCTACACAACTACGCTTTTAGAAATTCTCATTGATAAACTTTAACTTTTCGATGCAGCTGTGTCGGTTCCTGCTTAAAAACATCTCCCACCTACAAATATCACAGAGAACAATTAATCTTTTTCTATCCAATAATGATTATCTAACAACCATGCCAATATTTTTGTCTTCAATATCAATTTGCCAAAGTGTAATAACATATTAAAAGTCAATCATTTTGGTGGAGTGGTTGGAGTCTTTTGAATTAATATCAGAATGCATTGATCACATCTGTTGAATTCTCACAATAGTAAGCTTTTGCAGGCAGAGAGGCACATCTTGCAAATTTGTCTCACGTTGAAATGATAAAAATGTCCCAATGAGAAATTGTTATCAATAACACCAGTAAGATAAAAAAATGTGGCGAATTCAGCGCTCATTGAATGTGGATCTCAATTTGTTACCTTGTAATTCCGAAAGTAATTGTTCAATTGCTATGAACTTTTAATATGGTTCCTAAGGTGTACTTGAGCAAAAAAGCGAATTTATTTTCAACCGATTGGTGGCACTATGGATCAGATGAAATGTTAAGAAACTAAGGCCGGGTTTTCAGTGCAAGTTTAAACTCTAGTTAAAGTTGACTAGAGTTTAACTCTGCCACTTCGTCCGCTTAAATTGAGATGAGCAGCAAAATTTTATGTTATCGAACAAAAAGTTTATACTCGCACTGAAAACCCAGGCATAAATGTACGCTGCTGAAATATTTTAAAGACGAACTTATAGGACTCATCTACACAAAAAGTGGTTTATAAAGTCTTTTTGTCATTTTATTTCCAGCTTTATAAACCTTTTTTTTATGAATAAGAAGTCTTTTCGTTTCAGTATCTATCAATTATTAGACCTTTTGATAATTTATCACCCTAAATTTCCAACGGGGGTTTAACTAAATCCCACACTAATACCTGCTAGCACACCTAGCACCCTCTAAGCCGTCTAATAGCTCATACATATGAATGTTTTGTATAGAAGAGCGTTTGTTCATGCTAACAAACCCAAATCAAAAATACGGTGAAAAAAGCCGAGGGGCAGTCTCACGTCTAAAACCTGATGGTCACACAACGTGTAGTTATTAATAATTCACGCATTTGAAATGCGCTTCAAAAGAGGCTAAAACTCTACTAAACCATTGGCCACAGTTAGCTAAGCATTTAAAAGGTTAGGGTAAAGAAGGTGGAGGGAGGGGATCAGAGGAAGGGAAACAAAATTTGTGCACCCTCTGCTATTTTGAGAAGAATTCGAAAGTGAACTTGTTTTATTGTATGTGTGCGTGGGAGGAAAAGTGATGTGATTGAATGTAGAGAGTGGAGGGCGTTTGATGGACGTGGTCAAACGATTTTCAATGATGATGAATAGCAACAACAACAACTACATGCTAAGTTTCTAACAAAAATGTAAGCAATTTAAATAGAAATGAAAGAACTCATCATGTGCGGGAGCGTTACTTTGTTAGCGTCAGCTACCCCTGCGGAGTATAAACTGCGAGTATATCTACAGTTGTGTGAACTATAATAGCAGAATATTTACAGATTTAATTTGTTATATTCTTTCAGTATTAATTTTTTTTTCAATTGTGCAGAAAAACTTTAATTCTATAACGCATACTAGTATGCAAACAATTTTAAAAAGTTTTTCGAAAAAAATTCAAAAATTCAAGTGGTGCTTGAAAAGTTTCACGATAATTTCGAAATTCTTAATGGAACTTTTCAGCAACTTTGGAGTATGCAGTTTTGTAGTTCAATAAGTTTTGGACTACCAAAGTTCAAGTTTGAAGTCGCTCCAAATTCGCATTGCCTTTTGACGAAGAAAAGTTGGAACACTCTTCGAAAAAAATGTCAAAAATCAATGCGAATTACGAAATAATTCTTGTGAGGCTTCAACTTGTTCTTTCTTAGACTAAAATTAAGTTTAGTAACTGCGTATTTAAAAAGTTTCTGAAAACACCCAGTGAAAAATTTGAAATTTTCGTGAATTTTTTAAAACACCTCTGGAACTTTTAAATTTTTGCGAAAATGTTTTTGAAATTGATTTGCATAGCTATGGTTGCATGGTTATAGAGTCCACTATTTTTTTGTATTTAACGAATCTAAATAAAAAAGAACGGCAGATAACATATGTTAATAATATTTGCTACTATTTTCGCGTTCGCAGCTGTATATACAGTAGCGAACACGAAAATATAAAAAAAATAAATAAATGTAAGGCGCGATAACCTCCGAAGAGATCTAAGGCCGAGCTTCTCTTCCAATTTGCGTCGTGCTCCTCTTGATTTTTCCCTACAAATTGGCCGGACGGGACCTACATGTTTTATGCCGACTCCGAACGGCATCTGCAAGGCAGATGAGTTTTCACTGAGAGCTTTTCATGGCAGAAATACAATCGGAGCGCTTGCCAGACACTGCCGAGGGGCGACCCCGCTTAGAAAAATTTTCTTCTAATTGAAAAATCTTATTTCTAAAATTTTGATGTTGCTTTGCCCGGGAGTTGAACCCAGGGCATACGGTGTGATAGGCGGAGCACGCTACCATCACACCACGGTGGCCGCCAACGAAACACGAAAATAGCAGTGGCAATTTTTATAAAATTTCGCCAATTAAATTCCTTATTTTACTTTCGAATATTTAGTAAAACATTTCCATGAATTTTGTCCAACTGTTTCAACCATTCTTAAAAACGTGCTCGAAAAAGTTCGAAAATTGGAAAAAATTTTACGAAAATTTCGTACTTGGTATAAAAAAATTTAGAAAATTCTTAATAAAAAGTTCGAAATTTTCGATATACTATATTCACCAATTTCTGAAGCTTTTCGAAAATGTTTTCGAAATTGATATGCATAGCTTTCGTTAAATAATTCACTATTTATTTATTTAAGAAAATAAATAAATGAAGAAAATAGCAGTTTATATCTTTCAATAATGTTTGCTGCGATTTTTATATTCACAGCGGTATATATACAGTATCAAACACGAAAATGGCATTGAAAATATTTTACCAAATTTCGGTCATTAAAGCCTTTTTTATTGGCGAAATTTTAAGGGATTTTGCAACTATCAATCTCGAATACGATTACGAAAAATTTGAAAATTAAAAAAGTTTTACGAAAGTATCCAACCACCCATACTAAAAAAACTCAGAAAACTCTTTATAAAAGTTCGAAATTTTCGTAAAAATTTCTCGAAATTTCGAATTTTATCGAACCTTAATTTTATTAACCTTAAATTATCGAAAAAGAAAAACAATGTTTGTATGTTTAATGGTATGTTCAATTTTACTTAAGATTTTTAAGAACACTGGTTTACAGCCAAAATGCACCAGAGACGCCATTATGAAATACCTATGTAAAATCACCCGCTGATATCGAAAATCAATGCTATTTTTAATTCTATGGTAACGTTTTTGAGATATTTACGAATAACGGTTTTTTCAAAAAAAATTGGGTCCACTTAATCATATATATCTCAAGAGCGCATTGAGCAATTCCAAAGCGGTTTGAAGCTTTTAAAAGGTAATAAAATTTTCTACAAACTGTGCATACAATACTTTTTGCTAAATCCTGCTGATTCCAAGATAACAAACAATCATTACGGATTTTTCCATTTTTTTTTTTTTTTTTTTTTTTTTGTAAAAATATAAATAAAAGGAAGGATCTCGAAAACATTTTATTTTTTTTGCAGATTTGTTTTTTCCCCTCTAAGCTCTGTTTTATTACAAAAAAAATAATAGCGTTTTCTTTGCTGAAATAAATTGTTGCCTAAGTAAATGGTAAAGCCTTAATAGAGTTACTCCTACCCCAGAAAATAATCAACATGCATAGTGCACACCAAGAACATTTCAACTCACCATATTCACTCAAATCACAAATCACACAAGAAGATTGCGCATTGCGCATGTAAACATTAGATCTGCTCTTTTTTATGGGCAATTCTTACGTCATTTTCCTTTAGCTCTTGTTTTTTTTCGGCGGCCACCGTGGTGTGATGGTAGTGTGCTCCGCCTACCACACCGTATGCCCTTGGTTCACACCCCGGGCAAAGCAACATCAAAATTTTAGAAATAAGGTTTTTCAATTAGAAGAAATTTTTTCTAAGCGGGGTCGCCCCTCGGCAGTGTTTGGCAAGCGCTCCGAGTGTATTTCTGCCATGAAAAGCTCTCAGTGAAAACTCATCTGCCTTGCAGATGCCGTTCGGAGTCGGCATAAAACATGTAGGTCCCGTCCGACAAATTTGTAGGGAAAAGCAAGAGGAGCACGACGCAAATTGGAAGAGAAGCTCGGCCTTAGATCTCTTCGGAGGTTATCGCGCCTTACATTTATTTTTTTTATTTTTTTTTTATTTTTTTTGTTTTTTTTTTTTCTTTCTTTCTTTCATTCGCTCAAACAGTCAACTGTAACGTATATGCGCAGAGCGAAGCTATTTTGAACTCTGGGTACTCATATTACCAGAGTATATGTGGAACTTAAGAGCGAATTGAGAGTTTCACAGAGTAGTTGCACTGCCACACCGCCATTTTATACAGGGTAAAAGTGTAACGCTTTTGCGTTGCGAGCAGGCAACAATTTACACAAATTGGAATTGGAATTGCTCAATTCGTTCTTGAGATATATATGATTAAGTGGACCCCATTTTTTTTTTTTTTTTTTTTTTGGAATAACCCATTATTCGTAAATATCTCAAAAACGTTACCATAGAATTAAAAATAACCTTGATTTTCCAAATAAGGGAGTGATTTTACATAGGAATTTCATAATGGCGTCTCTGGTGTAGAAAAAAAAAATTGGAATTTGTGATCCAGCGGAATTAATGAGCTTAACACCGGTAAAATTGAATAACAATTATTATTTTTGATTTTATTGGGAAAATGAATTTTCGAAATGGTAGATACCATTGCAATATGCCAGTAAATGTTTCCTTCTTTTCAGTTTTTCCCAATAAAACCAAAAATAATAATTGAATAGCAATTATTATTTTCTGGTGTTAACGTCATGAACTCTTAAAAATCTTAAGAAAAAAAATTTGATAAAAATTGTCAGTGCTATTTTTCTGTTTACTGCTGTATATGTATGGAATTAATTTTTCTAATATATAAAAAATAAAAAAATACCTAAAGCTATATACAAAGATGCGACAGTCCGTTGGCCACATATTCATAGAAACAATAACAACAACACCCCTTTAAAATTTTTCTATTGCGCACCCCTCTTCTTTTATTTTTGACGAACCCTCTGTATACATTTTGGCTCTTACTTTTCATGCTTGTTGTTGTTATAGCTATTGCTTCACAAATTGTACAACTGCGGCAGTTTAAAGAGGCGTTAATATGCCTAAAAAATTTCGAGCGCACAAACAACCAATTTACGCGCATTGCGTGTTGCAAGCGCATGTTACACACATTGCACAATACTCAGAAAAAAAAATTATTAAGAAAGAAGAAGCAGCAGCAAGCATTTTGGTAAGTTTTGCATGCAATAGAAAAATGCATTTGCAATTGCATACAGCCTGCTGACTTTTGTTTGTTGTTATTGTATGTTATTGTATGCATTTTGTTTCTTTTTCGCTTTGCTTTGTACTCTAGCAATTGGAGTTTATTTTCGTTGCATTTGTTATTATTGTTGTATATCAAATTCAATTAGCAATGCATGTTGCGGCCATGTCGGCTACATCCGGTCTCGTCGCATGCTTTTTTTTTAATACGAGCAAACTGTATACAGCAATCTTTGTGTAGTAGACGAACGCGCGCCACAAAATGTTGCAACTTCACGCCATAGCGCACTGGGTGTGCCTTTCACACATATACATATAAGCGTAAATGCGATGCTCCGTATGTGAGTTGGGCACATTTATATGTGTGTAAAAGTATATGTAATTGTTGAATTTATTTGTTTGCATCGCCTTTGGCAGCCAACATATGCCATTAAAGATTTTTTTTGGGGCACTCATCGTGAGTGATAACCGACCGCTAGGCTGTGGGGTCCTTGCACTGTGCACTGTGCACAAAAGAAGGTGTTGCATGCAACATGCCACATTCACGTGATGCTTTCAGCCAACACCTCCACTTAGGTAAAGGCATGTTTGTTTGTGTTATTCTTGTTATGGTCATTTTGTAATTTAGCGCAGCAAATAAGTTGTTCGCCACGCATTTTATACGCGCGCCACCCATTTTGAAGTGCTACTGTGCTGCGCATTGCAAATGACAGCCTATGCACAGTGACGTTGGCATCAAATGGGACAGTTTTTTAAAAGATAAAACTGCACGTAGAAATGGGATGACTTTTACAAGTCAGTAGTTCTGCGGCCAGCTTTAAAGGTTGGAATATTTCGTCAGGGATAGTGTTTGTTTGCTATTTTATTATTCTGCAATCGAATATTTTTGTTTGAAGATTACTATGCTTCCTTTTTATGTAAGCAAATTTGTTTGCTATGTCAATGGACTGAATCAAATTTGAAACATTTTTAAATAGAAACTTGGGAAATCTGAGGACCTTGCCACCGTGGATGAGTGACATGGAACGATTTACTGCAAGTTAAAAGTGAAATAGTCTACAGCCGCCGCCGTGGTGTGATAGTAGCGTGCCCCTCCTACCACATCAAAGATCCTGGGTTTACACCGCGGGCAAAGCAACATCAAAAATTTTAAAAACAAGGCTTTTCAATTTGAATTTTAAGCGGGGTCGCCCCTCGGCAGTGACGAGTATATTTCTGCCATGGAAAGCTCTCAGATGCCTTTCGGAGTTGGTGTAAAAGAAGTAGGTCCCGTCGCGCCAATTTGTAGGAAACATTAAAAGGAGCATGACGCAAATTGGTAGAGAAGCCCGGCTTAAAATCTCTGCGGAGGTTATCGCGCCTTACATATTTTAGTCCGTGAACTGATAAAAATTTAAAATGAGGAATAGTCACGTTGTAAGGAAGCATGACCCGAAAAAGTGGGCCAACATTTATAACACTGCGAGATCTTTCAGGACGATGATAAGGCCGTAAAGATCAGCTTATTGTGCCCAAAGACTACATGTCCATAACTTAATATCCTTGTTGCTCGAAACTCTTGAGAGACTAATAACATGTCGGCAATGTCGGTCTTAGACGAAAAACTAATCTCTCCAGAAGTACGCTTATATATCGGAAGAAACTGAGCTCAATAGGGCTTATGAAGAGAATTAATACGGAGGTGTGATTGTCGAAACGAAAGTCTAAATAGCAAAATTTAGCAAAGATGTGATAATTTTATCAATCTAACTTTTCAGTGCGGATGTCACATTTTGGATTTTGAAGTGAGGTAAACTAGATCGACTCCTATTTCGGCAATGAGATAAAATTGATTGTGAGGTCTTCAATACATGATGGTTCTCGAACTGACAGCCCGTTTCGACGATATTTATATTTATATTTATATTTTATAGAGAGGGAAGGAAATGCTGAAAGAGAGAGAAGTGGTGAGTGAGGGAGGCAGAGAGGTAGATAGTGAGGGAGAGAAAGATAGAAGGTGACGAATAGGGGTCTATGTGGATAAAAAAACCTACAGTTTATTTGCGAAAAATGAATTGAGTTGTTGATAGAAGACTAACATAGAGAGGAGAGGAAATGCTGAAACAGAGAGAGAAGTGGTGACTGAGGGAGAGAGAGGGTTAGATAGTGAGGGAGAGAAAGATAGAAGGTGAAGATGAAGGAGAGGGATAGGGATGAGAGTGGTATTTAGAATGAGATTGAGAGTGCGAGTGAGAGTAAGAGTAAAACCGAGAGTGTGAGTGCACGCGGGAGATGAAAGGGAGAAGCAGAGAAAACCATCGAAAAAACATACAATTTTTGCAGCTTTGACAGTATTTGACAAAGTTTTCCATCCCATTTTTACTGTGAACAACTGTACGTTCTCCATTCCACTCTCATTTAGTTTATTGTATTACACCCCACTACATTGCACTTTTCATCTCAAATGTTGTTCTTGCTTCTACTTTTTACACATTTGTGGCAAATTCAAAACGCAAAATTTTGTATGCATGGCAATTTAGGGTTTTGAAAATTAGCTACATTGTAAAGGTAGCTTATGTCTGCCACAATAATTGTGTGTGTATGTGTTTGTACATACATACGTTTAGCGTTGACAAAGATAACAACATCATACGTACATATATATGTATTGCCGTGTCGGTAATGGTCAACCCCATTTAATTTGCCATTCCAATGGGTTTCAGGTGTTAGTATTGCACGACACAGATATGCACACCTAATTGGGGGAGGGGGAGGGGGAGGGGGAGGAGAGGTCACATAATAATAATTCAATCGTGGCTTATTCGCTTGTTTACTTATTTATTTGCGTAACAATTACTGAGGTTACGTGTATGGAGCTAAACCTCAACCCAACCCCAACAACAAACGTATTTAGTACAGTATCATTTGATGTGGATTTACTTGAACGAATTGTATGATGCTGTTGACTATGAAATAAGCCGAAGATTGAATAGCAAGTTAGTTAATTTAAATGGCAATTTACTGGCTGCAAAATGCTGAGAGCAGTTGGGTAAACTTTCAGAAGTGTTGGACGGTTTCAGGTGCGGAGTTGGGATTCGATAATGCTGATGATGTATGAGTTTAAGGGGATAGTAGAAAGAGACGGCTGACTTATCATACCATCAATTTTCTAATTCATAATCAAAGTGGATTCTAAAGGAAAACCTTTCAAAATCTAATTAAATATAATAAGTAAACATTAGCGCATATAAATGTATATTTTATTTATGTTATAAACATTAACACGTCCAAATACAAAGTGCATACACATTTTTAATTTACACTTTACTTTTATTCAAATACCAACCAATATCTGAGATCCTTTCATAAAAAGAAAAAAACAAAAAAGAAGATATTTATTAGCTGCATATTTACCCTGCCATTATTTATCAAAATTTACGTTAAGTAGTCAAAATGTTTACCTTCAACGTTTACTAATAAATATTTTCTTACTTTTCCTCTTTCGTTTCAGGTAAACAAACGCATATCCTTAATATTAACAACCATACTGCATATTGAACGTATTTACTTAAGGCTCACACACCTTTTCTGAGAAAACACCCTCCGGCAGTGTTGGAGGTTACAATAAACATTCTGTGATAAATGCATCTATGTTTGTATGAACAGTATCGCCCAGAAAAATGGCAGTGAAATTTTTTTATAAAATTTTGTCCATTAAATTCTTATATGTATTTAATTAGCGAGACATGCTCATATTACCTTATACAATTGTTTTTGTTATTGATATTAGGGTGGAAACTTTAAAAACGGCGATGGTTACTAAGACAGGTTTCCGAGTTTAAATTCTTCATCGGGTCGGCTTCTCGGGATCTCGAAATCTCCAACATTCATACTTTATACTAGTGTAGAGGCAGATGCTTTTAACCACTCAGCCATATGAATGCTCGCTGATCGCTTTACAATTGGTCTCTAAGGATTGCCTTTTTGTTGCAATTCCTTTACTCACCATTTAGGTTCATACTAATAGCGTTTTCCTTTCTGGCAAAAGTGTTACGCTTTTTGTACGCCGCGCAAGGGTTGCAAATATATTTTTTTCTGTTCTAAAAAGCAGGTACCGCCTTTACGGGGTATTTCCTTCTTTTGTGAATATTCTTGCCTGCTCGCAACGCAAAAGCGTTACACTTTTACCCTGCATAAAATGGCGGTGTGGCAGTGCAACTCTGCTAAACCAGCTGATCGCGGCAATTTATTTTCGTAACTTTACATATTTTTAGGCGACGAAAATCTAAATGAAGGAAATAATTGCTAATAAATTTTTTATTTTCATTGACACCGCTTTTGTGAAAATCCGCTAATACACGGCGTGGCCATTTATGTTTTTTGCATGCAGTATAAATTTTCAAAATTTGCTGGGGTAGCAGTAACTCCATTAAGGGTATACCATTTACGTAGGCAACAATTTATTGCAGAAAAGAAAACGCTATAATTCTATATGCTTTTTAATCCTAATTGAGTGGAATATTTTTAGGCGCGCTTAACACCCTAGGAACATTGGACTTTTATAGTATTGCTTTTATTAACAGTACTTCCGCTGTTCACTATTATATCAATTTAAGTCCCTATTTTTTTTTATTTTCGATGTTTTAAGAAAAAATTAATATGAATTTGGTAACGCAAACTATGCAAACCAATTTCGAAAACATTTTCGAAAAATAGCGAAATTTTCGAACTTTTTATTCGAAGTTCTTTGAACTTATTTGGGTATGCAGTTTTGTTGTCCAATCAATTTTAGTCGAACAAAGTACAAGTAAAATATCTCTCGAAATTCGAGTTAATTTTGAAAAAGTTTTTCCGAAGCGTGCTTTGATTTCATCCATATAAAACAAAAATATTCACACTTTGTATGGAAGAAAATCTAATTCATAAACGCCGAAAAAAAAATTGTCAAAATTCAATGCGAATTTTGAGCGATCTTCCACTTTGTAAGACTTGAATTGATTGGGTTAAAAACTGCATACTCAAAAAAATTTAGAGAAATTCAAATAAAAAGTTTGAAGTTTTTGTAAAACTGTTTCGAATTTTTGATATTTTTCTAAATCGTTTTGGAGATAGTTTTAGTTATACTATTTTCACACAGAAACTTAATCGAATCACAATTCTGTGTAATGAAATAATTAAGTTTCCCTTTTCATACAGGGTATTTTGCTTCATTAAGCGAACATCTGTCAGCAGCCCCAAAAAAATATTTCGTTTTTACAAAAAATAGTTCAAATGGAAAGCTTCCGTTTCCTTCTTAACTATAAATACAATTAAAATAAAATGCATGCGCAACTATCATAGATGTTGCACCTAACAAGAATATTTGCCTATTTTCGAAAAAGCCATTTTATCTTTTGCAGCAAATGTAGCGAAAATTAAATTTGTGTTTTTCTATAAGTTTTCGTAAATTATTGAAAATAATTTATTTTTGATTGTCATTTGTTACATTGACAATACAATTCGAAGCACTAAGCAAAACATGGATTTTTCACTCGATTAGGCATTCAATAAAGCTATAATGAGATAATTAAGAATTTGTATTTTGTATGGAAGATTGAGTTCAATTAGGGCTTTAATGTAGAAAACTTGACTAATTTTCATTAAGCCTCTGAGTGAAATAGGCATTACACATTTCATAGAAGTTCCTTTTTCAAAATACCGAAAATAAAAAAAAACAATAATTGACGATAAAAATTGTTACTGCTAATTTTCTGTTCGCTGCTGTATGTATTCATGTATTAAATGAAGTGGGGTTTCCTTACTTAATGGTTACTATAGCCTTATACAATTATTTACACAATTTTACGTTCTGTGTGTATTTATTATCCATTTCGATGGACAACCGCGCCTTGAAGTCAATAAATAAATATTGAAATTGTAATTTCAAACTTCATATTTTACATACTACTTTACATGTGCTAATGTATTCAATTAAAATTCAGTATTTGTATAAGGTGTAGAAGAAATTATGTTACGACTGTTTCGAAAATGTATTTCGAGTTAAATTTGAAACAGAGTAGTTGTGATTTATGGTAATCTGACAGAATTAAGAGGGGCTGAAGTTTATATGCATATAACAATCTGCTTGCTAATCCCAAGCAAAGTCTAATATCGCACCGCGATGTTGTCATATTCAGTTTAACATTTAAAAAATACTATATGTCAATCTACTGCAGTGACACAAAGGAGCGTTATTCGAATTGCTGTGGTGTGATACAAGAGCGTTTGAAAATCTCAAAACAAGATTAAACAACTACGACTGAGGGAAATTTCACCATTTCACGGCTGCCAGCTCGCAAACGTTCCATATAAGGCTTTGTTCCAGAAAATGTTACATGAGATTTTTTTTAAAACGCCTCTTTTAGAATTTGATTGAAGAACTGTCTATATCAGAAATTATTTCAAAAACGCTCCAAATCGAACATTTTCATAAAATGCCTCTCTCAACTCAAAATGGACTTAATTTATCATGAGATATGGGGTTTTTGAAAGTGATTCTGATAGCTAACAAACTTTAACTGAATTCTGCAATGGAGCGTTGTGTAATAAAGCTCTAAGGTTGGGCGTTTTTGAAAAAGATTTTGAGCAACTTTAAAAGTATGTTTGAAAAGTTAGCTGAGATTGGAAGTTTTCGAAACAGCAGACGAGATAGGTTTATATTCCACTCAGCAGTCGAAGGGAGCCGGGTACATAGAATCCGGTGTCGCATAAAACATACTAACAGATCTTATTAACGCCTTAAACAACGGGTAACGAATTTAAAAATTCAATAAATTATGTTTTGCTCATAGTAGCTATGTTTTTTACATGTATATACATATGCACTTATGCTTTATATGGACTGCAAAGTGTCTACAACTTATCTACACTTATATGAAATTGTTGCGCAGAAAATTAGTACTGCTAAATTTCAATATGCAGTTCCAACTGAGATGTGTGTCCCCACTATTCTCAACTTCTATAACCGAAAAGGGTTTGTGCCCATTATTCATCGCACCCGATACGTCTATAGGTTACACACTATGACCAACAGAGGTGCGTGTCTCCGCTATTCCGTACAACCCGTTTTCTAGCGAGTTATTTACCACTGCCGTGAGTCTTCACTAATTGCCGCCTGATGGGTCTCCTAAACATTATCTAAGTGATGATAAGCAAATGTAGATGTATAAACATGTAAAAACAGCACGGCACATATGGCACTGTAAGTGCACAATGTGGTCTAGCGATAGCCCTGGTAGTTGAAATCGCAATGTGCAAATTTCCTAAAAATGCTGTTACGCTTTTGGAGCAATCATTGCGCTACCGAAACTACTTGCCAAACTGCTCGTAACTCCACGCTAGCTATGAAATTTTCAAAAGGTTCATCAATGGCGAAGAGCCAATCTGCGATACAACCTATCCACCACAAGCTTCTCAAGATCTCCGCTTCTAAATAAAAATACATCCCCACTCACTACATATTTTCACGCAAATATTCTTCGCACAAACTTCAGAGCTGTGTGGGTTGCAAAGAAACATCCAATCGATCTTAGAACTAAGAACATTTGGTGAAAATTATTTGTTTTAGACGCACTTCCAGAAAGATGTCTCAAGCAGAAGAAGATGCCTTCAGTGCCAAGCGCATCTCCAGCTGAACACTCATCCACCTCAGATAGCGCACATTCATACACATTTTGGAACGCAGTTTCATATATTCTAAAACACGGACCAAGCTACGATCCCCCTATCTTTTATAATAAAAAGCGCCCCTTAAAACTTCGGTCATGGCGATGGAGTTATGGAAACTTACGAAAAGCTCTGTTTATATCAAGTCTTACAAGATTACTACCATATCGCCTAACTTACCGCACCGCCATATTTCCCACACCCCGATAATCAATGATATTAGAGGAAAATCACCGCACCTCTAGGAATTGTCCATGATAGAACTACAGGCTGAAACCAGTCACTTTTGGTGTCAATAGTAGATTTATAGACATACAAACTCTAAAGGAGCTCGCTAAAGACGTATTCATCTTTCATCCAAGCGCATACTAATAATACTTTAAACGGACAGATGCATATTTTGACTACCAGGTGGAACATTCAGTAAGCAATGCTCATCTGAAGCCATAGTTACTTTATTCTACCTAAAAACATAACAGCATTTCATCCCAGCATTATCCAGACGATCATAACAACAGATTTTTTTATGTGTACCAATTCGAAAAAAGAAGCATTTGCAACAACAACAACATCCTGTTTATTTGTAGAACGCATACAACAAAGCGACACATCCTCTTCTCCATAGTGAAGCTTTTTGATCTTTGAGATTGGCTCTCACCTTTAATCATACAACCATAATTTTTATGCTAGACGGGAGCGATTGCGATGAGCACGTCAAACTGATTCGTCTCATCTAATGGAAATATGCTAATGGCCGTGTCACAATCAACTTTTTCATATAAATGCGTTCAACGCAATCTTATGCATGACAGTAACATCGCATACGAGGCACGAATTCTTCTTCTAATGCTTTGCTTGCAACAAAAGTTGTAAGTTGGCTACTTTTTCATGTCAGATGGCGCTAGTGTCGTGTAAAAACGTACTGGGAAGAGCTATGACGACTACAATTCTCTCTTTATATAGTGGTCGTGCTCGTATTGGCTTTTAGCATTTTCGAGCCCAGGATTCGAAAAAGTGTTCATGATAAGCGCATTTTCCAAAGTTTTGAATCATATATTTTTTGTTCACCAACTTTCGAGACATGTGCTTTCCGGTTTGCGGGCGGAGCATGAACAGCTTATTAGACACATTTGCCGGTGCTGCTAAAAATATTTCGATTTGATTCGATCTTCGCATCGAGCAGGTCAGTACAACAACAAAATATGTATAAACAAAACTACGCGGACGTTGCAGCCTTCTTTTGCTGTTGTTGTTGTAGCGATAAGGACACTCCCCAAAAAAATCAGCCTTCTCTTGGGGCTTTGTCACTGAATCTATACTGGCATATCAGTAGTTGCTAGAGTAGTTTAGAGATACTTAATCAGTCCGTATGAGGTTAAAGCATTTCTTTTGGAAATTTTTCGTTTATACAAACAATTGAAGTTAAATAGTAATTCAATTATATAAAAAATTGCTTTTTTCTAATTAAAACTTTCAAACAAATTTGTATAGTACGACGTGCATCAATATTTGTAAATCTTTATTTGTATTGAAACACATGTGTATTATTTGTGTAACGCATTAGTTTCAGAATTTGTCTTCCCTTACTTTTTCCAATCAAATGCACTCATTTGCCCAGTTTCATTATACTCTAGACGATGTCATCAATCTTCTTAGCTAATTGTTTACACGCTGCATGTGTTCGGGCGCTATGACGATGCCACGTATTTAACAACAAAGCAGCAAAGTAATTTAACAAAAGGCCGAAACATGTTACCAACTAACGACGAATTTCGCCCGGTGGTATGTCTGCTGAATTGAAACTCAATTTCTTGTAGGCATTATCGTTTTTTTTTACAAGCGTATACGTTTACTTTTGCGCGTAAAAAACCGCTTATCCTCGCTTATATAATGCTTGGGGGACCCATCTAGCGGCAGTGGTTAAATAACTAACTACAGAACAGGGTGTACCTAAAATCGGAGACACAAACCTCTGGTGGCCATAATGTATAACATATAGCTGAATCTGTTTCGATGAATAGTGGACACGCACCATTTTAAGAGGTGATACACAGAATTAGTGTTGAGGTGAAACATAGACATATATTTCAGTTACTTACTTACTTAATTGGCGCTTAACCATCTAAACGGTTATGGCCGTCCAACAAGGCGCGCCAGTCGCTCCTTCGCTCCGCCAACCGGCGCCAGTTGGTCACACCAAGGGAGTTTAAATCGTTTTCCACCTGGTCCTGCCAAGGGAGTGGGGTCACCCTCTACCTCTGCTTCCAGGGGCCTGTTCCGATAGAATATTACAGTTACATAATGAGTATAATGCGTATTGAAATTTTCAGAGGTGTATTTAAAGTTTGACGTTAAGCGTAAACGTCTATAGATGTAAACAAGTAAGGTGTCTAAGTTCGGGTGTAACCGAACATTATATACTCAGCGTGAGCTTCAATTGTACATTTCATTTCAGATAAATTACTTTTCTACATAACACGTGGCACCGCCCGTTTAAAAAAAAATGTCTCCCCATTTCCTCTTACAATAAGATTTGATAAGTGAAATATCATGTATTCAAAACTATTTTTTCCTGAGTTACAGCTTATTATTCTAGTCTGCGACCCTTTTATATCTAAGTTTCCGTGGTCTCTAACCGATCCCGTCCATTTTTACTAGAAATATTTCTTGCTACAGGGAAAATTTGTGTACCCAATTTTATTAGGATCCGTTTATTTTTCTGCGATTTGTAGCTTACGAAACATAGAAAATTGCTTAGTCATAAAAGGGGCAGTGCCACACCCATTTTCAAAAATTTCAATGTTTTCCAATTCAATGTTATAATTCAATTTAGAAAGTAAAATTCTATTGATACAAAGCTCTTTTTCGCTAAGAAATAGCTCATTATTTTCGTCTACGACCCTTTAAAAAATCTTTTACTTAAAAGTGGGCGTGGTCTTTAACCGATCTCGTCCATTTCTTCTAGAAATATTTCCTGCTATAGGGAAAATTTGTGTACCCAATTTTATTACGATCTGTTAATTTTTCTTCGAGTTATGGCTCCCGAAACATAGAAAATTGCTTAGTCATAAAAGGGGTGGTGCCACGCCAATTTTTTTAATTTTAAGTTTTCCTATTTACTGTTATAAATCCACTTGGGAAATGAAATACCATTGATATAAAGCTCTTTTTCGCTAAGATATAGCTTATTTTATTCGTCCACGACCTTTTTAAAAATCTTTTATATAAAAGTGGGCGTGGTCCTTAACCGATTTCGTTAATTTTTCTTCAAAGCATTGCTTATAGTAAAGGCAACCTCTCTGCCGAATTTTGTTACGATAGGTGTAACGATTTTTGATTTATGATTAATAATATTTGTAAAATTGATTTTATCACAAGTGGGCGGTGCCACGCCCATTTTAAAAATGTTTGCAAATTTTTATCAAGAGTCTCAATATCAGTCTACACGTCAAATTTCAACATTCTAGGTGTATTATTTACTAAATTATCAGGTTTTTTGTGTTTTCCAAAATTTTATATATATAAAAAGTGGGCGTGGTTATTATCCAATTTCGCTCATTTTCAATACCAATCTATTCTGGGTCCAGATAAGCTAGCGTACGAAATTTGGTGAAGATATCTCAATACTTACTCAAGTTATCGTGTTAACGGACGGACATGGCTCAATCAAACTTTTTTTCGATACTGATGATTTTGATCCATGGAAGTCTATATATATCTCGATTCCTTTATACCTGTACAACCAACCGTTATCCAATCAAAGTTAATATACTCTGTGTGCAAAGCACGCTGAGTATAAAAAAACACAGCTATTATCATGCATCTTAGTGCATTCCAATTGAATAGGCGATTAGACGTAGCGATTTCTCCGTCGTCGGTGTTGTGTTTCGGCCTTAACTATGACAAACAGACCAAAGTTATCGCCTCTGTTCACCATTCAGCCATGATTGCATTCACGGTATTTTCCCCGTAAGTAATTGTATTTTTGGCGTTACCCCCTGCTTGGCTTGCTTGGTTACAACAATAAAAATACACTTGCATCTCGGTTTACTTATTTGGTTGTCTCAGGAAGACTGGCGAGTACCCGCCAGCTAGATATGCTTGTTATCAGTGGAGTTTTTGGTTTCCTGTAGCATCTTTGTATTACAAATATTACAATTCAGCTGTGTGCGTGTGTAGTTGTATAAGGGCGTGTCCTAATGGTACATTTGATGTCGATCTGCCCGCATGTTTTTGCTTCAATATCATTTATTATAATTTTTTTTTTTTTCAAAATCTAATTTCTATACCATATTTATTTTTTTTTTTTGTATTTGTACATACTACTCTATTGTATATATGTATTCACCTATAATTTCGTATTTTTGTCTTAAAATGTTTTTCATTTCATTGCGCTAGTTTTTGATTTGCTTGTACTTTTGATCCCTTCAATTCTATCAGAGTTTTTGTGACTGTCAAAGTTTCTGCCATTGGTTTTCAGTAAAATGTCAAATGATGTATAAAAGTGTGTTTGCAGGCATACATTGTTGTTTGTCAGCTGTTCGATGCCGTTACATTCTCTTATATCAAAATGCATATAAAGTATTTTGTTTTTTTTTTTCTTCAAGGATGTTTAACTTCCTTGCTTCCGTTATTTCTGTCTGACCGTAAAAATTGGAGGCGTTGAAACAAATAGAAAGTGGGCAGTGCAGAACGAATTGGTTTCGCAGTTAACGCAACTGTCAGTTGTGAAGCAATTATTGTCATTTGAAGCTTGAGAGGAAAGGAAATGTTAATAAGCAAAAAAAAACAATACATAAACAAAAAAACGGTCAAATAGTTTCACAACAAAATGACATATCGCAATGTGCTATTTTTTTTTTTTTTTTTTGGTTGACGGAAAGTGTATTCAGTAGCAATTCAGCATAATTGATGTTTTCGTTGCTTTCGGGTGTAAACATCTTGAATGTTTGCTCAAAATGGATGATGAAGCAAGTTTAATTGAGAAAATCTTCGGCGTTCCAAATCTGTATTCCTAGAATTTTTTTCCACATCATTCCAAGTTAATAGTTGACTGAGTATCTTAACAAAACTGCTTAAGTTAATGAAAAATGGCTAGCTTCGTTCAAACTTCAAATCCTTCTGGTCGCGCTTTTGATGCAGTCGACATAACTTTGTACTAACTATTTCCATGTACGTCCGAAATATTTCTATTTTATGTTGGCTTTTTGTATCATAAAAGTATTGTGATCGCGGTTGTGATATGCTGTTACACGTTATATCCAAAATCTTTTGATTTTTGAGGTTTGGAAGGAAGTAGTCGCCAACCTTGTGGCTAATTTGTCGTTTGATCTGTTGCGTTAAGTTCTAAGTGAGTGTGGCTTCGTGCTTTACTCTGGTAGGTGATAGAAGAAAAAAACCAAATTAGAAACCGTCGAGGTTTGGCAGCAATAACATATCCATAAAGCCTTATATTTTTATTTGGACTAGATGTTTACTCTAGCCATAGGGACTTCATGGAACTTTGTTAACGCCTTCCTTCCGATTATGATATCTCATAACCCGAACACTCCAAACAAACCCGACGGCAACTTTTCCCCACATCATTAAAATTACACTCATTGCATTCGCTTCCCCTCTTCGCACTCTATCATTATTCTTTTCTACATAATCTTCCATTTCTATTTTTATTACTGCCTCTCCCGTATGCTATTAATCTCCCCCCACCACTCCCATTACCACATCGTATATCGGGATACCGCTATTGCAAAAACACATTTTGGGATCACCTTGGTCTATATCTCAAAAATGTGCTCACATATGGAGCTAAAATCCACTTACAAACCGTCTACAAAACTGAACGAAACCAACGCAGCTATAATTCGTTCATTTGATCTTGAGCTATAAAGTTACAAACAGAATTTTCATTCGCACCATAATGTTTCTCAAATATTAAGCTAGCGAAAGAGGTCCCGTGTACCAAAGTTCAAGCAAGTTGTTACATAAATGGGATTTTTTGGACCAAGTCGGTCCATAATTCACTTCCCGGAAATAAAAGTTTCCATAGAATATTCTTGGTCCACATCTGGGAAGTTAGGGGAAAGTGGACCAAATTATGAATCTATATCATTCTTAAATCCCCTTAAATACCTATGCACAGTTTCTTCAAAACCGGTTAAATAGGTAAGAAGGAGTTGAGTCACAAACACAGGCACAGAAGATATATATAATGTTTTTTTTTTCTCTTCTGGACTTGCGAATTTTTTTCCTTCTCCCATTCCTCGTATTGTAAATAAATTCCTTATTGGTTTTTTCACTTCTCCCTTTCCTCTTAAGGCGGTGACACAATGACATTTTTCATATAGATACGTTTAACACCAGCTTATGCATTCCAATAACATCGCCACAATCAACCAAGATGTTGCGTTTGTAAATATGAAGGAACTTCAGGCGTGGCAATTGAAGTTTATTACGCCTTGCCCATTCACATACAAAATTTCGCGAGTCACTGTTGTAAACATTCTCCCTATACAACAAAAATACTTGCTAACATATTTTGTGTCGTATTCGATTATATTGCAGTTTTCAATTGCGAAAAATGTTACCAACCACTGGGAAAAATAATTTCACTTGCAAAGTGTGCCAACACCCTTAGCCAGAGCAAATGTCAAATTCTTCTTCTTATGATTTGCTTGGCACAAAATTGGGGAGTTGTCTACTTTTCAATATCAGATGGCGCCAGTGTCGCTCATTCTACCATTCTCCATAAAAATACGTGCAATCTACTCATAATGCATAAGCATGTGTTAAACTCGAAAAACCGTTTATGTGTCGGAGCTATTATTCACAACAATGTTCGAAAAAGCGGACACCGGTAATGGGAGAAAAGTAGGTACTATGAATGTGAGTGAGAGGGAGATTTCTCTGCCGTTTTTTCACTTGTTAAATTATAGGTCCGACACATAAGCAGTTTTCCATATAGAAGAGTTTAACACATGCTTATGCATTACGAGTATTTTGCACGTATTTGTATGGAGGACGGTAGAATGAGCGACACTGGCGCCATCTGATATTGAAAAGGAGACAACTCCCCAATTTTGTTCCAAGCAAATCATAAGAAGTAGAATTTGACATTTGCTTTGGCTAAGGGTGTTGGCACACTTTGCAAGTCAAATTATTTTTCCCACTGGTTGATAAATTTTCTAACTTTATTCGCAATTAAAAACTGGAATATAACAATCGAATACGATATCAAATATGTTAGCAAGTATTTTTCATGTATAGGGAGAATGTTTACAACAGTGATTCGCGAAATTTCGTATGTGAATGGGCAAGGCGTAATAAACTTCAATTGTCAAGTCTGAAGTTCCTTCATATTTACAAACGCAACATCTTGGTTGATTGTGGCGATGTTATTGGAATGCATAAGCTTGTGTTAAACGCATCTATATGAAAAATGTCATTGTGTCACCGCCTTTAAAGGGAATGCATCAAAATAGTTAAAGTAAATTGGTTCTTTTAAGAAAGAACACTTATTTGTACAAATTTGTGCTAAGATATGTATATTCTACTACAATATTTTTTATTTTAAGTCGAAAAGTATATCATAAGCAAATGAAAGCTCTTGGTATATTTGAATCAGCGATCCAAAAATTGCGCGAGGATTTTTTAAGAAGGCTTAAATAAATTTTGGAATATGTATGTATGACGAAAGACGAATTCAACTCGACTTGGCGGCCAGAAAATTGCTTTGCTAAATGGAAGCAGGCAACTTCAGCGGATTTGTGTTATCCCGCCGTCTTCTTCTTCTTATGCCCCTCTATTGATGTTGCTGTGGCACCAATTCATTACTCATTTCAGTAAATACCATGTGAAATGCTATACTGTGCATTGTTTGTAATTTATTTCTTAATTTCAAACAAACTCGCAACAATAATTATGTAAACTTTTGAATTTTTTATTATTATTTTTTTATTATTTATTTTTGAATTTTTTAGGAAATGCGCAACGAAATTTCAATTGACAAAACAGCTGACTTCGAAAATTCGAAATTCCTGTTTCCCAATTATTGTTCTCCCTAGGAGACAAAAATTGCAGGAATTTTTCCTCACGAATAAAAAAAATCGCGAGAACAAAATTCCGAGGGAATATTTAGAATTGTGCTGTATATTAGTTGAGTTCTTGCCTAAATTACTCGCACAAACCTATAAAAAAAAAGAAATAGTTAAATTCTTAAATGCAAAATCAGCTTTAAGGAATAGAAAAAAGGTAAAGCAAATCAACTGGAATAGATAGATTAACCAAATGCGGCAAAAGCAATTCGTATATATTTTTAATTCAAATGTCAGAATATTCTATTTTGTACTTTCTTGTTGTGGCATTCTTCTGTGAATATGCAGAAGCTTTTGTGTGGAGCATACTATTTGTTCGAGTTTTTTTTACTATATTTGTTGTAACTATTACGTCTGATGATGTTGATGATGATGCGTCACGAAAATGCTATGAAGGCAGGAAATCTTTCTATTTTCTATTTCATCTTTGTATTGCGTGCTCATCATTGGCCACATTGTAGTATATGTATATCGATATCATTTGAGTCTCTAGAACACATTGCTTTTCAATTATGAGCACACTTTACATGCATATATTCTTGTGTGTGTTTATATGTATGCGAGTCTGTTTTTCTATTACAATTTGAACTATATTATTAGGTGCAGCTAGCAGCAATTAATTGTGATAAGCAACAATAATTTTCCTGGTCACGTACTGACTTGAGACTTGGGACAATTTCTCACTTAACAACTTCGAACAACAAACAAACATATATTCATGCAACCTGAAAAGTTATACAAGCAGTGGTAAATGCTGCCCAATTAACCAAATGAATTGCAATAAAAGTAGATTTTAATTCGAACTCGAGACCAAATGAAACGTTGTGTCTCAAAATGGGGTTGGGCAGCGCCTATGCTGAAATTTGAGAAACACCCGATCTCCGAATTTTGTTTGAAAAGAAACGAATATTGAGATGATACGCTTTCAAACCAAATACCTTCTAAGATAGGGAGTTCTAGCATCCCATCTTCTACTTCTCGTAGCGATAAAGGTACTTCCCGAATGTTTCGGGCAGTACGATGTCGATGTTGATGCTCCTTTGCCGAACAAAGATCCGGTACGTTCCGGCAACAAGTAACATTAAATTACTATCCCAACCATCTTTGGAAGTATTTAGTATGACCACATTGATACTTCTAGGCTGAAACAGTTAATAAGAAACTCAGGAACCACTTCGTGCGAAGGTCTGATTTGAGTTCATCCAAAAAACTGCATCGTATCGATTCGAGTGCGTGTGCTAGTTTTGTAGCAAATTGGGTTGTCCTGAAAATCAAATAATCAAAATTACAAAATGTTTGTCTGTGTGTCTGCAGTGGTGGGGTGGCAGCATGACATGCTGAATTCTTCAGTTATTGGGGTTGGTGTAAAAAAAAACACACGAAAAATTCATCAAGTAAATGAAAAATAAAAGCAAAAATAAATGAATGAATTGAAATCGTAGCAATGCTTTTGCAGCTGTACAGACTTACATATTTCTTCTACCACAACACAGCAGACACATTTATTCTTAACATTCTTAATGAAATTATATGTGGATACTAACTTCAATTGGTTTGATGTGAAGAATTTGACATACGGTCAAATGTTCAACTGCTGGACACTTTAAGAAATTTTGCTGGTCTGTCAATCTGATCTAAGAGGTGGCGTCTGTGGCCTAAGGAATGTGTAGCATAGCTAAGTGAATGGCAAACTCTATGGTTAACCAGCATGGAATGTGCGTAGCAAATAAATGAAAAATATAATAGTATATATATGGGGTATTCCATCCCATTTCGACCAATTTTGAACCCGACCCCTTTAGAATTGGCTGAAAGTTTTTCTTCTTTTTCTAGTTTACGAAAGACGTTTTTCAGAATTTTTTCAAATTTTTTCATCTAAATCAAAAAAGTTATGAATTTTAAAAAAACACCGTTTTTGTTTTCAAAATGCTATAACTTTTTCAAAAATTGACCGTTGGGATCTTTTTTTTTAATTGAAAAAAAAACTTTAAAATTTTTTTGTTTTTTTTTCCGAAAAGTACATTTAAAAACAAATTTTTTTAAAAAAAAAGATCCCAAACGGTCAATTTTTGAAAAAGTTGTAGCATTTTTAAAAAAAACACCGTTTTTTTTTTTTTAATTCCTAACTTATTTTGAGTTGGACACCGTTTTTATTTTCAAAATGCTATAACTTTTTCAAAAATTGACCGTTTGGGATCTCTTTTTTTTTAAATTTGTTTTTAAATGTACTTTTCGGAAAAAATACAAAAAAAACAATCAAAAACAAAAAAAAAATCGGCCCACTCCGGGATTAGTGGGGATGATTGCAGAATTGATTGGAGTTTTTTATGAGAAAAAAAATGGCGAAAATCGAAAAATCTCGAAAAACTGAAAAATTACAAAAAAAAAAAACTTTAAAATTTTTTTGTATTATTTCCGAAAAGTACTACTTTTTGAAAAAGTTTTAGCATTTTGAAAACAAAAACGGTGTTTTTTTTAAAAATTCATAACTTTTTTTGAGTTGGATGAAAAATTTGAAAAAATTCTGAAAAACGTCTTTCGTAAGCTAGAAAAAGAAGAAAAACTTTCAGCCAATTCTAAAGGGGTCGGGTTCAAAATTGGTCGAAATGGGATGGAATACCCCATATACTTCGTTGTGTATATAAAATTATTCCCAAAATAATGGCAACGGCATACAGCAGCAACAACAAAAAGTATTTTGAAATTTAAGAAGTTTTGTCGTGATCTTGTTTCATAAATGTGCGTGAGAAATGTCATTTGATAGAAACAATTTTTATTAGTTTGTCAACTCCAATTGCCGTTATATTAGTGATTTTATTTGATCCTTAACTTATACTCAGGAATTTCAATTGTTTATGTGACAGTATAAGAACGTAACAAAGGTGCTGGAAGTAAATCAAATTTATTTAAATGAAAATATCAAGAAATGCAAAAAACTGATGTTGATCAAAATTTAAAGCAAAAAATCATACTGAAGGGATAATGGCTCCTGCATTTAAATTTTACTAAAAAAATTCAAAAATAATTACTTTTTGAGCTTCCATTAAGGTACAAGCCTCTGTGCTTTATTTATTTTGCTGAGACATTCAAAGCTATTTAATTCATTGTCCTAAAAACAACTCTATGAAAAATCTGTTTGCTCTGACATTTGGCTTGAAGCCTATATACTATTGTTTTTGTTGTTGTTGTAGCGATAAAGACACAAGAGAAGTTTCTAAGGAGTGTCATCGATGTTGATGGTCTTTTGTTGGATATATATCCGTTACGTTTCGGTAACTGGCACCAGTAATATACCAGTCCGTGCATCTCATCAACGATTCCGTACACTTTCTCTACTTCCACTAAATATATGTATGATACATTTATTCTTGGTATATTTATTTCGCTCGGAAAATAAGAATTATTTTGGGAATTTTTCAATTTGCTCCGAAAATAATAATTCTTCGAGTTATTTTATTTCCCTCGGGAAATAGTAATTTTTTTTTTTTCTGGAAATAATAATGGGTTTTCATTTCGCTTAGAAAATAAAAATTTTTTTTCTATTTTTTTATGTCGCAGAAAAATAATTATTTTTTCAGTTTTTTCTTTCGTTTGGAAAGTAATCGTTATTTTTGGAGATTTTTATTTCTCTCGGAAAATAACAGTTATGTTTTGTGTTCTTTATTTTGCTCAGAAACTCAGACATTTTTCTAGTTTCTTATTTCACTCGGAAAATTAAAGTTATTATTATTTTTTTTCATTCATCGGAAACCCGGCAGTTTTTTTTTTGAGTTTCTTATTTCGGTCAGAAAATAATGATTATTTAAAAACAAATGTTCGCTACGAAAATAATAATTTTGCTCAAAATATTATAGTTATAGATATTAGAGAAAAATTACACAGTTTACAAATGGCGATGGTTACTAGGATATGTTTCTGAATTTCACTTCTTCAGCAGCTAGCTTCTCGGGAGCTGAGTATTGAACTCGAAATCTCCAACATTCATGCCTTATACTAGTGTAAAGGCGCCTTTATCCACTCAGTCATATGGATGAATGACCCGCTACTCGATTTGTGTTGCGTTTTTCGTGTTATTCCTTTATTCACCATTTAGGTACATACTAATTCTATACGCTTTTTAATCCTAATTGTATGGAATAATTATAGGCGTGCTCTAAGAGCTTAGTAACATTGGGTTTATAGCACTGCTTTTATAAGCAGTACTTCCGCTGTTCCCTATTCGAGTTCAATACTCAACTCCCGAGAAGCTAGCTGCTGAAGAAGTGAAATTCAGAAACATATCCTAGTAACCATCGCCATTTGTAAACTGTGTAATTTTTCTCTAATGTCAATATCAACAAGTAAGGAAGGCTAAGTTCGGGTGTAACCGAACATTACATACTCAGAGCTATGGAGACAAAGTAAGGGAAAATCACCATGTAGGAAAATGAAACTAGCGTAACCCTGGAATGTGTTTGTATGACATGTGTATCAAATGGGAGGTATTAAACAGTATTTAAAAAGGGAGTGGGCCATAGTTCTATAGGTGGACGCCATTTAGTGATATCGCCACAAAGGTGGGCCAGGGCTGACTATAATTTTTTGTACGATATGAGTATCAAATGAAAGGTGATAATGAGTATTTTAAAGGGAGTGGGCCTTAGTTCTATAGGTGGACTAGGGGTGACCCTAGAATGTGTTTGTATGATATGGGTATCAAATTAAAGAATTAAAGGAATAAAGGGTTTAAAAGGGAGTGGTGGTAGTTGTATATGTGAAGGCGTTTTCGAGATATCGACCAAAATGTGGACCAGTGTGACCCAGAACATCATCTTTCGGGTACCGCTAATTTATTTATATATGTAATACCACGAATATAGTATTCCTGCCAAGATTCCAAGGGCTTTTGTTTTCGCCCTGCAGAAATTTTTCATTTTGTTCTACTTAATATGGTAGGTGTCACAACCATTTTACAAAGTTTTTTTTCTAAAGTTATATTTTACGTCAATAAACCAATCCAGTTACCGATTTCATCCCTTTTTTCGTATTTGGTATTGAATTATGGCATTTTTTCATTTTTCGTAATTTTCGATATCGAAAAAGTGGGCGTGGTCATAGTCGGATTTCCGCCATTTTATATACCAATGCAAAGTGAGTGCAGATAAGTACGTGAACTGAGTTTAGTAAAGATATATCGATTTTTGCTCAAGTTATCGTGTTAACGGCCGAGCGGAAGGACAGACGGTCGACTGTGTATAAAAACTAGGCGTGGCTTCATCCGATTTCGCCTTTTTTCACAGAAAACAGTTATCGTCCTAGAATCTAAGCCCCTACCAAATTTCACAAGGATTGGTAAATTTGTGTTCGACTTGTGGCATTAAAAGTATCCTAGACAAATGAAATGAAAAAGGGCGGAGCCACGCACATTTTCAAATTTTCTTTTATTTTTGTATTTTGTTGCACCATATAATTATATACTGTAAAGATATTATATTTTTTGTTAAAATTTGACTTAAAAAAATATTTTTTTATAAAAGTGGGCGTCGTCGTTCTCCGATTTTGCTAATTTTCATTAAGCATATATGTATATAGTAATAAGAGTAACGTTCCTGCCAAATGTCATTATGATATCTTCAACGACTGCCAAATTACAGCTTGCAAAACTTTTAAATTACCTTCTTTTAAAAGTGGGCGGTGCCACGCCCATTGTCCAAAATTGTACTAGTTTTCTATTCTGCGTCATAAGTTCAACTCACCTACCGAGTTTCATCGCTTTAACCATCTTTGGTAATGAATTATCGCACTTTTTCGGTTTTTCGAAATTTTCGATATCGAAAAAGTGAGCATGGTTATAGTCCGATATTGCTGATTTTAAATAGCGATCTGAAATGAGTGCCCAGGAACCTACATACCAAATTTCATCAAGATACTTCGGAATTTACTCAAGTTATCGTGTTAACGGACGGACGGACGGACGGACATGGCTCAATAACATTTTTTTCGATACTGATGATTTTGATATACGGGAGTATATATCTATCTCGATTCCTTTATACCTGTACAACCAACCGTTATCCAATCAAAGTTAATATACTCTGTGAGCTCTGCTCAACTGAGTATAAGAACAATTGTATAAAACAATTTGAGCATGTCTTGCTAATTAAATACATATAATATTTATATTGCTAGTTTTTTATTTTGCTTCGAAAATGATAGTTACTTTTTCAGTGTCTTCATCTCTGTAACTCTTCGTTTTTTGTGCATTTTTTACTCACATCTCACTGTTACCTAATTCTTCAGCTTCACTTAAATATATCCATGAAAACAATTCAAGTATAAAACATTGCGCATGTATTTGGCATTTGTAGACATTTTTTTACCTTTATTTACCTTTCTTCTCCAGCACATAGATAAAAAAGAAATATCTTTTTGTTTACGAATTGAAAATCATGATATCTGTGACATGCATACAACTTGCGCTCGAATAGTCAAACAAACATCTGCTGTTTCTGTCCGTCTGATTGTCAGTTTGTCTATCTATACAGGTGGGCTAGTATGTTCTCAATATCTCAATGACTCTTGATTTTGTTATTGTTTTTGTAGACACATATTTTTTATATTTTTTTACGCTTATTAGTTCCGGTATTAATTTAGGGCATCTCTTCCTAATTCTATATTCCTACACTGGTAGCTCGAATAAGAAACATTATTAGCTGATGGATATTTTTATACTCAGCTGAGCAGTGCCCACAGAGTATATTAATTTTGTTCGCATAACGGTAATCCGTAACAGCATAAACTAATCGAGATAGAAATAGACTTCTATATATAAAATTGATCTGGGCGAAAAAAGAAATTCTTTTAGTCATATCCGTCCGTCCGTCCGTAAACACGATAACTTGAGTAAATTTTGAGGTATTTGATGAAATTTGGTATGTGGATTTCTGGGCGCTCATCTCAGATCGCTATTTAAAATGAACGAAATCGGACCATAACCCCGCCTACTTTTTCGATATCGAAAATTTCGGAAAGCCCACAAAGTACCATAATTCATTACCAAAGATGGCTTGGTAGGCAGGTTGACCTTATGATTCGGAATAGAAAATTAATAAAATTTTGGATAATAGGCGTGGCACCGCCCACTTTTAAAAGAAGGTAATTTAAAAGTTTTGCAAGCTGTAATTTGGCAGTCGTTGAAGATATCATAATGGCATTTGGCAGGAACGTTACTCCTATTACTATATGTGTTCTAAATAAAAATCAACAAAATCGGAGTACGAACACGCCAAATTTTTTATAAAAAATTTGTTTAAAGTCAAATTTTAATATATTTTCAGCATATAAGTAAATTATGTCAACATTCAACTCCAGTAATTATATGGTGCAACAAAATACAAAAATAAAAGAAAATTTCAAAATGGGCGTGGCTCCGCCCTTTTTCATTTACTTTGTCTAGAATACTTTTAATGCCATAAGTCGAAAAAAATTACCAATCCTTGTGAAATTTGGTAGGGGCATAGATTATATGACGATAACTGTTTGCTGTGAAAACGGGCGAAATCGGTTGAAGCCACGCTCGGCCGTTAACACGATAACTTGAGCAAAAATCGATATATCTTTACTAAACTTAGTTCACGTACTTACCTGAACTCACCTTATCTTGGTATAAAAAATGACCGAAATCCGACTATGACCACGCCCACTTATTCCATATCGAAAATTACGAAAAATTAAAAAAATGCCATAATTCTATACCAAATATGAAAAAAGGGATGAAACATTTTAATTGGATTGGTTATTGACGCAAAATATAACTTTAGAAAAAACTTTGTAAAATGGGTGTGACATCCACCATATTAAGAAGAAGAAAATGAAAAAGTTCTGCAGGGCGAAATCAAAAGCCCTTGGAATCTTGGCTGGAACAGTATCGTGGTATTACATATATAAATAAATTAGCGGTACCCTACAGATGATGTTCTGGGTCACCCTGGTCCACATTTTGGTTGATATCTCGAAAATACCTTCACATATACAACTAAGGGCAACTCCCTTTTAAAACCCTCAATAATACCTTTAATTTGATACCCATATCGTACAAACACGTCATAGAGTCACCCCTGGTCTACCTTTATGGCGATAAGGCGTCCACATATAGAACTAAGGCCCACTCCCTTTTAAAATACTCATTAATACCTTTCATTTGATACCCATGTCATACAAACACATTCCAGGGGTACCCTAGGTTCACTTTCCTACATGGTGATTTTCCCTTATTTTGTCTCCAAATCTCTCAGCTGAGTATGTAATGTTCCATTACACCCGAACTTAGCCTTCCTTACTTCTTTTTTGTGTTGTTAAGTTGTGGTTACTTGACCGTCACAGTTGTCGTTTCGTGTCATATATAATTGCTTTTTAAATGGTGTGAAATTAATTTTGGAGGTAAGATATTACTACAGCACATTTTTTTTATTTCCGAGTTATATGAGTTCATAATTCTTACGTATATGTATATATTTTGATCTCAATATTGATACCATCTAGATACTTAGACAACCATTGATGTATTATTCGCCTAATTGCTGTATATATCTTCAAAATAACTGAGGAAAAGATGATGAACTTATATCGTTACTCACAAAAAATTAGTTATCATGATTCAATTACTAGAGGTATGTTCTCCAATGATGACAGCGCTTTGACACTCCCAAGTTGAAAAATCTAGACGGGTTGCCTTTACGCAGTAAGGAAAACGGGGAATAATTCATTCCCCTTCAGCGAAAATTGTAGTAGAAAAGTAGCTTTAGTAATATATTAGTAGTGATAATAAATTTGTAAATGCCAACAGGTTTTGTGGGAAATAATTCATTTTCTATTAAATATTTTGTGAATTGATAAAGAGTTATGTTGGTTTGGTCATTCTTTCAGAATTTGTTTGAAGAATGTCGTATTTTTGAATTTTATTCAAAAATACATTAAGGGAGTTCAGGATTTTGTGCAAATGGTCTTGCATCAGCATTGCAGAATGGTGGAGCATATTTTTTACAATAAACTAAACTTGCTACATCAATGCAGATACGCAACTTCAAAAAACGTAGTTAATTTTTTCAATATTGAATAGCAAATCAGCAACTGTCAATACAAACCAAACGTGGAATGAAAAAATTGGAAATAAAAAAGTTGCTCCAATCCGTAGCTTACATTTGCTATTCCAACGTTTCCAACGTCAAATACCTAAAATTCTGTACTCCCTTCTTATCTCAAAATTTGTTTCACAAACTTCCTATCTAAGCATAAGTTCAATGCATTTTGACATAAGAGAGAGTTAATGAAAATCAGTCTGATATAATGCGTTTTTCAATCTAATTCTAATATAGGGCGTTTTTGTGACAAATCTTGAAATGGGAAATTTATGAAAAGTATTTTGAGATAGAACGATTTAGAACAGGCAAGCCGCCATGGGGTGATACTCTACTCAGCAGTCGCAATGAACTGACAAAAAAAAATTTAAGAATATAGCTTATTGTCTTAGAACTTTATATTCCGGCCTTGACTTTCACAGAAGCGTAAAGGTTTTGCGCGGTCCCGCTACACAAATAGTATTCACCTTTTTATTCCGAAATTTTGGAAAGCTCTTTTGTGTTTCGGATAAACCGTTAATTTAGAATATTCGGAACACTTCGTTTGATACTACCTCACGAATTCCCAAATTCTTAAATGGAGACGAATGTTCCGAACATACGCAATGAGTAAGTTACCATGCTCAATGAGTAAATTTCGTTATGGCACCTCAATTATTTGCTAAGGACATTTTTACGTTTATGTTCATAGGTTTGCGAAAGTGCACAATTCCTTGGTATCTGCACTTTTCATAAAACCTATGTTCAGCCACACTAATAGATCATGGCATAGTTAATAAATTCATCATAAAATTAAAAAAAAAAACAAGTAAGAACGGGACTGTCTTCGGCTTTGACGAAGACTTCATACCTTTCATGAATGGGGATGAATAATAATCTTATCCCGTTTGTAATCTCCGAATAATCGGATGTATAAGATAAGAAATATATAGTGAACAGATCTACATACCTAAACGATTTTTAAGATAAATATAAAATAAAAAACAGGTAGGTACTTTGTGTGAGGATGCAAAGTTTCAGGTTTTTTGTGCTCTGCGTGTAAAAACTATGGCTACGAATCACGTATTTCAACAATATATGACGTAAACGTAACTATTTGATGAAATTTGATGAATTTTGAAGCGTCTAGCCGTAAAAAAGGGGCAAAAATTACAGTTTATATGGGGTATATAATATATATACCACCGATCTCTATGATTTTTTCATACAACAATATATGATATATACGTAAGCATTTGGTGAAATTTGAAGCTTCTAGCTGTTAAAATGGGGAAGAAATTGCGCAAAGTTTCTTATCTGAACAATCGGTTGTATGAGATATATACTATGTATACCACCGATCTCAATGATTTTTTCAGAAAACAATATATGCTATACACGTAAGCATTTGGTGAAATTTGAAGCTTCTAGCTGTTAAAATGGGGAAGAAATTGCGCAAAGTTTCTTATCTGAACAATCGGTTGTATGAGATATTTACTATGTATACCACCGATCTCAATGATTTTTTCAGACAACAATATATGCTATACACGTAAGCATTTGGTGAAATTTGAAGCTTCTAGCTGTTAAAATGGGGAAGAAATTGGGCAAAGTTTCTTATCTGAACAATCGGTTGTATGAGATATATACTATATATACCACCGATCTCAATGATTTTTTCAGAAAACAATATATGCTATACACGTAAGCATTTGGTGAAATTTGAAGCTTCTAGCTGTTAAAATGGGGAAGAAATTGCGCAAAGTTTCTTATCTGAACAATCGGTTGTATGAGATATTTACTATGTATACCACCGATCTCAATGATTTTTTCAGACAACAATATATGCTATATACGTAAGCGTTTGGTGAAATTTGAAGCTTCTAGCTGTTAAAACGGGGCAGAAATTGCGAAAATATATATATATACTATATATACCACCGATCTTTATGATTTTTTCAGACAACAATATATGCTATATACGTAAGTATTCGTTGAAATTTGAAGCCTCTTGTTCTTAAAATAGGGCAGTAATTACGAAAAGTTTCTTATCTGAACAATCAGTTGTGGGAGATATATACTATATATACGACCGATCTCATCAATTTTTTCAGGCAACAATATGTGCAATATACGAAATTATATGGTGAAGTTTGAAGCTTCAATCTGTTAAATTGAGTAAGATATGAAAAAAATCCCCTTTTTCTGAAAAATCGGTTGTATGGAGGATATATGCTATAGCGGTCCGATCCGACCGGTTCCGACAAATGTCTAATCGGACACCCAAATACACCCGCTCACCAAATTTTATCAAGATATCTCAAAAATTGAGGGACTAGTTTGCATACAAACAGACAGACGGACAGACGGACATGGCTAAATCAACTCAGCTCTTCAACCTGATTATTTCGGTATACTTAATGGTGGGTCTATCTATTTTCCTTTAAGGACTTACAATTTTCGGTTTCGTGACGAAATTAATATAGCATTTCATTTTCCTGAAAGGTATAAAAATAGGTAGGTACTTTGTGTGAGGATGCAAAGTTTCAGGTTTTTTGTGGTCTGCGTGTAAAAACTATGACTACGAATCACGTACTTCAACAATATATGACGTAAACGTAACTATTTGATGAAATTTGATGAATTTTGAAGCTTCTAGCCGTAAAAAAGGGGCAAAAATGACAGTTTATATGAAGTATATAATATAGATACCACCGATCTCTATGATTTTTTCAGACAACAATATATGCTATATACGTAAGCATTCGTTGAAATTTGAAGCCTCTAGCTCTTAAAATAGGGCAGTAATTACGAAAAGTTTCTTATCTGAACAATCGGTTGTGGGGGATATATACTATATATACGACCGATCTCATCAATTTTTTCAGGCAACATATGTGCAATATACGAAATTATATGGTGAAGTTTGAAGCTTCAATCTGTTAAATTGAGTAAGATATGACAAAAATCTTCTTTTTCTGAAAAATCGGTAGTATGGAGGATATATGCTATAGTGGTCCGATCCGGCCGGTTCCGACAAATGTCTAATCGGACACCCAAATACACCCGCTCACCAAATTTTATCAAGATATCTCAAAAATTGAGGGACTAGTTTGCATACAAACAGACAGACGGACAGACGGACAGACGGACAGACGGCTAGACGGACATGGCTAAATCAACTCAGCTCTTCATCCTGATTATTTCGGTATACTTAATGGTGGGTCTATCTATTTCCCTTTAAGGACTTACAATTTTGAGTTTCGTGACGAAATTAATATACCATTTCATTTTCATGAAAGGTATAAAAATATTCTAAGGAATTATGCAGTTCAGTACTTATCAGGTATTTGTAAACTGATTGCTTCCTATTTCTACTACTAGTAAATCGAAAAGCAACAACATAGTTAACAGATGTCAATTCGTGCCCCTATTACGGTGTACAACTCAACTTAGTTGGGTTGTAATTAAAACAACTCAACTTGCAGACAACTCAACTCCCGTTTGGTATTACGAATTACAACTTATTTCAGTTGAAGTTGAATTGAGTTGCCAACTTCAGAAAGTGATGATTTGACAGATAAATGAACAGCTGATCAATTTGTGGCGGAAATTTTAGCATTTGCAAAATTGATTTTGTTATTACAAGATATTATATGATATGAAATCTATTTTATAATGACAAAAATGTTGATGATTGACATGTCGCGAATACGGAAAACATTCGCGTGATCTTTCCAATCCCTTGGAACTACCTAGCACCAAGTAAGAAATTGCTTAAGTGACAAGTGATGAGCTTCAAATGAAGTTAATTTGCAGATTTGAATGGAAGCATTTTGCTCCTTACTAAACAAAATTAAGAACCATTTCCACAAACGCTTTCGATGATTAATGATAAAAATAAATAAAATGGCAGCTATCAAAAATGCTGTGGAAATGATTTTGGTGTTGGACTGGTTTTAGATATTATTGAGGAGCATATTTGTGCGAAGTGGATTAAAACCCAAATAGCAAAAACTGTATTTTACTCTAAAACAGGATTCCCAGGAGTAGTGATTAGTATCAATGGGACTCACGTTCGCACAATTTCACCTATTTTGGCTGCATCCGAACTGCGGCCAGCCTCGTCCAACTTCGGAATGTCGCTCCATAAAGTTAAAAATTTATTCAATGTAATCCTTCGTTTAAACGTTGTTTTTTGTGTACAAAATTGTTGATTGTTGTTTGATTAAAAGAGGCTTAACTACCCGCTTCAAATTTTTCTTTTTTTTGGTAACGTTTTATGAGCCCGTGCACCATCTAACTCTTATCAAAGATGGTATCGAAAGACTCGTTTCGATCTCCGTTTTTAGGATTCGAAAGCGGAAATTAAAAATTTTATTTCTGTGGAAAAACATTTACTTAAACCCACAAAATGGCCCGAGAGGCTCCGAAATATGAGGCCGATCCACAGTTTTTTTTGCACAGAACATCTTTCTGCGTTGGCGGCCTTTTGCCGCGCTTTGTAAAATAATCCTGGGTGGGTCCAAAGCCTTTCTTCATTAGTGTGTACAAAAAGTCTGGCAAAATACAACAACCACATGAAATTAGATTTTATTAGAAACAAAATTGTTAATTTTTGTTTTCGGATTCTTAAATCGGAGGTCAAAACGTGTCTTTAGATACCAACTTTGAACATTTTTGTTAAAAATAGGTGGTGAACCGTCTTGTAAAACGTTACATTTTTCCAAAACAACTGCAAATTGTATGAGACAACTGCTAGTAATCAGTTGTAAGATTTTGACGTCTTTGACAACTACACCAACACAAGGTTGTAAACGGTAATGCCACAAAAAGTTGTTAGACTAGACAACTCAACCGACATTTTTTTTGACAGGTTGAGTTGTAATCTGTAATACCAAATTGCGAAATTTCAACCCAACCAGAGTTGAGTTGTAAACGGTAATAGGGGCATCGATTTCGGAGCAAAATGGCTGCAATTGTCAAAAAGTCTCTCAGCCGAGCAAACATCTTGCCATTGAATCATGATAAGTTATACTTTTGTTTTTTAATTTCTAGAAATTTTGAATTACATTTAAAAGACTTATAAAAATATTTTCACTTTTAAATTTCTTTCTACAATGCTTTTTAGCTTACTATTACTAATTCCATCTTTTCCCATGATTCCATACCTATCAACGAACTGAGAACTTCAATAGCCAGCCCCTGCGTCACTTAACGAATGACTGTTAATGGGAAAATGTTGTTGTACTCATCTTTCTTGCTTTTTCTTTAGGTTCTTTTATTCCATTTCTATATATTTTGTCGTCATTGCCGCATTTTGTATGCACATTCTTTCTTTCTATCGTATTCAGTTAGATCCTTTATTATGAATCCTTTCGCCTCGAGTTTATTAAAATATATTTAGTGCTTTGTTCGAAAATTACAAAAATGTAGTAAATATCATATAGATTGTGCTTTTCCTGTTTTGAGCAATTAATCATTAGATTTTTATTTTTTTATTTTTCAGCGAGTACTCCGCCAATCCTTGCACGAAACATCAAGATAAGTAATAGATGTTTTCAGAAATTTGACATTAAGGGCAATATTATGTATAACGCCGTTACACTTTGCATCACATTCACTGGCATTCACATTCACCACTATATAGTACCAAAAAACTTAACAAAGGCTATCAGCTTTACTAGTGACAGTAACGCTGAGATGAATGAATACTCTTATGTCATACGAATTCTCGTTCAGACCAGAAAATAAGACTTGTTGCGTTACACATAATATGCCCCTTAATTAATGTTTACAATTTCTAGATGAATATATCTATGACGAATGAACTATTAAAGTGCTTAAATATAAATTAGAGGATAAGATTTTCTTTTGAACACAAGCGAAAATTTCGAGACTTGAGAAATCGAGAACTTGACCTTCGCCAACATTCAATTTAGTATCTGCATAGTCAGTAATATATGCATGTAGAGTTTACGACTTCTGCTCGAACACAAGAGAAAATTTCGAGACTCCAGAAATCGAGAACATGGCGTCTCGCGTGATTTCCGAGTCTCGAAATACCCGTTAAGCTTGTGAGCTTCCCGACATTCAATTGGGTCGCTGTATTGCCAGAATTATATGTAAAGGTTATGAACACAAGCAAAAATTTCGAGACTCGAGAACTCGCAAGATACCTAAATCTTGAAATAATCTTAAAATCGCGAGCTTCTCGCAGTTCAATTTAGTCTCTGCATTGGCAGTATTATATGCAGAGCTTATGATTTCATCTCGAAATCCTCGCTTCTGTTCGAGCAGAAATGTCCAGCTTATGATTTCTTCACGAAATTCTCGATTGTGTTCGCGAATTCCGCAATTTTGGTGATAGCGAAGGCAAACCGAAGGCAAAGCAACATCAAACATTTAGAAATAAATTTTTTTCAACTAGAAAATAGTTTTTCTAAGCGTGATCGCCCCTCGGCAGTTATTTGTCAAACACTGAAAAGCTTCTCAGTGTAAAATAATCTGCCTTGCAGATTCTGTTCGGAGTCGGTAGGTCCAGTCCGCATAGGGAAGCTCTTCCTAAATTTCTTCGGAGGTGTATCGGGTCTTGTGTTTATTTTTAAACGGTTTTATTTAGCTTGACTTGACAGGCCGACCGGCTGGCTGGCCGACACGAATTTTGTAATTGAAATTCCACTGTTTTCTTGACAGCCGTTCGTAGGCACGGATTGGGATATCGGATTCTTCGTCTACCTCGCCAGCAATAGAGTGAAATGTTCCCAACATGACTTCAGCACGCTCTATACACCCGTTACCAGCTCACCATTATCTTTAATGCTTGAATCTATAACGATAAATGTTGTTTTTATTTAACGCGTTCCGGTCGCGAAATCTTCCGTTATCCGCCACATTTTTTGGTAGTTTTAGTGAATAGTTTTTAGCATCTAAAGATCTTCACATCGTTAGACCTTATGTTTCATTAAGGAAGCGTCTCTCTTCCAACGAGCGTTACTTCGCAAAAGTAGGCTGCTTTAACCTTCACGAGATCATTTACGAGTAAGGCATGGGTACCTATTTTGGAGTAAAAACATTTTTGATACGTGTTCTCGAATCATATTCAGATCTTAAAGAGATTCGGGGGTCATAATCAAAAAAAAAAGAGTCCTAGTAAGATTACGTCACTGAAACTTCACGACATTAACGACATTTTCAAGCATTTCTTCCATCATCGACGACATGAAACGAGACACTTTTCAGCCGACAGCAGTGCATTATCTGTCGCAAAATTGTATCAACGACACCACAACCATCCACCACTTTGACTATACAAAAGCAACAACACCTTTATTTGTTCCTTCGTGCAGGTAACATTATCTGCTTTAATGATCTGTTCACGTACATATATCCCAATAAGCGGCTTTATCTTTCCACATTCAATTTCATCATAAATTGTGGTTACTGCCTTTGAGCTCTTGGATATTTATCCCATAGATTGCTTTCGCCTATTATTTCATTTATTTTTCAATTTATTTTCTTTTACTATTTTGGGTCTTAGTTCTTATGTTTCTTCATTTATATCTGATTTTGCTATTTGCGTGCTACTACCTTTTTCTAATTTATTTTCCCCCCGCTTTCCGAGTGTTGTCAGTGCTCCATCTACATACGTGCAAATTATTTTCGTTTATAATATTTTTTTCTATTTTATTGTCTGCTTGTTATTTGCTGTCAGCTGTTAATGCCGCTACTTCTTCCATCGGTTCTACGTTTTTTTTTATTTACGTTTTCTGTTATTTAATGAGTGAACTGACCTGCCACAATAAAATCAGCACACAAGCAAAAGCTAAAAAAAAAATATGAGATAACGTCGTTCTCGTCTGAGGTGTATAAACTGAGCTCCGCATCTGACGACGACAACAACACAATCAACAAAGTAAACACGCGCGCTCACATAACAATGACATAAACGTAATTCACTTGCGGCAATATTTTTAGCAAGTACACTGGCTCCATGCGACCGTCCAATGGGACAAAAACTTTAGCTTCCCTAGATATTGTTTTGATTGCGGCGCTGTTTGAATGGCAACAACAGCAATGAATTCCGGCATTTTTTCACTCCCACAAATCATTACTATGTACATAAGCTCACGCGATATTTTGTTTATTTATTTAGTTAGTCATTGTTTTGGTCTCTTAAACCTGCTAGGTGGTTTAGGGTGAGGTTTTCAGTTGCTATATTTTCATACCAACTGTTATCGCACACGCGTCGCGTGTATTTAGTTTTAATCCAACTTAGTTGAATTCGTTACTTTTAGGATAAAACAAATTTACTTTAGGGTGTTTAGATATGAGCGCTTTTCGCGAAATTTCACCGAATATTTGAGTTAGGGATAGGTTGTAATATGATGTTGACTATAATTCGCTGAGCCAAAGGACTAAACCTTCAATCCGCGGAAAGGCATACAGATCTGTGGCCAGAGAAGAAATCTAAACCCCGTACCCGAGTAACGTTTTACGCATAATAATTGCCACTATAATATTGCCTACCAACAAAAAATCGAATAAGCCTCGGATGAGATCAGGTTTTTCTGCAGACAACCACCGAAAACATTTTAAGAACCTTGGTTTGGCAGCATTTACCTGGAATATGCCTTTTTTAGCGGAAGGCACCGATGCCCGGCTGATTGATGTCCTCGTGAATGCAAATGCAAACATCCACGACATGTAGGAAATGCAAATAACGTGGCAACGCTAGGGGACAATAGCCGTTGCTAATTTTTTTAAGGAATAATAACCGGTATACAGAGCCAGCCTCAGTTATGGAGGGAACACTTCTCTTCATTGCTAGATATCGAACCCGATGCCCCAAATTTCAACGACGAAATAAACCTTCCGTCAACCGACTATATTGAAGCGATAATGGCAACATAGCGGCTAAGAAATAAGAAGGCGCCAAAAGGACGACTGAATACTTCTTCTTTTTCTTCTTCTTTTTTTTCTTGCAGCGTTAAGTTGACTCCCCGAAGATTTTGGGGAGTATTGCCGATATTAATTATTGGTCCGTTGTCGTATATTGATTTGGACACCATTAAGGTACTATAACGAAAATTATTTGATACGACCATGTGAAGCATTCTAGGTCATCCAACACTCTCCTTCCGTGAGGATCTTGTGATTGTCAATTCTCAGCTTCTAGATAAACATTATTCGCCATGGGTAGCTGAGATTGACAGTTGAGTCGGGGAAGGTATAAGAGCGATTCAAACACGGAGGCGAAGAGATGGTCAAGAACATGCACGAATTCCTAACACATGGTTGGACGAGCGCATGCCTTCAGATTGGAATATAAGCAAACCAGGCTAATTACAACGGAATTGCCCTAATTAAAACTGGTTGTACGCCGCCTTTTATTGTCTGGCAATGCTACAGTTTCCGTACCCAGTAGCCTCGGAATAGTTTAAATTTCCCAGTGTTGCCAGATTCTTAATAACATTCCGCATAAAATTCTATAAGCCACAAAAACTGTATACACAAAAAAGCTTTAAATATACATAAATGAGTTTCAAAATGTGCTCGCCCATAAGTCGATCTATCTTTATTCAAAGAAAATGAGAAAATGTGTCAGCAACAAAGCTTCGACATGCATCACATTTATGCTATTTCAATCGCAAACGAAGAAATATTTCAAAAAACTAATTTGAGTGCATCACCCATTACTTGTGCTTTAACTTCTTAACGCTACATAAAGGAAGCTCCACTTAAACTTACGGTCTCTTCAGTGGGCGTATGAATAGTTTATTCTTGCAATGTTTTTTCTGTGGTTGTATGCTTCAATTGTAAGAAGAAGAAGAAAAATTTCGAAATGACAAGAGAAACGATTTCATTGATTACTTTTGTGTGCCACATTGCACACACCGCTAGTAACTCGCCATGAGCTGTGCCATTTAGCATTGACCCGTTCTTTCCGCTTCACTTTACCAAAATCGAAATTTCAATTGTGTTGAACGAGTATTGTACGTGCCCCCTTAGAGCAGAAATAGCGTAGAAGAGAGAAATGCAAATTTATGGTTATGGTAAATTCACGCTTTCAGATTCTTTGAGCTTTGTTCACTTATCTCAAATGTCTGTTTGCCTGGCTATTAAAATCGACTTTTTTCCTGGTTTTTCTGACTCTTCTTCACATACATATGTATGTATTTTATTTTTTTGTCTTTTGTGTTGTAGTTACATTTGTTTATGTTTTGTTACAGCATGTGCAACATATTTTTGCTCATAAACTTGCAACATGCACAATACAAGCACTATATCAACTTGTTGTACGAATATATCTTCTTCGTGTGCAACATGTTTGCGCTTTGCTTTATTACTGTTTGTTGCCGTTGCTGTTGCTGCTGAACAAAGCCACTAAACGGCCGTGAACTCCAACATAAACAGTAAAAGAAAAAAAAACCAGCGGAGAGAACAAAGTTGCTAACTAACGTTGTCTATGGAGCATAATTCGTACTGGGAATGTTGCGAGTATTCGCATTAGCAAACGCCGAATTTGACATCCGCTATACAGAAGCTGTGCAAAACTTGTGGAGCTGTGTCGTTTTCAAACTTTGTATTGGATTTCAAGGCGCAATTCAGAATAAGCGACTGCTTACCATCAGCGCATTACTTGTTCCAAAGCTGATTCAGTACAGGGCAATGGCATTCCATCAGCTGATTAGTAAAATAAAATAACGCAAATTCCTAACTGCTTTAACATTATGTTGCCTGAACTGGCTTTGCTGTCATCTTGCATAGATTCGTCTTGATAGGGGTCCTAACGAGGAATTCGTACTAGTATCATAAGGTACCGTATTCAATCCGGCAAAGTACTGCCCACATTCGCAACACTCCCAAAGTCGTCACGGCGTGTTTTTTCCGTTCCAACGGTCTCCTTATGGCTATTTATTCAGGCCGCATGAAGCAACATTGGTTCGGAAAGCATTATACTAAAGGACAGTGGAAAATCGTCTAATACATTGGCATTAAACTTGAGACCATGCGTGGAGATGATCATAGGCTAAGGGTATCAAGTAAAGATAACGTCTCATTCGTGCCTCTGTGTTTGTTTCGATGTTCGTTACTTGATTACTGTGCTGCTCGGATACCGAACCCAAGTAGCCATCAGAGCGCTATTTTGATGCATTTACTCCTGCTGCTGTTTTAATTAGGGTTTTTGGCGTTCCGTTCAACCATTTCGCATTTACGGAGCATTCAGCAGCTTCCTGAAGTTCCGACAGTCTGCCCATAGTTTGAAACCTAATGAGTGCTGGAGCTGGGAATTCGCACGGGCAGTGCGTGACTGCTTCTTTGCTGTCATCCTCGCCCTATCTCGCAAATGTCCACATTCTCGCAGCATGCAGACCAAGCGGCCAGTGTCCGATGATTGTAGCAGTGATCCTAAAGATTTTGTTTCTCGACTTATTTAGCAAATCCTCTTTTCTTCAACTATCGTAAGTTGGCCAAGCTTGCTGTGTTATCTTGTAGGTGCCCGAGCAGAACGCTATCTTGTATATATGTTACATTTGATTGATGTGAGTGGATGTTGCATGCCGACCGCCTACGCAGCATCCAGCAGTGCGCATGCGTTTGCAAATTCCTTTGCCTTGGTGTGGTTCTCAATGTTTATGTGACAAATAACCCCTATACGAGTTAGCTGCGACTAGAAGCAACCTCATGCAGCTGCTGTAGGTCTTAGACGAAGTGATGGGGTAGTTGGGTACTTCGACCGCTGCTTGGGTATCTGAGTAAATACATACGTCGAGCTCTCTCACCGAGTTCTCCGACAAGAGCGTGCAAGACCTCTCTATTCCTCTCTTCCGCTTGAAAGATACTAGCCGAGTTGAAAAGACGGACTGATAGCATAATTTATTCTACGTTAGTTTTCGGGTATCTTCTCTAGAACTCTGACATTGCCATATCTAATATAGTTCCAGGGGTAAACGGCATTCATTCCAGATACTTCACAGCTTGCTTAGAGTGTGGGATACAGGTTTATCAGAAGAAGTTTGCGCGTTACTTCCAGACATAGATTAAGTACAAATTTGCTTCCTTGCATTTTTAATTTCTGAATTTTTTAAAGAGATTAAATATTTTCATAAATACAGTTCAATGCACCGAGAACTCCACCTCTACACTTGTCGGTATATTTTTTAATACACCCAGAGCCAAAGAAAAAATTATCGGATGTCTGGAGAAAAGTATTTGGGTTGATTGAGGAAAGCATTTCAATGACAGGAAATTTTCTTCAGTTTTTGGGTTTCTTCTCAAATTCGAACTTTAAACTCTCTGGGAATAATACAAATGTAAAGTTGGCTCAAAGCTCAAAAGAGACTATGTAAATGTTATTCGGATTTAGCTGAACCCAAGAGCCACATACATGCGAAAATACTAGTTGCTCTTTACAAAATTGTTTCTTAAAAATTATTGACTCTTGCATTCGTATTCAGGTGCGAAAAATTCGACAACCGTAACATTCCTAATTCGCACATAAGTATCATCTATACGTTCACATGTTTCAGCAACAAGCACATTAATGGCAATAAAAATCTTTGTTGTCGCTGCATCACCAAACGTTCAGCAAGAAAAGTAAGCTACTTACATGCAGAGCAGACAGACTTAAAGGCAACAAAAAAGTATTGCAGCAACCAACAAACTGTATACCCAATACACAACGGAACGAAAATTCTCAAAGGTTAGGTTATGTTGAACTGACTGGTCCGTGGGTATCTCACATAGATTGTTACCAGAAGTTTGCTCAAAGACCAAACTGAAAGACCCTATCAGAAACCAGGACCCTTATTATAAAATAAATCCATCCTCTTGGCAAATACTAGAAGCTTTCTAGCACCTATGCTGCTTGCTGCTTTTAGATCTGATAGATGTGCCGCTCCTCGTAGCTGGAGTTTTAGCCTTTCGAGCGCAGGGCACGAGTACAAGACGTGCTCTATAGTTTTGCCCTCCAAACCCCACTTGCTACTCCTGCTATCACTGACAAGACCTTAATTAAAAGCATATTTTTTTATTTATTTTATTTATTTATAAGCCTACAGTGCTCTCTTTTCAGTGATAACAGCAACATTGCTTATCTAATGTTGTAAGACCAGACTTGGTTCCTAGCCTTTTCTGCTTGGTGGACCATGTACAGCTGTTGCCTTCCTTTAATATGGCCCAATTTGAGTGGACCGTCTAGCTTATTAGCTTCGAGCGATACGTACTATTTAGCTAGCTCATCCGATTTTTCATGTATGTCTATTTCTTTATGTCCATGGATTCATTAAAATATATGTATATTTCTTCCAATCTTACACTATTACATACTTTTAGACCTTGTTCTATGATAGATTATTGCTTGACAATTGTTAATGAGAAAATTTACGCCATTGCAGTTTAAGTTAAATTCCTTCAGTGTTGCTATTGCTTTAGTCACGGCTGTACCTACCGCCTGAAAAAAAACGCACAGTGATCTGGCAGCTTCTAGAATTTGTTAAATTCCGGATCTGCTCAGTGTACCGCCCTACTACTTCCATTACTTTGAAACCATCGGCTTACACGTCTATCGCCTCGTCTGCCATTTGAACGACCTTGCGCCAACATACCACTTCTATTGTGGCATTAAGAGACCCTTCGAGGCACTGATAGATAACTAAATAGTCTGTCCGTCCAATATTTGATGACGCTATACTACTATAGCCGTATGGTCGCGCTCAAGCTGCCCTGAGGTATTGAGTCTCGTTTTAAAAAAATTTGCTGTTTTATTTGAGAATGCTATCAAAGATTATTTGAGATGCAATTGAGAAAGATTTGAGAATAAGGTTTACTTTGAAATGCATATCAAATTGCTATTGAACCAATATGTTTATTGGGTAAAATGCTTTTATAATAGTTGTTGCCTTTTTTGTACTATTACTCGCAGTAGCTTTTGCGAGCAAAAAAAATCTTCATTGTTGCCATATTCGCTACTTTATGGTTTTCGTCTGCGCCGTTTGCAGTTCTGCTCCTCTGATCACTTTCGGCTTTATTTTTTTTTTCTTCTTTTTAAATTTCATATGCGCTTTTTTATATTATATTTAAACTTTTTTTTTTTTGCTTTTCTACGCTTTGAAATATTTTTTTCCTTTTGTTTTCTTTTATTACTCCATATTCCTTGCTATGCATTCACTGTGCCTTCCTCCTCACAAGCGCACTTTTCCTCCACCACTCAGCTACATCCGCACAGCAACGACAGAACAAGGATTTTATTTTTTTTTTTTTTTTCATCTTCTTTTTTCTTCTTTCACTGCATTTATGCCCCGCCTGCTCTCTACAAAATGTGAATTCAATTTAAAATCCATTTAAAAGATCAACAATCTGAAAGTATACAATTCAAATTAGTTTAAGATTTCAGAGAAAAATCATACCAATATTCAGGGTTATTTGTGTCATAAAATGTTTATAGTTGACTTGATATTGATATGATGGTATAGTAACGATTACAAAAAGTAGCACTTAAACACATTAAGGTAAGCGGTAGAACTTGGGCTTGTCTTAACTTTTCCCACATGTTGTCATTTATGACAGCGCTCTTCGCTTTATAAATTTGTTTAAACGCCGCTTATGACTTTTAATATTAATTGTATCTCTTTATTACTTATTTCCTGCTTTGATGAGAGCTGCTAATTCCCAGCATCAGCGAAGCTTCATACATCACAATATCTCGGCTGCCAATTCAAAAACGTCCTATCTCTGAATAGTTTTTAAACACGCGTTATCACTGGAGAATGTCCTATTTACGATATAATAAACGATCTATCTCACGTCAAAATGTATTGAATTTATGCTCACATAGCGTGTGATATCCTGATATAGGGCATTTTTTAAACAAATCCTGAGATTGTGGTTTGTTTAAACAAAATCTGAAAACGGGCATTTTTCATAAGTTTTCTGGAATAGGTTATTTTTGAAATGGCAGCCGAGATAGCGTGATATTCCACTCAGCAGTCGACATACTTACGTAGTGTTCAAACTAAAACATTTCACCTCCACTTAAGCTAAAATTTTATTTCGACGGCTGATTGGAAGACCACCACATTTTTGCTGTCAGTTGGGAAAATCCCTTCCTTAAAATAGCTTGTTTTAAAGAATGCTCTATCATCATCAACATTCATCATTAATTGTTTCGCAACAAGTCACATTCAGTTCATTTCCTCTACCTTGCCCACCTTAATTTTCTCATAAGTATACCGAATATTGTATACCAGCTTCAAATGATTCCGGAAGTCTAGCGCATTTAAATTTTTCCAATAGGAGGGCGTGGCACCGTGTGACCACAAGAACTTTCATTAAGATCGGTTAATAACTTTAGACGTCCATAGGACACTGACACATCCATTTTTATTTACAAGAGCAACGTGCTGCCTGCGAGTATTTCTTGAGCACTTTTTGAACACTTTAAGATACCCAGAAAGGTGCAGTTGATCCCAAGCTAATCACACCCAGCGACAGTTGAAATAACTATGGAGTACTAGCACAGCTCATTTTCGAGTAAAACACTAGCATGTTTTATGAATGACACCGTTATTCATAGAGCTAATAGGTTCTCAGTATCACATCAGCTCTCCCATACCGAGCGATGCAAGCGATAATGTGAGCATAGATTTATTGTTTTATAGAACACGGTCTAGTTGATCTCCTGATCTATAATATGTCGAATATCCCTATGTTCCACAGAATTGCGAGGAAAAATTTCGAAAAAGTGCTCGTAAATAATTTTATCAGTATCCTGGTTCACATCGATTTAATCGTTAAACTGTTACAGAGAGTATGTTTTTATGGAGATATTTCTACTGTTATTTAGCAAAAAAATAATATTTTAATAGTATATTTACAAGTTATTTTTTGATTGTTACCAAACATGCCTGCATATGTCTTGCCTCGTCGCTTGTTAATCAACGACCAAACCACTTCCACTTCTATGATTTTACTTTTGGTGACCACTGGTTGACATACTTTACTTTCCGAGGTGGTCTCTACATCGGCCTCTTGCCGACAGCGACAAAAGTACAATTAAAGTTAAACTCTTTAGCCAAATTCTAGGGAGCCAAACAAGATTATGAAAGTCATGAAGATCTATTGGCCATTCTTGCACTGTACTCTCTCTTACTTACACTTTTTCTGTATTATACTCAGCGTGCTTTGCACACAGAGTGCATTAACTTTGATTGGATAACGGTTGGTTGTACAGGTATAAAGGAATCGATATATATATATACTTCCATATATCAAAATCATCGGTATTGAAAAAAAAATTTGATTGAGCGATGTCCGTCCGTCCATTAGCACGATAACTTGAATAAATATTGAGATATCTTCACCAAATTTGGTACACGAGCTTATCTGGACCCATAAAAGATTGGTATTGAAAATGAGCGAAATCGGATGTTAACCACGCCCACTTTTTATATATATAAAATTTTGGAAAACACAAAAAACCTGATTATTTAGTAAATAATATACCTAGAATGCTGAAATTTGACGTGTGGACTGATATTGAGACTCTTGATAAAAAATTTTTTTTAAATGGGCGCGGCACCGCCCACTTGTGTTAAAATCAATTTTACAAATATTATTAATCATAAATCAAAAATCGTTACTCCTATCGTAACAAAATTCGGCAGAGAGATTGCCTTTACTATAAGGAATGCTTTGAAGAAAAATTAACGAAATCGGTTAAGGACTACGCCCACTTTTATATAAAAGATTTTTAAAAGAATCGTGGACGAATAAAATAAGCTATATCTTTGCAAAAAAGAGCTTTATATCAATAGTATCCCATTTCTCAAGTGGATTTATAACAATAAATAGGAAAAACTTCTAATTAAAAAAAAATTGCGTGACACCGCCCCTTTTATGACTAAGCAATGGGCTATGATTCGGGAGCCATAACTCGAAGAAAAATTAACGGATCGTAATGAAATTGTATACAGATAATCTCCTTATAGCAGGAAATATTTCTATTAAAAATGGACGGGATCGGTTAAAGACCACGGCAACTTAGATATAAAACAAGTTTAAAAGGGTCGTAAACAAGAATAATAAGCTATAACTTAACAAAAAATAGTTTCGAATCAATGATATTTCACTTATCAAGTTTTATAGTAAGAGGAAAGGGGAGAGTTTTTTTTTAAACAGGCGTTGCCACGTGTTATGTAGAAAAGTAATTTATCTGAAATGAAATGTACAATTGAAGCTCACGCTGAGTATATAATGTTCGGTTACACCTGAACTTAGACACCTTTACTTATTTTCTGACTCGGTTTATTCGCCCAAAGTGCTTGCCTTAAAGCAATTAGTAAGAGCTAACCTAAATATTCATAAAATACTCTTAGCGAACCTTTAGCCGCCGCGCCTTTCTCAAATCTGTCTTGTCGCCTTGGGTGGGCAAGTTGTAGGGAGCCAAATAGAGCCAAAGAAGATTATGAGAGCCATAAATATCAATTAGTCATTCTTGCACTCTACTCTCTTTTTCTATACTTTTTCGTTATTTTCTTGCTCGGTTTGCGCGCTCCAAAATTGTAGGAAGCCAAACAAGATTATGAGAGCCATTGAGAGCTATTGGCCATTCTTGCATTGTACTCGTTTTATACTCAGCTGAGCAGAATTCACAGAGTATACTAATTTTGTTCGCATAACGGTAGCCCGTAACGGCATAAACTTATCGAGCTAGATATAGACGAAAAATCTAGGCGAAAAAAGAAATTCATTTAGCCATGTCCGTCCGTCCGTCTGTCCGTAAACGCGCCAAACTTGAGGTAATTTTGAGGTGTCTTACTGAAATTTGGTATGTAAGTTCCTGGGCACTCATCTCAGATCGCTATTTAAAATGAACGAAATCGCACTATAACCACGCCCACTTTTTCGATATCGAAAATTTCGAAAAACCGAAAAAGTGCGATAGCTCATTATCAAAGCCAGATAAAACGATGAAACTTGGTAGGTGGGTTGACCTTATGACGCAGAACAGAAAATTAGTAAAATTTTGGACAATGGGTGTGGCACCGCTCACTTTTAAAAGAAGGTAATTTAAAAGTTTTGCAAGCTGTCATTGGCAGCTGAATATGTAGTGTTCGGTTGTACACGAACTTAGCCTTCCTTACTTGTTTACTTCTACTTTTCCGTTATTTGCTTACTCAGTTAGTTCGCCCAAAGTGCTTGCCTTAAAGCAATTAGTAAGACCTAAATATTCATAAAATACTCTTAGCGAATCTATAGCCCCGCGCTTTTGTCAAACCTGTCTTGTCGCCTCACTAAAAGTCAACAGATGTTAAACTTTCAAACCTCAAAATTTCACTTTTACTCCAACACAGCACCATTCACCTTATACAAATTCCTAACATTCAAAAACCACCCCCTCTATGTTAGCTACACAAACAAAAAATTACACGTATTACATATCTACTTAATATCTCATTAGTGAAAATTACTTAGCATCATTTGAATATGAGCACACAATTCAGACAAATCGTTTCAATTCTGACTGAGATATAAGAAAAAAGAAGATATACTACGTGGCGCCACGCCTTCATGTGGTAAAGCATCGGTAGGTATGGGGTGAAGTAAGGCAGTGTTGGTTTGCCGTCACCATTCATCCACCACCATCCCAATGCCAAAGAGCATTCTCATGTTCAACTTAAAAGACAAACAATGCCACCCAAACAATCGAGTCAACTCGGTGTAGAGTAAGTAGTTTGGCGACAGGCAAATTAACATATGAATAGAGTATGCAGCAGCGCTTGAAAGAAATATATATTTAGATATAAGCGTAAATTTGTATGTTACAGAGGGCTAGAAAACCGGCGGCGACACGACCAACAAGTTCTTTATGTAAGGTATAGAGTAGAAAGTGTGCAGACTCTCCCTGTAACGCAACAGAAGCACATACTCGTAGGCATATACAATAAATATTACAACATGTGAACTATGGTTTGCTCGTAAGCTAAGTAGAAGAACAAGTTTAAAGTTTTGAACGAGAGTGCGGTGGCAGCTATTAAGAGGCATTTGACAAGGAAGCTAGAATATAAGTTTTCAAGTTTGTATGTATTGCAGAGGATAAGATGTTTATGGTTGAAAAATTAATCAAGTGATTGCAGTGAAAAGATTGATAAGAACTTGCAATTGCTTCGAGCATTTGTAATTTAATGTTATAGTAAATATCAGGAAGAAAGTTAAGACAGATCTTTGGGTAATCGATATTAAGGAATAGGATGCTTTTTGGATATTAAAAAAGCGTTTCGGCTTGCCGTCAGTCTTCGACGCATCCGCCCTAGGTGGGTTGTAAGTTTTTTTTATGTATTGTTGACGATAGGTAAGCTATTTCTTGTTCCTTTTGGAAATCTCTTTTGTACTTGGACAGCTTAGACGAAGATCGCGCCAACTCCGCTGGCAGCTTTCAAAACACATTTCCTCATCCTTTCCCCTCCTTTCTCATATTTTTCCTTCACAATAAACAAATCTCAGAAGTTGGCTGACGATCATCATAGTTCAAACATTTTTTTAGAAAACGCTTGACCACGGTATGATGTTCTTCTTCTGCTGGGTAGTTGAGGCTGACAATGGGGTAAGCTAAAAATTGCGCTGGCAACCCATTGAAAAGGTAACGCTACACAACCCCTTGAATCCCACCTTAGCATTATGTTGAAAAACGCTATATATTGGAGGTTGCATAAAAAATATTTTATTTTGTTGAGTTGGGTTAATTTTTGGAAACGGCCGTTATCAGACTCATAATAACATAAAGGGTGATAGTACAATATTAAAAAGCTCAGAAAAGTAAAGCGATCAGCCTTCGGAGGAGTAAATAAGAGCTAAGTTCTTGTCCAACGGCAACACTAAGCAAGAATCTATTACCTCTGGATCTCCGTAACCGGTTCGACAGCAAGCCTTCGTGATTCTGGAGGGACTGGAGAGAACACATTGTGCCTAAAAGTTGCTAGTCCGGCATGCACTGCTGCATAGTAGTTGATGTTCTCTCGGGGCAAGTTAGAGTCTCGCTTCCAGACCGTTTTACTGATTAGGCAGGAAAGTTGGCAAGAGCACTCAACGCCGAATAGTTCGAAATGCACTGCGTCGTGGAAGGTGGTGTTCTTCCTATGCTATTTGAGGTCTCTCTTCCAAACTGTCCAGACCATGAGTCGTCAAGAAATGGAAGTTGCACTTTCGCACCCAGGACCTTCACGGAGCGCGCTTTCATCACACCACGGCGGGCGTAATATTAGTGTTCTCAGTAAAGATAGATATCTTTCTCCAGATACTCATATCGCTCTCATTTCTATTTTTATTCCTGCAGATCACACAAACGTATGGCGTCAAGGAGGACGCTAGCGCTCCTTTTGGGTGAGATATCCTAGTTCTATTCAAAACCTTTCAATTTTTTGCATAATTTAAGCTTTAAAACTTCTCACTTGTCCTAAATTTCTGCATCCATATCAACCACTACACCGCCCCTTTTTTTTTTTTTTTTTTTGCGAAAGTCATGTTGTAAACTGTAACTCAAGTAAAGTATCAAAGCGTGAAGGTTTCGATTTGGCAAATTTGTAACGCCAATTGACATGCCATACAAATGCTCGCCCAAACTCATACATGCTTACATACTTACATACATTTTTGTTCTTCGAATTGTGTATTTACTAAGCGACCCAACCTTGCTATGGAATACCATTGCATATGAGCTGGCGATGGCCTTGGCTTCCTTCCTTGTGCAGTTTTATGGCGAATGTTAATAATCTGCATAATTAACGGCAACGCGCGATTTTTACGAATTCCCTATGCACGCATGTCTGTCTCTCTACTTGCTTACTCTTTTGAGTTCCCTTTCCCCTTTTGTTACAAAATTTTCTCAAGAATCGTCTTAATTTTGTTTCAGTTTACTTCCTTATGTGTGGGTGTGTGTGTGTATTTGTGTATACTTCTATCACTATAAATTTTATTTCAATATTTCTGTCTTACTTCACGCGTTATTGCATACTTGAAATCTTCGTCTACGACGTCCCTTTACGCATAAATAAGTGCCTTCCAGGAAGGTATCCTTTCTTACTTATATATATGCACATTAAAGTCGTCAAAGGGTTAAGTTGCAAAATACATCTCAACATATTTACTTATACTTTTAAATATTTAGATATACAAAGGCGGCAGAAATATATTCGTATATTCCCAGGATTCAAAGGTGATAAATTGTAAACCACTTCACAACTAGTACATAGCCCATGCGCAACAAGTCAGCCAACTGCTTAACGAAACCACAAAAAACAACGTTGGCAATCACTGTGAGTGAAGTTAATTCGCACGCCATCAATTAAATATCTTAGTACTCGGCTCACGTGGTATCAGTAACGAGTTCGAGTACCTATGCTGAAAGCTACGAATCTGAATCCTTCAATATTAATGACCAAAAGAGAAACAAATTTGAATCACTGACTTCTACCTGCCAGTTTGCATACACACGTACTAAGAACCTGCTAACTTCTATGCATACAAAGCATAACTAAAGCAATGGTGTCATCAGGCGCTTCGGAAACATATTCGGTGTTGACCTGAGTTTATGTCGTGTGAGCGCAGCGACAGAGGTTCGGCAAAGCAAGTTGTCAATCAGTTTTCGCTTGTACCTCAAGCAGTAAACATCTCATGCGTAAATTTTTCGCTCGAACATACTGCCACGAAAGAATTTGCGTTTGTACTCGAGGTTATGCTTGGACTGTGTACCTCTGGCCCAAACGGACAGTTAACCAGAATGAAGGATTACAAAACTAAGCTAACAAAGTACCCTGAAGATGGTACAACTCAGGAACCGATATGGTTCTGAAATAATATAAACAAAAGATAACGGCAAATCACTCCAAAATGATTATCTTCCACTGCCGTAAAAACCAACATTGAGAGAGTATACTCCAAAGTTCTCTAAACCGTTGGATCCATGATTGGTCGAACTCCTCATAATTTTTGCACTAGTTTCTTATTAGTCAGAAAATTTTTGTTTGGTATTTGTTTACAGTGTGTTTTAAAATCGTAAAATATGTATATATAAACTCTTTACACTTTTACTCACACACATTCGCAACTTCCAATTGTATATGCGCCTTTAGTTTATGCGGCCCTCCGCTCCTCCTTTTTGCCCATTTTTACTCCAATGCGGCTTTATAAAAAATGTATGTGCCTCTGCTGCCACATGGAATTCACTCTTATCGGCCAACATTTGCCACCAGCACCAACTACTCATCATCCTCCACGCAAATCGTCCTTGCTCTTCATCTTTCATTCTGTATTTCGCTTTCAAGTTGTTACAGGTCTTGTTGCCTGGCTGTTTGGCAATAGTCGCGCGCCGCCTCCGCCCACGAAGTCGCTTGCTGCAATTGCTTTTGAGTATTTTTGCTGACTCAGCAAACACTGGGGTAAAGCTATTGGTCCAACTTTACCAACTCCACCATTTACCTCGTCCATTTATATTTGCTACAAATCTTATTTGTACACACACACGCACACACACGTATTGACACTGACTCAAGAGTAGAAACAGAACAGTCTTTTTATTTAATTTTGGTCTTAAATTGTTTTTTTTTTTATTTTTTTAGGAAAAAGTGAGACACTCGTTGAATGTATTAATTGAGCTCAACATCCCTGCTTCGCGAAAAGTGACGTCAATTGGGGACAACAATGGAGCTTAAGTCTTCCTCCACTTTTTCCCTTCCAATGCAATGGAAGTCTTCCTCTTCCTCTGCTTCCAAATATGTATGCCCATAGGAATACTTTCTGATACGAAGCGTTTTCTTTCTTTCTCATAACATGATCTAGCCAGCGAAACCTTTGTACTTGTAATTATTGCATTAAGTTCATATCTGAGTAAAACCCATACAGATCATCGTTATAACTCTCGCCGCGTCATCATGAACGGGATCATAAATCTGCTCGAGAACTTGTTTCTCGAATACTCAAAGGCAAGCTTCGCACATGGATGATGAGACACCTATAAAGCTCTCGAATTTATATCCATCAACACTGTTGATTCAACAGTGATGTGGCTGCCAAGGCGCGAATGCTCCTCTTTTTTCATGGATCACAGCAAGCATGTACATTGTCCTCCTGGTAAGACCCACTATTTTGCCTCTTTATCCAACCCAGAAAAGTCAGATCGATTAATATTAATATCATCAGCATGAGCAATCATCTTCTTGCAGCTATAAGCAAACTTCCCAAAGGTTTTAGAGAGTTATATCGATATTCAATGTCCTTTGCCGTTCCGCAAAACAGCACTATTAAGGTACTAGCTCGACCAACTGGCGAAAGATTTATACGACCATATTTAAATGTGTATGTGAGCCAACCTGGTACTTCTTATGGTCATCAGGGCCTCGTCTGCTAAATATACAGTATTAGCCCCGGTTGGCTGAGGTTGCAAATGAGTTTGAGAAGCTATAAATTGGACCGCTCACGCTATACAACCCCTTGAATTCCTTGAATTTTAGGCTGGTATGATAGATTCTTTAAATCTGCTAATAGGACTATCTTCTTCGGCATTGGGTTAGTGAAATTTACTCTTAAGAGTCGTTTGAATCGGAGAACTCCTTCCCAATCCTTACCAAGCTATTGGTGTCGCCTAACGACATTTGGTAAGGCCTTATAAGCTTTGCAGGCAACTTAACTTCAGACATAGCATACAAGCAAACCCTAAAGGGATAGGGTCCAGGCGAATATTGCTTTTGGTCACAGATATAAACAAACGAGGTTCGACGGCAAAAAGGCAAACACTAACTCTGACGAAATATTTTAAGCTTTGAAACTGGCTTACAAAAAAAAACTTAAACGAGTAAGGAAGGCTAAGTTCGGATGTAACCGAACATCACGTACTCAGCTGCCAAATTACAGCCTGCAAAACTTTCAAATTACCTTCTTTTAAAAGTGGGCGGTGCCACGCCCATTGTCCAAAATTTTACGAATTTTCTATTCTGCGTCATAGTTTCAACTCATGGGAATGAATTATCGCACTTTTTCGGTTTTTCGAAATTTTCGATATCGAAAAGGTGGGCGTGGTTATAGAGCGATTTCGTTCATTTTAAATAGCGATCTGTGATGAGTGCCCAGGAGCTTACATAGCAAACTTCATTAAGATACCTCAAAATTTAATCAAGTTATCGTGTTTACGGAGAGACGGACGGACGGACGGGCGGACATGGCTAAATAAATTTTTTCGACCAGATCATTTTGATCTATAGAAGCCTATATCTAGCTCGATTCGTTTATGCCGTTGCGGGGTACCGTTATGCGAACAAACTTAATATACTCTGTGAGCTCTGCTCAGCTGAGTATACAAAAAATTTCAAACAAAAGCTTATTCAAATGTATGGAAATATGGACGTAAAAGATCATTGAATGAAATCACATGAAAATGTGGGAATATAAAGGGATAGGGCCCAGGCGATTATTGCTTTTGACCACAGATATAAACAAACGAGGTTTGACGGCAGAAAAAGCAAACACTAACTCTGACGAAATATTTGAACTTTTGAAATTGGCTTACAAAAAAAAAAAACTTAAAACCTAACATAAACGTCTAAGTATAACTACAATTTAGAAATATAAGTGAAATTAAATTAACCTACAGCGTCAGCGAAAACACAACAAAAACCCGAATAATGTATCACTGCCAAAATAGACCTGTCTCATTTGTTATGCAACCCACTGTATATACAAATCGACATTTAAATTCTTCATTCTTTAAAATTGTATACAGTATGCGGTTGCTTTTATAATTGTGTATGTGTGTGTTTCGTTTATTGTAAATTTTGCATTGCTATTCGGTTCGTGGTACTTAAATAAAAAATAAAAAGAGAAATAAAAGAAAAATTTATGTTAACACAGTAAATATGCGCGCAAAAGCGCTGACAAACCCAGCAAATGTATGAAACAGTTTGAGTTAGGAGTAGGGGAGGCAGCTAGAGGAAAGCAAGAAGGATTGTCAGGTAGCCAACAATGTTGTTGGCTACAACATTTTTACAATGTTGCTGATTTGTTGCGCATTTTTTCCCATTTGCTGATTACAACACCACAGTAGGTGTACTTAAACATTTTTGGTTGAGTGAAAATGAATGCATCTAAAGAAATTTTTCACAAATGAGCGACATTTTGAAATGCATTTTAACAAGAATTTTGTGTTGAAGTGTATTTCGGAAAGAATTTAAACAAAATCTTTTGCGCTCAAATCCCTTGAGCCCAAGGATGAGAGGTGCCAATTATTTAGTGTGACCAAGTTGTTACACCAACAAAAAGCGTTGTGAGAAGAGGTTGACGGGTTCTTAGGTAGGTTAGGTTTCCGGAAAGGTAATCGAACTTTAATTACAACGTGGACAGATTTGCTGAGTTTAAGTGTCTAATGCAAATTGTGTTCATTTGAAATGCAAAAAAGTTGGCAAGACATCGAAATTGAAAGGACATTCGTTGAACATTCGACGAAGTGAGCACAAGATCGCTGCAGCAAGAACAAATTTTGGATGAATCCTCCGCTTTCGTTGTAAATGAGTAATTTCGATGACATAAGCACGACGGCTCTCCGCCTTATAATGCAATATTCCTCGCTTATTTGCATGCGGAATACTTTTCCTATTGTTGGCATTACCAGGCATAGTTTAAAGCAAGTACACCTATACGATGGTTCTTTATGGCCGCCCAGCATCACATCACTTTCCCGCCTAACTAAAGAAGTGAAAAATATCCCTTTATGAGCCATAAGGACTACTTTTTCTGAGCATTTCTCTTAGCAATCAGCTCCTTAAGAAGCCATAAATAAACATAACTAAAATCGTTCTTTTTGTGGCGAAGCCCGAAATGGCACCTAAATAAATAAATGTAAGGCGCAATAACCTCCGAAGAGATCTAAGGCCGAGCTTCTCTTCCAATTTGCGTCGTGCTCCTCTTGATTTTCCCTACAAATTGGCCGGACGGGACCTACATGTTTTATGCCGACTCCGAACGGCATCTGCAAGGCAGATGAGTTTTCACTGAGAGCTTTTCATGGCAGAAATACACCCGGAGCGCTTGCCAAACACTGCCGAGGGGCGACCCCGCTTAGAAAAATTTTCTTATAATTGAAAAACATTATTTCTAAAATTTTGATGTTGCTTTGCCCGGGAGTTGAACCCAGGGCATACGGTGTGATAGGCGGAGCACGCTACCATCACACCACGGTGGCCGCGAAATGGCACCTAATCCGTTGAATTTGGAGCGTTTTTAATATTCTAAGAAAACTTTCGGCCTCATTGGTACTTTTTTCTAATCTCTTTCTGCTACTTTTTTTGGTATCTTTTGAATATATTTCTATAAATTTAGAGCTTAAATCGAGTTAAAATCAGATTTTTTCCAATTTACAATAAAAAATATAAATCTGGGGGGAATTCTTGATATTTCACATAATGATGAAGTAAAAAAAAACACTCTTACATTTAAATAAGTTTTTGTTTGATTTGGACATAACTTTTATTTCGACATGACATAAAAGGAGCACTATCATTTTTTTACCTAGAACTTCTTTATGAAATTTGAAAGTTTCACCTTCCTCAAAGCACGTCGGATTCGTGCACTTTTCCAAAAAAAAAGGGAAAACAAAAAAAGAAGAAGGCAGTCATGCTCTTAAAAAATAGTGAGCAGGAAATGGCTCCTTTGGCTCCGTATGGCTCCCAACAACATCAATTTGGCTCCGACCGGCTCCCAACAACAACCAAATCGATTTGTTTAATAATTTGAGCAAAATTTAAACAACGTGACATCAGAACGGACAAGGTGACAGCTGTTTCGATTATACCATGTAAGTCTCTTCAAAGCCTTTTCTGCCGGGAGTGGGATTTAAACCCGCACTCCTACGATGGTTGAGGTCTTACAAAGGCATTCAGCAACGTCATGCCTTAGTTGTTGTAAACTTTATCCCAATTGCCTTCCTTGCATATTTTATTCTTGTATGTAATCATGTATGTAATCATGTGTTAAAGTTATGCTTGTTGGTAAGTCCGGTTCAAAGAAACTGGTAATGTTTTTGCTTTTGTTCTATTTATAGAACTGCAAAGAATTAACAATGTTGTATATTTGTATAAATTAAGCGGTTGAATTAAGCGATTTCGGTTGAATAACACGCAAAATGATCACAACATGCTTTGAAATTCAAAGGAATTTTTATTGCGGCATGACCTCTTTTAGGGTAGTTAGTGAGTGCAGGGAAGCGCTGAACGATCCAGTAACCTTAAGCGCAACAGAAGTAGTATTAACGCTCAGAAGCCCCAGAGTTAGAGGCATTCGTGGCAACAATGACCCTGGCCAATCGCCGATCATGATCATACACCATAGATCGGTCACTTGAGGCTCACCTTCCACAAAATTCCAGATAGGTAAACAACTGCAAAATCGATACAATAACTCACCTACAGCCACTTGCTGTGTGGCAATGCAGATCTATCAAAGTATTAAAAAAAAAACTATGCCCCTCGTACGGTTAGATAGGCTTTCTCTCAGCCTGCTCGATAGACTAATGAGGCACCACTGTAGAATGGGAATAAGTGGAAACGGAGTTTGATTATCCTTAAATAATTTGAGTCGCAGATGTAAGGATGAGAATGATATAAATAGCGTTGAATACCTACCTTTTCATTGCGTTAGGCTGGCCAGAACACGGCGCCAATTCGTGTTTCGTCGATACTCAAACAAAGCTCTGGGCAATATGGTCAAACTTTATGAAGATTTAGGGTAGGTTGTACCTGCTTCGCTCAGAACCTGTGACTTGCAATTGAATCAAGTTTTCACTGAAGTATTGCTGGATATATTAAAGCATCTGCTTTTTTGCTGTATTGGTATGTGTGATTTAATAACCCTCACCCCACCGGTAGCTTGCAGCTATGGATATTTTTATTATACTACTTTGTTTCCTATTGTTAAAGTTTTATGTAATTCTTCATATTTTATTTTAATACCCATATACCTTATTAACTGTACAATGCAACGGGGCAATCGTTAATTAGTGTCCCAAAGAGTTTTGGTAAAACTGGTTTAAAACTGGAATTTCAGGGATTTGCGCGTATCCAAATGCGGTCATTTGTCATTTAGTCATGCATATGGTTATCGGTGAAAAATATAAGTTATATCGATATGTATACTTTCAAAAGCACTATCCCAGTAAACATATTTGTTCAATCTCAACTTGATATGCATTTGATAACTATTTTGAACTCTATAAATGTTGATCTTATTAAATACTTCCAGTTGACGATTGTGCTGCGTACTCATAAAAAGCCGATTATGTATGTGTGAAGGCCGCACATAGTTCGACTCAAGGCAAATACTTTCCGTCCAATGATTCAAATGCTAATTTCAAATAATTTTTAAATAGAGTGGAGTCACCCTATTTCGGGGCAGTTTCAAAAACGTTCTACCTCAGAATTAATTTCAAAAAATTGTTCCAAAAACGCCCTATCTAAACATAAGTTCAATATATTTTGGCCGTAAGTAGGGCTTTTATAAACATAGTTTTGAAATACATTTATCATTTTTTGAGGTTGTGTACTGGGATGTCATACATACAGCTGCAAACATGAAAATAGCAGTAGCAAGTTTCAGCAAATTTTGTCAAGAATATTCTTTCTTTATTTTCGAGAATTTAAAAAAGAAATTCCGTAAATTCTGTAACTGAAACTAAGCAAACCAATCTCAAAAACTTTTACGAAAAATTCGATAGTTTCTATAAAAATTTCAAATTTTTCGTTTGGAATTTTCATAAATTTTTTGAGTTTGCAGTTTTGTAGCTCAATCAGTTTTAGTCTTACAATGTAGACGTTTTGAGTTTCTCAAAATTCACATTGGTTATTGAAATTTTTTTTTCGGAAGGGTGTTTTGAATTTTTTGCATGCGAGGGATGTATAGGTTAATTTTGTATAAAGCAGAAAATCTGATTCAACCTTCGGAAAATGATTGCCAAAATTCAATGCGAATTTCGAGAGAATTTTAACTTTTATTTTGTGCGGGCAGAATTGATTGGGCTACAAAAGGGCATTCTTAGAAACTCTGAAATTTCTAAAAAAAAATTGTATTTTCATGAAAACTTTTCGAATTTTCGAAAACGTTTATGACATGGTTTTAGTTACACAATTCATGAAGTTTCTTTTCACTTTTTTCAACTTTTTGAATCTTCGAAATTTTTTCGAATCCGTTTTCAAACAGCATTAGTTACACCAGTCACGAAATTCTTTTTATTTTTTGAAACTTCGAGAATTTTCGAATTTTTTGAAAACGTTTTTGGTATAAGTGCATACTTTCATTTACATAATTCATGGAAATCTTCAATAAAATATTGAAAATGAAAAAAGATTATAAGTGATGAAATTCGAATTTCGAAATTCTTTTCATTTTTGCATACTTTCATTTACATAATTTATGGAATTGTTCCTTAAAATATTGAAAATGAAAAAAGAAGATTATAACTGATGAAATTCGAAATTTATTTCATTTTTTCAAACTTCGAGAATTTTCGAATTTTTTGAAAACGTTTTTGGTATAAGTTTGCATACTTTCATTTACATAATTCATGGAAATTTTCCATAAAATATTGAAAATGAAAAAAGAAGATTATAACTGATGAAATTCGAAATTTATTTCATTTTTTCAAACTTCGAGAATTTTCGAATTTTTTGAAAACGTTTTTGGGATAAGTTTGCATACTTTCATTTACATAATTCATGGAATTCTACTTTAAAATATTGAAAATGGAAAAAGAAGATTACAACTGATGAAATACGAATTTCGAATTTTTTGAAAATGCTTTTGAGATAAGTTTGAATACTTTCAATTGCATAATTCATGAAATTTTTTCTCAAATGATCAAAAATTAAAAAGAAGGTTTTAATTGATGAAATTTGCTAACAATTGACACTGCTACTTTCGTGTTCGTAACTGTGCCTTGTATTCCTTAGGGTAATATGTAAGTATGTATGCATGTAGCAAGGTATAGGTGTCAAGCTCGTAAATAAGTATAATTTTATGATCACCATTATACCGGTAATTTTTGGCGCACCCCAAATTTCGCAAAAGTTTTTATGCAAATGTAAAAATTTCAATACCAAAAAGAATGCACATGTCAATGAAAATATGATAAGGGAAAAACTTTAACAAAATTGTGTAAATTAAAGGAAGGAGTATTTGGACGATTTTGCACCAAAAAGCTAATAAACCCTAGTACAAGCAGACTTACGCACATACATACATATGTATGTATGTCAATAATATCTTTTGAATAAGCATTCATATCCATTCGATTTACAAATAACAAAATCAATATTCAAAAGATATGCGGCACATAAACGGATGAAAAGGTGCAGAATGTAAATAGATAACGTCTAAGGAAAAGAAAGGCAAACTACCTGAAAAGTAGACAAATTTTCGGAGATAAAAATTTTACACAAACGACTTAAAGCGCTTAAATCGAGAACTGCAATATGTTGTACATATGTTTGGTAAAAATACTGTTATCTAGATTTATGGAAATGCATACATACATATATTACATTGAGCTATATTCTAACTCAGACATGATATATACAGTTAGCTAGCTAGCTACTTAGATGCCAACAACAGTTTTGCTACAACATTCATTTATCTGTACATATGTATGTATGTATGAGTGTGCTATTACCTGTAAGCCGCTCACATTGCTACGTACTGCTGCGCTCACCTTTGCCCTTATGCTATGCTCGCATTCAGTTCACGGGTCTGCGCTGACAGGATATTTGCATTTCACACATTTCATGCAGACTTTACATACCGTGCAAGTAAACAACAATAAATAGAGTTTGAGATTAAAATAAAATGAAATTTTCGTTTTATCGTCAGGAAAAAAAACCTGATTCAGGTGCTAGTGAATAAATTTGTTTAACTATGTATATATGTATATTTCAATAGATGTTTAAACAAGTATGTATGTTTGCATGTATTTGTGTAGTACCAGTGTGTACCCAGGTCATAGAAGTTCATACTTTGCCAACAATAAAAATAGCTGCAATTGTAGGGCTTAGGACATAATTAGGAGAGTTATAACATATGCAGTACATTGTATGATAAACTAACGTAGGCATTGGCAAAACACTGAACCAATTACCCATTTTAATAGTGTTTTTTATACTCAGAGTATATTAAGTTTGATTGGATAACAGGTATAAAGGAATCGAGATAGATATAGACTTCCATATATCAAAATCATCAGGTTCGAAAAAAAATTTGATTGAGCCATGTCCGTCCGTCCGTTAATACTATAATTAGAGTAAATTTTGACGTATCCTGATGAAATTTGGTGTGTAGGTTCCTGAGCACTCATCTCAGATCGCTATTTAAAATGAACGATATCGGACTATAACCACTTTTTCGATATCGAAAATTTCGAAAAACCGAAAAAGTGCGATAATTCATTACCAAAGACAGATAAAGCGATGAATCTTTGTAGGTGAGTTGAACTTATGACGCAGAATAGAAAATTAGTAAAATTTTTGGCCATGGGCGTGGCACCGCCCACTTTTAAAAGAAGGTAATTTAAAAATTTTGCAAGCTGTAATTTGGCGGTCGTTGAAGATATCATGATGAAATTTGGCAGGAACGTTACTCCTATTACTATATGTACGCTTAATAAGAATTAGCAAAATCGGAGAAGAACACGCCCACTTTAAAAAAAAATTTTTAAAGTCAAATTTTAACAAAAAATTTAATATCTTTACAGTATATAAGTAAATTATGTCAACATTCAACTCCAGTAATGACATGGTGCAACAAAATACAAAAAAAAGAAAATTTCAAAATGGGCGTGGCTCCGCCCTTTTTCATTTAATTTGTCTAGGATACTTTTAATGCCATAAGTCGAACAAAAATTTACCAATCCTTTTGAAATTTGGTAGGGGCATAGATTTTATGACGCTAACTGTTTTATGTGAAAATGGGCGAAACCGGTTGAAGCCACGCCCAGTTTTTATACACAGTCGTCCGTCTGTCCTTCCGCATGGCCCTTAACACGATAACTTGAGCAAAAATCGACATATCTTTACTGAACTTAGTTCACGTACTTATCTGAATTCACTTTATCTTGGTATAAAAAATGAACGAAATCCGACTATGACCACGCCCACTTTTTCGATATCGAAAATTACGAAAAATGAAAAAAATGCCATAATTCTATACCAAATACGAAAAAAGGGATGAAACATGGTAATTGGATTGGTTTATTAACGCGAAATATAACTTTAGAAAAAACTTTGTAAAATGGTTGTGACACCTACCATATTAAGTAGAAGGAAATGAAAAAGTTCTGCAGGGCGAAATAAAAAACCCTTGAAATCTTGGCAGGCACTACATATATAAATAAATTAGCGGTATCCAACAGATGATGTTCTGGGTCACCCTTGTCCACATGTTGGTCGATATCTGGAAAACGCCTTCACATATACAACTACCACCACTCCCTTTTAAAACTCTCATTAATACCTTTAATTTGATACCAATATCGTACAAACACATTCTAGAGTCACTCCTGGTCCACCTTTATGGCGATATGTCGAAACTAAGCCCCACGCCCTTTTAAAATACTCATTAACACCTTTCATTTGATACCCATATCGTACAAACATATTCTAGAGTCACCCCTGGTCCACCTTTATGGCGATATCTCGAAAAGGCGACCACCTATGGAACTAAGGATTACTCCCTTTTAAAATACTCATTAACACCTTTCATTTGATACCCATATCGTGCAAACAAATTATAGAGTCAACCCTGGTCCACCTTAAAGGCGACCACCTATACAACTACCACCACTCCCTTTTAAAACCCTCATTAATACCTTTAATTTGATACCCATATCGTGCAAAAAAATTCTAGAGTCAACCCTGATTCACCTTTATGGCGATGTCACTAAATGGCGTCCACCTATAGAATTATGGCCCACTCCCTCATAAAATACTCTTTAATACCTTTCATTTGATACACATGCCATACAAACACATTCCAGGATTACCCCCGGTTCATTTTCCTACATGGTGATTTTCCCTTATGTTGTCACCATAGCTCTTAACTGAGCATGTAATGTTCAGTTACACCCGAACTTAACCTTCCTTACTTGTTTTTTTTTTTTTTTTTTTTTTTGAGGCAAAGTAGTTCCAGTAAAAATATTTTATTTTATTAATTTAAAAAAATTACACTTACTTTTGTCATAGATGGACCTTGTTTCGAATAAGTAATCGGTTCCAAAAATTATTCGGTTTCAAAAACGTAATCGGTTTTAAAATTAATCGGTTCAAAAACGTAATAGTTTTCAAAATGTAATCGGTCCCAAAGTAGTGACCTGTTTCAAAAAAATTACCCGGTTCCAAAAATGAAACCTGTTCCAAAACATTTCAACAGTTCCAAACAACTAACCCGTTCCCAAAATGAAACCAGTTTCAAAAAATTTTTCCGGTGCCAAAAAAGTAACCCGTTCCCGAAATCAAACCAGTTCCAAAACTGTAACCGGGTCCAAAACAGTAACCAGTTTTGAAAAAATTAACCGGTTCCAAAAATGTAACCGCTACCGAAGAAGTAACCAGTTCAAAAAAGGTAACTGATTCAAAAAAAGTAGCCGGTTCCAAACAAGTAACCGGTTCAAAAAAGTAGCAGGTTCCAGAAATTAAACCGGTTCAAAAAAAGTAGCAGGTTCGAATGACGTTACCAGTTCCAAAAAGTAACCGATTCCTAAAAATTCACCTGCTCCAAAAAAAGTAACCAGTCCCGGAACAAGTAAACGGTCCCAAAACGTAGCTGGTTTGCAGAAAGTAAGGGGCTCCAAAAACGTAACCGCTTCCATAAAAATAACCGGTTCCATAAAAATAACCGCTCCATAGAAATTACTGTTTACATAAAGGTAACCGGTTTCAAAAAAGTAGCACGTTTTAAAAAGTAACCGGTTCCAAAAAAGTCACCAGCTCCAAAAAAGGTAACCGGTCCCAAACAAATGTTCGGCTCTTTGTTAGAAACTTTTTGTTCAAAAGCAATAAACCTTATAACTTTACGAACTTACTCGTTTTCCACGTATTCCTTCCAGCGGAGTGGAGGCCGCCCGATAAGAATACTTTTTTATTCGGAGCATCATATTTCACTCGCATAACATGACCATGCCATCGGTAACGCGTAGAGGTTCGTGAAGCTTTCGAAGAAATTTTCTCTCAAACACTCATCACATGTTGTCAGTGTCCGTGCTTCTGCACCATATATGAAAAAGGGTACGATGAGTGATTTGTAGAGCATGATTTTCGTTCACCGAGAGTAGAGTCATACTTTGTTCAACGATGCACATTTTTGTACGGGGTTGTATTCTTTTCTTTTACCACACGAATGCATATATAAGAGCTTAAGTAAAAAAAAAATTTAGTAGAAGCCATTAACAAGCCAAGGCTAGTTTGTTAATTAGGGAAACAATATTACAAATTGAATATCCTTGAGGAAATATTCACCGAAATTAATAAAAAAAGCAGTACAAGAGAGCGCGCACATTGTGAACAAGGGTGTCGTATAGAAGAGTGAATTGAAGCGTTGGCATTTAACAGCGGCAATGAAGCAAGCCACCGGTTTCGCGTTACACTAACTGGAAACAAAGTTGATGAAAAATGCTGCCCAATAAATTCTAAAAAAACTTGCCGTAGTGCATATGAGCACGGCATGTACTACACAGTACATATGTATCAATTACGTTGTGAACGGGAGTATTTAAAACGAGTCATTGAACAAAATCACGATGCTACTACTGGGCATCATATGGCCTAAACATCATTAGTATGACAAGGTTATCGTAAGAAAGTCAAGGTTGTTTTAGTTATTAGAGTAATTGGAGATCCGTGAAAAAGAATTTAACAAATTTAATAGAAAGTGGTGAAAGGTTGCACGACTGAGACTTCAGGACATCATATGGCAAAGTGAATCAAAAAATGGTTTCAATCTGTAACATTTAACACAGCCAATGATGCAGGCACTAGGGTTCGCATCCGAGTACCTAGAAAGGAATCTAACGAAAAACTTCGTAGTGTCGTTTTAGAAATAAATTAACGAAACGAAATTCAACCGTTAACGTTGAAAACAAAATGAAACAACGAAATAAATCTCGGTGTTTGTTGCTGTTGTAGCAACCGAGCAGCGTTTGTATGTATTTGTGTTTGCATACAAGATGTTGCTAGGTGTGAGAGAGTTTTCGAGATAATCATGTGTTGTTTGTGTGCGAGTGTCTCACGGGGTAGCTACCTGTTACTGCTGTTCTTGTACTTCAAAATGAATAAACTGATTATTTAGTGTTTAATGTCAATTTCTTGTGTTGAATTAGCTACTTATAATTTCAATTTTTAAAAAAGGGCGTGGCACCGCCCACTTCTCACAAAATCAAGTTTTCAAATCTTATTGCCCATATATCAAAAAAATATCACCCTTTTCATGAGAAATGAGCCGGAAAAATAGACGAAATCGGTTAAGGACTACGCCCACTTATATACAAAAACTTTAAAAGGCTTGTAGACGAATATTATAACTTTTTTTTGCGACAAATATCTTTATATCAATGCAATTTTTCTTCCAAAATTATTTAGTCAATGTTTGAATATTTCAAGAAAAGTCGTGGCATCGCCCATTGTAAAGTTTCTTGGAAATTCTTTGAATTGCTGTGAGATCTGTTTTAGGAAGTAGCTTATCATCCGAAACTGTGTCGTTCAGAATCAGGTAAAATGAGGAAAAACAGCAAAAAAGGAAATAAAAGAACAAAAAAACACAAAAAATAGTACGGACATTTTCGTAATACTGAATTATTCGGACGAACCTTTATTTTAAGTAACAGTTGGTTCTTTTAAGCTCCCTTGTTTTGCGATAAGGACACTCCCCGAATGTTGTGGGGGCAGTTACCGATTTTGATGGTCCTTTGCCGGATATAGATCCAGTAGGTACCGGTAACGAGCACCATTAAGGTACTAGCGTGAGCATCTCGGGAAGTACTTAGTATGACCACATAAATCCTTCTAGGCCATACCGCCCTGCCACCCCTCGATCCATGAGGAACTTGGGTTTGCCAGAGCCTTAGCTGCTAAAGAAACAGGATTCGTCAAGAGGAGGTGAGGTTGAAAATTTTGTTGGAGAAGCTATAAATTGCGCTGGCAATCCCTTGAATCAATTTGGTAGTTTAGTCAGTCGCCTCTTACGACAGGCCTACCTGCCGCGAGTACATTCCAAGCCCCATAACCCGCTGGGGATTTTAAGCTCTCTTTAAGGTTTGTGTGTGACTTTCACAAAACATTTCCCTCTAAATATGCTAATGGGTTACAAGCTCAGCTATTTCCCAAAGCACCAGGTAACCAAGTTCAAGATTTACAATTTCAGATTGTAACACGAGGGTAACACTTTATCAGCAAAGACAACGCCATTACTGAAGAAACTCTAATACTGTTTTCACACAGAAACTTAATGATCTCATTTCACCTGCTAATGAAATCGTAAATTTTTTGCTTTCACACAGAAGTATCTGCTCGATTAGTATGAAGGATGAGACAGACAATCATGGCGGAACGATACAAGGTGGGAGCATGGTGACATACCTACAAAGAAAAAAAATTCCACGTACTTGTAAATTCGATGGACAAATGTCAAAATCGTACTGCGCCGGTAGTTGATGTATCAAATCAAATAAAAAAGGTTATAATCAGCTGTTCGATGCGGCCACCTTGTATCGTTCCGCCATGAAGCAATGACATTTGCTTTGACAAATGACATTTTTAAGCACTGAACACACCAAAAACTAAGAAGCGGAAACGGAAGTGGAACGCTGCCAACAGAGTTGCATTGTGCTTTTGACTTCATTAGGCATTCGATTAGCTACTAATGAAATAATTATAGATTCGAATTTTGTAGGGATGATTGAGCTCAATAAGCGTCTTAATGTAGAAAACTGCCTTTACTATTCAATAAGCCGTCTGTGTGAAATTGGTATAAAACTTAAATAATTACAAATTTTTTAATTATAAAGTTTTTAGGATTTCCCTTGACGTTATAAGTCTTAAAAGTGAGAATTGTGAAAAATTCGCAGGTTGAGTGAAAGATCAACCTATCTACGCTTCTGGTTCAAAAACGCCCTATCTAACATTTTCTTTCTAAAATAGCCTATCTCAACATAAATTCAAAAGATCTTTATGTGGAATCAAATATTTCTTAAACAAATTCTGCGATACGATGTTCTTCAAAAATATTCCGAGATAAGGTTTTCTTGCATTGTTAGCTGAAATAGTGTCACTCCATCCAGTCAGCCCAACGCTATATTTTAATATCAGCACAAAAGAAAATTCAAACAATAACATCATTAAAATAAACAAATATTCATTTAGTTCTTTATTAGTTCATCATATCGTCGTAAGTTCATATTCTTTGACCTCATCCACATAATGTAAGTTGATTTCAAAAAATTTGATTTTATCATTTCTCATTTTAATTCAGAACAAACAAATGCAAACATTACTTCCCCTTGAATTAACCAAACTAACAATTTGCTCTTCACGCTTCCATGCCTTGCCCCCCTCCCTCGCTGTCGCAATAGTTAAACATTCAACAAACTAACAATACGTTCAATAGGAATTTTCAATTGCTTTATTATTTGATTACCATAACAATATAAGAAGTATTTTCGATAGGCATATTTGTATCACACACACATACACACATGCATTCATACACTGTACACACTTGCACACATACGTACTTATATAACTTTTTATGTGTTTTCTTGCTACAACAAAGGACATTTTCCTATTTATTTATTGAACACTTCTGTATTTAACAAAAGTCACAATAGCAACATGACATAAGTACGGTCGGCCAAACAGCCAGCCAGCCAGCTTCTATTCTACATACATACTTACATATAATTCAATATATTTTATTAATTTTGTCGTCATAAGTATATTTAAGTTGTAGGTTTGTTTGTATGGCGGTGTGTTGTCGAAAAGTTTTTCGTAATGAATTTTTATCAGTTGAATACAATCTTTGTCGGTGTAATTCAGTTATTTCCCTGTGAAATGTGCGTTTAGTCTAGTATGAATCCGGGATGAGTCGCAAAGGATTATGCGGCTAATGCCAGTTTTGATCTCTTTGTATGCGCTGAACTGTTCCCCATTTGTTTGAGCATATCCTATGAAGAGCCTAATTGTACCCATTTATACCCGAACGGGAACAATAGGACCAATTCCATTTCTACCCATATGGGAACGAATGGAGACTAGTTCCTTTTCTCATTAAAAAGTCTTAGTTTTCGTATGGTACATGGTTTTTTACATTTTAAACGCGATATGAAAACTTGCAAAAGATTGTTAAATCATATATATTATTTCTAATTCCTGTTTTTATGTACGGCTCCCTTTTTGCACATATTTGGAATCCAAATCTATAAATAAAGTTTTGGTTGTAAAGATGGAGATTCGGGCGATTAGCGAGCTTTTGGCAATTTTGGTCGTAGTGCTTTTGTTTAGCTATATTTTATTAAAATAATTTGTTAAAAATAAACGATTGTGAGCATATCAAGAAATTTTATTGTACTATGGCACTATTGTGATTATTTGCACTGCATTACCGGCAGTTGCTCCCATACGTCAGATGGCAGAGCAAGCTATAAGGTTTTAATTGAATGATAGAACAGCTGATTTCTGTTAATATGTGATAAGAGACTTTTAGATTTGTTGCGCAAGTTGCGCACGGGTCCGGCTCGTACTGACTTATTTTGTTTTGTTGATTTTCTGACAGGGTGGATAAATACATAAATAGAATAAGAACGAAGTACAGAGAACACAGTAGTGATTACCACAAAAAACTACGGAATCCAAACATTATACCAGAGCCTAACTTCGCGAATCACATGTTCGAAAATGAATGTTCCCCAGCAAACATCAATAAAACAGTTAGGGTAATTCAGATACAAGCAAAAGGCCGACGTCTGAACTTATTCAAAAACATGGAATTCTACAAACAGAGAACATTCGACGGTAGAATAATAAACGAACAGATAAACACAATTTCTGACACAATATTTGAGCTTTAAAACTTGTTTACAAGAAACAAAGTAATCACACAGGTACAACAGGCAAACACACAAAAACAAATAAACATAAAACAACAAACGCACCAAAACAAAAAACCCACAAACAAGGTCAAAGGACTAGAATTACTGACTTTTACCTGCCTCAGTCAGCCACACAAATCGATCAGTAAAAACCACCCTCGGTTCTGAATGAACACACAGCTCATACACATAAATAGTTATACACAAGCATTAATTTTGACAATACCTGCTCATGTACCTACGAACTATACAAGACAAACGACAACAACAAATCAGAACGAGAATCGACACTGATGATGGCACAACGCCGAAACCGGTTTGTCTCGAAACCAAATTTGACAAGGGATGACGGAAAATCGTTCCAATATACAAAATTGTTAAATACAACTAAGTAAAAAATTATTAAGTCACCAAATCATTCCAAGAGATGTGCGTCGACGATATTGGAGCATATGGTCCAAATCATTTAGGTTCGGCATAGGGCTCCGAATTTTTCTTAAATAATTTGAATCAGTCACCTGTAATCTTTTTCATTTTACTCAGTTCGTTACCGTTTTCTACGTTTCTTAAAATGTGATACATAGATTTTAAACTGACTAATCCCAACTGCTCCCAAAAGGAATAGATTGGATCAGTTATGCCCCAATGTGGACAAAAGAGATCAATCGGAGAACACTCTTTTTAGGGATTAAGCGCACGTCACATTTCGTATGCACTACATCTTCATGAAACAAACACATTCACATGGAGCAATTGAATTAGCCGTATGACGTTATAACATACTGAAAAAGAAGCATCATTGGATGTTGGCAAAGAGCAGATACGAATATAATTTTATTTCTCATGTGACATTTTTTATTGTATTACATACATACATTCAAGCAAACATATACATATGTATATTTTAGCTACATATTTGTATGTATAAATGGTTGTATGTTGTAAAGATTGTAAAATTTATTTTATTGCATTTTAATGTGCCTCTCTGCAGGAGTTGGAGTTTTATATTGAATATACATATATGTCATTTAGTTAAATTGACTCAGCTGCTTGCCAACACCAAAAATAAGTAACTGAGCTGATAGACGCCAACGTTTGGCTGGCTCACACAAGTATTTAATGCAGATAAATGTCTCTTATTTTACAATAGTTTGTGTAAATAAAATCTTTTTACAACTATGTCAAATGAGTATTGGTCGAATGTGCATGCACATATGTATGTATGTGTATTAGGGCGTATGACATATGCTAAAATACGCATATGCCAAAAATGTTCTAGGTACTATTCTAATCAACTTTGCCTAAGAATCTATGGGTCTAATATCGACTTCGCTCTGCGGTTTTTAGAAGAAAGTTTATTTGCATTGGTATTAACGACGAGCTGTCGATGTGTTGTCGGCAAAGTATAGACGAGTCATCGATTTGTTATCGAAATGTTATATACTGGCTATCGATGATAAAGTTTATCGAAGAGCTATCGATTTTTTATCGGCCGGTTATACTAGGTTTGATATTGACAATTTTTCGCTTTATTATCGAAAAGTTATTGATTATCTATTATTAACACATTACCGGTTTGTTACCGAAAAAGTTATCGATTTGTTATCGGAGTGTTACCAATTTATTTTCGGCGCATCGTCGAAATTTTATAGATTTGTTTTCGTTAACCTGTCGATTTCTTATCGAAAGTTTTCGATTTGCTGTCGAAAATTTATCAGTTTGTTATCGCAGCGTTACCAATTTTGTTATCGACGTGTAATTGAGAGTTTATCGAGTTGTTACCAAAAAGTGTTCGGTTTTGTTATAAAAAGTCATCAATTTGTTATCAGAATGTCATCAATTTGTTGTTGGCGTGTTATCAATTTATTGTTGGCGAATTGCTTTGTTATGAAACATAGCATCTCGAGCGCACATCATACGGCCATAGTGGTATAATTCTCCAAATATTAGACGACCCATTTCCTTACCTTCACTTCGATGGGTCAGTTAGAGCCACAATTGAGGCAGGTAGACGAATAGCTTGTCGGTGTCGTTTGTTATAGATAAGAAGCCCATTGAAAATCGTTTTCAGACTTAGATAAAGAGTCCTAAACAAAACTGCTCAGAATGGTGCTTAGAGCAATTTCCGCATATTTGATTTTTTTGTGTCTACGCCGTCCTACAAACCAAACCGTTCTATATATGCATGTACTTATATAAATTAGGGTGGTCCCTGTTCCTTAAACTAAACAGTATAGGTGGAAATAAGTGAACATGTGTTCATTAAATGATTCGTTGATAATAAATCGTAAAACTTTAAAACTCCGTTGAGCTTTTTTCCATAGCTTTTCGATAAGTTACTCATACGCCGTGTACCAATAAACTTTCAATTTAAAACCTTTTTAAGAATCGTGGTTTTGTAGTTCTCATTTTGACAATCAGATTAGGGCTTATCATAAAAGAAAGGTTTAATAAATAAGCAAATTGGATATATATGTATATAAGATAAGATCAAAATTATAAAATTACCCAAATTAGAGTCATCAAATGCTGATGTTGCTCCGAAAACCCATCTAACATTTGCCACTGTACTACAACTACTACCTACATATCTCACTTTATAAGCTTCTCCAATTTACATCAAATTTTTTACATACTTACATTGCTATTTACCGTCTTGCCAAAAAAGGACACTTTTTGCTCCTAAATTAGATCCGCCCTAATATCTTCATTTATAGGCATATGTGATGGTAAATAATCCACTCGAAATGTTTCTTTTTTTTTAATAAACTTAATTACGTGAGAAATTGTGATGATGACGTGGATGCTATTTAGCAGGTTCGCGGGTGGTCGCATCGTATTGAGTTTCGATGTAGAATTAATATGTGGACACATATTATATAAGGCCTATACATAAAAACTTCAGCAAACTGTACCCAGCCTGATTATCCATATACCCCAGTTAGTTTACATTGTGCTAAGTTCTTGAATTTCGAAGTAATTATTTTCTGCCAGCTACAATACACAAAAGTATTGCTTTAGAGAGTTTTGAAAAATCCTTTCAATAGCAACTCAACCAGTTAAACTCAATTATAAACATATTTCACTAAAAGTTTAAGCGCAGTAATGGTATAGACTTTTTGTTGGAGAATGGAGACTTTGGAGAGTTTCTCAAAAACTTTGAAAATTGCTTATTTTTGATGATTTTCTTAACATAGTTTTATTTGCGACTGTTGTTTTCAATCTAAATATGAATGAATATGAAAATTGTATATAGCTACGTATTTATTTAACTGCTGCAGCAAATCGTACCAAGCACTAATAAACTGTGGCAAAACTTCAATCAGTTGCCTTAGTATCGAAATTGGTCTATGTAGTTCATAGCTTCTAAAGTCCAATTTTTTTGCAGGTAGTAATTTCACTCAATCACAGTACAAAGCCCACCGATATTATTGACCCTGGATAGTTTTAAAACAACCAAACAAAACGTAGGGCAGAACAAGCAGTTAAGCTTAATTTGCAATACGATTTCACTAAATACGATATGTTTTTTATAGTGGAGACTTTAAAATGATATTAAAAAATTTGCAATGACTTAACAAATGTTCTTGTTGGGTACTTACTTTAGTGTTATGCATGCATTTCAGAGAGTGGAGACTTCGGAGAGTTTTTCAAAAACTTTGAGAATCGCATATTTTTGATGTTTTTTGTCAATGAAAATTTTTTTATTCAAAAATGCTGCTTAAAACATTTAATAAAACAATTTTCGAGTACAGCGACTCATAATTGCTAAAGTCTTAAGCGGAAGAAAGAAAATTGTACAGTAGCCGAATTATTGAAATTAAAGCAAATTATCAACCATGAAAATAATAAAAAAACTAATGAATATAGTCACTGAAGTCCAATTTTTTTAGCCATATTTCTTAGTGTGCCTTCGTGGAGATCTAAAAACTAATTTCTTTCAAAAATGGGCAATTTTGTAGCTTACGTATTGACATTTTCAGCTTACAAGAATTTTCCTGTGGCACCAAATATTTGGGAGATATCTTCGGTGTTAGTTCTCCAAAACGAATGACTTTTGAAAGTTTTAAAAAATTCCAAAAAACTTTAGTTAAACATAATTTGTAACTCTATTTTACAAAATGTTCAATATTTTGAAAAGTGGAGACTTAAGAAATCTTGTAAAAAATTAGTAGATGCTCATCAAAATTTTAATTTCGTTTTTAATTAAGTCGAATAGATGCAGTAAAACGGAAGTAAAGACTTTGTAGAGTTTTCAAAAACTTCAAAAATCGCTTATTTTTGATATTCTTTCTCAAGCCATAATTTCTCTGTGGACTTTTGTAGAGTTTTAAAGAAATATTTCTATCAAAAGTGGAAAATTATTTAGCGTGCGATCTTAGAAAGTTTTAAAGAATTAAAAAAAACCATATGACAATTCGGCCAGCTAAACGGCTCTATTTAACAAAGTGTTAAATATTTTGAATAATGCAGATTTTAGAAAACTTGTTAAAAATTTGCAAAAGCTTATCAAACTTGATATTTAAGTGCGTAATCTAGTTTAAAAGACGCAATTTTAGGGAGTGGAGACTTTGGCGAGTTTTTTCAAAACTTCGAAAAACGACTTTTTTGATGTTCTTTCTTTAGCCATAGTTTCTCAGTGGACTTGTGTGCAGTTGTAAAGGCAGATTTCTATCAAAAGTGGAAAAGTTTTTTGATTACGTTTTAAGATTTCCACATTGTGAGAAATTTGTAACAAATATTTTGGAAACTACTTTTGTATCACAGTAAAAAAAGCGTAATTTTAAAATATCAATTAAACCGTGATATAAACTTCCTGTGAAAATATTTTGCAGGGAATTTAAGCAAAAACATTAAAACTCGATACTTAAAGCGAATATTTAAATTTTCCACATTCTAACAAATTTATTCACAATTTATTTTACCGCTGTGATGGAATGTCTTTTTTGAGTCAAACCCATGTCAGTGCCGGATTTGCAATTAAATGAAAAATGCAAACAAATTGCTAATAAATTGCATTGCCCATAACAACAACAACAAACAACAGTTAAGCCCGCACGCTGTACCATACCACATACATATAAAACCAATATTCAAACAAAAATTAAACTACAAAATAAGAAAACAACAACAACCCACATGTAAACATAATATTAGCAATTATGTAGAAAAAAATCGTTTACAATTCACTGCACTGTCGCGTGATATGGCTGACAGTGTTGCCACCTAATAGCAAACGACAGCAAGTCAATGCCTAGAATACCAAACGTCACAAAGACGCGAGAGCTTTTGCGTGTGCTTCAAGTTCGGCTGACATCGGTTTTGTTTTGTTGTCGATGCGCCTCACGTGCGACGTATTGAATAATTACGAATCGCATGAACTTGGAATGCTAAATGAGTGCGACAACAACAACAATAACAAAAGCTATGCAACAATATCAACGACAACGCATCAGTAATGAATGCCAGCCAAACTGCCAGTCAGACAAGCAACCTTTCATTTGGATGGATGAGCGACCAAGGAGGCGTATGAGGGTATTCTGTTGTTGTTATACTCAGCTGAGCAGAGCTCACAGAACATATTAACTTTGCTCGCATAACGGTAATCCGTAACGGCATAAACTAATCGAGATAGATATAGACTTCTATATATCAAAATGATCTGGGCGAAAAAAGAAATTCGTTTAGCCATGTCCGTCCGTCCGTCCGTAAACACGATAACTTGAGTAAATTTTGAGGTATCTTGGTGAAATTTGGTATGAGGTTCCTGGGCGCTCATCTCAGATCGCTATTTAAAATGAACGAAATCGGACTACAGCCACTTTTTGGATATCGAAAATTACGAGAAAATGAAAAAAAATTCCATAATTCTATACCAAATATGAAAAAAGAGAAGAAACATGGTAATTGGATTGTTTTATTGACGCAAATATAACTTTAGAAAAAATTTTGTAAAATGGGTGTGCCACCTTCCATATTAACTAGAAGGAAATGAAAAAGTTCTGCAGGGCGAAATCAAAAGCCCTTGGAATCTTGACAGGAATACTGTTCGTAGTATTACATATATAAATAAATTAGCGGTACCCGACAGATGATGCTCTGGGTCACCCTGGTCCACATTTTGGTCGGTATCTCGAAAACGCCTTCACATATACAACTAAGGGCCACTCCCTTTTAAAATACTCATTAATACCTTTCATTTGATACCCATATCGTACAAACACACATTCTAGAGTCACCCCTGGTCCACCTTTATGGCGATATCCCGAAATGGCGTCCACCTATAGAACTATGGCCCACTCCCTTTTAAAATACTCTTTAATACCTTCCTTTTGAAACCCATGTCATACAAACACATTCCAGGATTACCCTAGGTTCATTTTGCTAAATGGTGGTTTTCCCTTATTTTGTCTCCAAAGCTTTCAACTGAGTATGCAATGTTCGGTTACACCCGAACTTAGCCTTCCTTACTTGTGTTATTTGTTTGTTTGTTTATATACTGTGGGGAGGTGTTGCAGGTGGGTGGATAGCAATTTTTTTTCCTGTCATTTACATTAGCTGGCGCGACACGCTTTGTTGGTGTTGTAAATTACGCAAAAACAGGAAATAAATGCACATTTGAATACAAAATAAAAGAGAACAAAAATGATGAGGAAAAAATTTAATGAATGAAGTTTATGTATAGAAAAAGTACTTAAGCAAATGAAAAATAGAAAATGTTAATAGAAAATTTGAATGCTTTAAACGTACAGACCAAGAGATAATGAGCACAACAAACAAAAAAAAAATGCAAAAAGCGAAATGATTAAGTTAAATTTAAAAATTAGATAGCTAGATGAAAGGAAAATGCATTAAAGCACTTTTGTTATTTTTTATGGAAATTTTTTTCTTTTTGTTATTTATGCAAATAATAAAGAGAACTCTCCAAATTTAATTTCTTAGCAACTTATTTAATTGAAAAGGTGTACACAAAAGCCTTGTTGCAGACAAAAGCTTAAAAAAGCATATGAACACAACAACAACAACAAAATCATTATGTGCACACTTTTCAAATTTTTGTCGAATTTCCTTGGAAACACAATTTGCAACGCCCTCACTCTGCTAATGAGAATAATTTTAATTTCAATTGCCTCAAACTGGCCATTGGTAGTTGCGTCGAATGTTTTTTTTCTTTTTTCCTTTTGTTTAGCTGACGCCATTGTGGGTGTTAAGCCATCAATCATAATCAAAACGTTCCAAGCATATTCTCAATTGCCATCATCTGTGTAAGGCGGCTGAAGCAAATGCACTGTCGCACAGTCGCATACACTGAAATAAATGGTGCTAGTAAAATCAACAAATCGGTTCTGTTGTTCTTGACTTAACGGAGATTCGGTGAAATTGGTCGAATTACGGTTAATTCGATCGAGCTCTTTGTCAAGCGAACAAATTAGTTTAGTCATGTCAACAGAAGAGAAATTGTCGCTCTTAAGTTAACAATATTTTATAAAATTGACAGATTCCTAATCAATCAAACTGATTTTTCTGTTAACACAACTGATCTTACAGGTCATTTCAACGGCGATCAACTGTCAATTCATGAGCAAATTTCAAAGAGAATTTTACGCTCACTGCGCTCTCTACTTTGAACATATGACGATGGTGCCACTTGTTAAAAAAAAACATCAAAATAAGAAAACCGTCAAATCGAAAAAACACACAAAATGGGAAAACAATAAAAAACTAATTTTTCAGTTATCAATACAAAACGAAAAAACCCAGTACAGTAGTGCAAAAAGTTATGAGATACCGGGACACCTATTTATCGGGTACAATTTTGCAACTTCTCGTCCAAGCGAAATGCAAAATTGCGCCCTCTTGTTGCAAAAGTTTTGTTTGAACGAACAGGATTTTTCCAAAGTTAGTAACATTTTGTTCAAGTTTTTATGAATTTTCACTCACGCGAACGAATCTAATAAGATAATAAAAAAACATCCTTTTTAATGTTGATATTTCCGACAAAATAAAAGTTTGAGTTGCTTTGAAATCGTTTCAACTTAAAGTGTTACGAAAATTAAACTTGCCGAATTACATGTAAAGTTACTCCAGTGGTGAATTACCTTCCTGCGATTTGATTCTTTACTTTTCTATAACTTACAAGTTCTCTTTTTAAAATGTTATGTCAAACATTAATACTACAACTTTTGTTCGAAACAATCAAGTGTGGCAATACATGCGAGAGAAGAAATTGAGAATGAGCTGAGCTGCAACTGAAAGAATTGAGAATGAGTTCTGTGACTACTATTTTCATTTCTATATTCATATGTACGGATATGTAGGCGGCCGCCGTGGTGCGATGGTAGCGTACCACACCGAAGACCCTGGGTTCACACCCCGGGAAAAGCAACACCAAAATTTTATAAACAAGCTTTTTCAATTAGAAGAAAATTTTTCTAAGCGGAGTTGTCCCTCGGAAGTGTTCGGCAAGCACTCCGAATGAATTTCTGCCATAAATTGGAATATGCTTCTATAATCTGGAATCCGTTTTATGATGTGCATTCCAATAGACTTGAACGTATACAAAAAAAGTTTCTAAAATTTGCATTATCCAGTATTAGGTTTAATATGCCTATTCCATCTTATGTTCTGCGGTGCAGACTGATTAGTCTGCATACTCTTGCCAGTAGGCGATTGATATCTGGCTTAGTTTTTATTCGTGATGTTCTCAGTGGGACTATTGATTGTCCGTTTTTATTGCGTTGTATTAAACTCAATGTTCCAGCCAGAAACTTACGACATCATGATTTATTTGCTATTGACCTCGGCAAAACCAGGTATGCTCAAAATAAACCAATTATCAGACTGTTATCGGAATTTAATTTGTTATGTAGAGAAATAAATTTAGATATATTTGTAAATCGCAATGAATTTAAAGAAAAACTTTGTATGTACTATTTTCAATATAATTAATAATCTATGTACGTTTTAGTCTGTAAGGTTTCTAAACCATAGACTTAATAAATAAATCTAAATCTAAATACTCTCAGTGAAAACTCATCTGCCTTGCAGATGGCGTTCGGAGTCGGCATAAAACATGTAGGTCCCGTCCGGTCAATTTGTAGAGGAGCACGACGCAAATTGGAAGAGAAGCTCGGCCTAAAATCTCTTCGGAGGTTATCGCGCCTTACATTTATTTATTTATTTATTTATATGGCAATATAGGTACTTTCACACAAAGCTGTCACAACAACTTTTTTTGATCATTTGACTACTAAAATTACGAATCAACGATTTGTGCGCAGTTGATTCAACATCTTGTTGCGATGGATAAAAATTTACAGAAATTTCGGTTGAATTGACCCGTATTTCGGTTGATTTTACCAGTCCTTTTCTTTCAGTGTACATTTCGCGCATTTTCGTTCGACAATCGCATGATTTCTGCAATCAATTTCTGACTTTTCTCGTTGTTCTTTTTTTCAGCACTTAATTTCATTCATCTTCACCTTTTTCCAATGAAATTTGCAATCGTTATGTCGAAAGCAAAGTCATTTTTAGTTGTTTTCATTGAAATCACATCCTATTCATTTGAGTTATTCGTCGTAATGATTTTTTTATTGTGATATCACCTGAGTTTCAGCAGCGTCATTGCTTTTGCAATAATTTTTTTCTTTTTTCTTTTTTTTATCACATTTCTGCGAATTATTTTTGAATCAGCAATGCGTTCCAAAAGGCTAAGAAAAAAATGTTTTGTGAAAATTAATGAATGCCTGCTTATTTTACATTTATTGCAGTGGGTGAAGGTTCTCGTAAAGGATAACTGAGAAATGCACTTAAGGTTTTATGAGCTGTTCAAAATAAATTAAATAAATAATGATGATAGATTACAAAATTTCTGTTGGCTTCATGAAAACTTTGTGTTAATGTGGTTTTAAAACTCGTATTTTAATAATGCCGTTAATGACTACCTGAACTTCCTAAAAACTTTAAAACTTTTATAATCAAGCATCTCTTGTTTCAGATGAATTGTGATGACAGTTGTGCAATGACGATCAAGAAACGGCTTGACCGTATCGAAAATTTCATTAAAATTGGTTAGACCAGTGATGTTTAACAAACGAAACGATACCATTTCACCTTGTTAAAAATCAAAATTGGCTTAACGAAATGATTTCGCACTTCCTTAATATAAACTCTGTGCCGGAATAGTGCCAAAATAATATCGTAGTACTACCGAAATAGACCGAAACAGTCCTTATCTCGAATTGATTTCGATATACCGAAAACAATCCTGAAACGTTACCAATCGGTTCTTATCGCGAAAGAGTCCCAAAAGAATCACGAAGCTAATCCCGGAAAGAAGTTCTGAAGTTATACCGAAACAGTATGGCAATGATCCCAAAACTTTGCCGAAAATTATCCCGAAATAGTTGCAAAATGATACCGTGATAATTTCGATATCATAAAAAATATAAAATAAGATAAAAACAAAAAAAAATATAATAAATAAAAACTAAGCGAAGCAAAACAAAATAAAATAAAAAGAAACGAAATAAAATGAAATGAATAAAATAAATAATTAAAAGGAAGTAATGTAAAATTTAATAAAATAAAGTAATAAAAAAATAAATCGAAATTAAATAGAACACAACAAAATAAACAAACAAAAAATAAAATAAGAAAACAATAAAATAAAATTAAGCAACCAGAAAAAAACATCCTGAATAGTCCCGAATTGATACCAAAACGACCCTTAAGGAATTCTAAAATGATCCAACGCCAATCCCAGAACGCCTCCAAAAAAGGCCTGAAGTGATTCCGAAACAGATCTGAACTGACCCCAAAACTATTTGGAAAAAAACCCCAAAATAAATAATAAATTGTAAATATATATAAATGGCGCGATAACTTCCGAAGAGATTTTAAGTCGAGCTTCTCTCCCAATTTGCGTCGTACTCCTTTATAACTTTCCCTACAAATTGGCGGGACGGGACTTATGTACATGTTTTATGCCAACTCTGAACGGCACTTGCAAGGCAGTTGCATTTACACTGAGAGCTTTTCATGGTAGAAATACACTCTGAGTTTTTACCAAATCGCTTCCGAGCGGCGACTGAGAAAAACTTTATTCTAAATGAAAAAACTTTTTTCTAAATTTTCGATTTTACTCTGCTGGGAGTTGAAGCCGAAACCTTCGGTGTGGTATGCGGAGCACGCCACTATCACATCACCGCGGCCGTTAAGTTTAACAAATTAAAATCACTTATGAGTTTCTTTTACTTTTATCAACTTTTAATCATTATTTTTTACTTTTATAACAAAAGTCCTTTTATTTTTAAGTGTTATTTTTGTCTTCAATGATAAAATTACTATGAGGTCATAACCGCTATGATCCCTGCTAATGACTGAAATATTACGTTTTGCCATGGTCTTTATAAAGAAGTCGTATGTATGAGAAAATTGAAGTGGGATGTGATAAAATGTTCTGTAAGAGGATCCGATCTCCTTTGATACGATATGAGATATTATGATGATGATGATCAATGTGATATTTATCTTGTGATGACGATAAAAAAACGGAGTAACTTACTTGAGTTGGAATTGAAATCTGATCGTTGCATAGAATCCCACATTATAATGTGATGTATGAACATGTAATTTATGAAACATTATCCCACATTACACTCCCTACATGAAGTTATGATGTGATGTATGAACATGTGATCTCATATCATATGATGTAATTTACAAAACATGTTGTTGTTGCTGCGTGTACTAAAAAAAGGTTAAGCAGCATTGTTTAGACTGCTTTCGGTACAACATGAGTCAGTTTCATGTGATTCAAAGTTGTATAAATGCTTATATCTGCCTGTCACACGTACGATCTGATGTGTGATGGTGCGATGTATTGCATTGCGATAGTTCTATAATAAGGCTAACTTTTCTATGGCTCCAAATTAAACTATGCCAACAGTAAATAAACCGTCAGCATGTGCTTTTCTAACAGAAGCTATCGCAAATAAACTAAATCATCGGTGATGGTATATCTGGAATCCTCTACACGGTCAACTTTAAAAAAATTTCTTTCTCCCAGAGATTGAAAAAGAGTTTGTTTTTAGGATTCGTTCTTTGGCATTTTATTTTTCTTGCCGCACATCTTGGGTAATATCGCAAATTTATGCAGGGTTTTCTCAACCTATAGTTTTTTTTTTGTGTGGTATCTGGACATGATGTGTAGGTGGGTAGTTGCGCATTTCTTGTTGTAATGGCAAACCAACGTCTGCTTGCCGCCGGAACTTTATTTTAACCCTTCGAACATTCAGTTCCTTTCATCTTAATCGTCTCTTACGACAGGCATGCCTTACCGCGGGAATATTCTTTATAGAGGTGGGCAGAGTCATACGACGTCGCAGTCAACCCTACAAAATCGGAACTCAATCTTTTTATATGAGAAATTGTGATCGCTGCTTTCAAAATGTGCTTAAAACCCCCCTATAGGTATACCTGGTATTGCCTGATAGAATCAAACATCGCGAAATATTCCAATAGTAACACAACAACAATCACAGTAATAGGCAAGCTGGGTTCATATAAGTGGTTTTAGAGCTCGCCTATAACCCTCCTTTCCCAGAGGTCGACTATTTCAGGTATAATATACGTAGCTTTAGCCAACAAAAGAAAAGGGTTACCCGAAAAATCTGAACAACAAACTCGTTAAGATCTAAATATTTGTTTTGTTTGTTTGTCTACTAAGTTTTCCTTTTCATATTTCTATGGCTTAGCGAATGAAACGTCAGAGCATAATACGTGTAACTGCTAACTGATTGCTTACCCCTGGGCGATTTTGGAATTAACGATCTTTATCATGGATTTATGTTGTCTTTAAATATACCTTAGGGCTTCTTTACTTTTCCTTCCACTAAAAAATCAATTAACAAAATGAATTATTTCACAAAATAGTAAGCCACTATTATTAACTCAGCTTGGGTTTCAGCATCATCAATTTCATTATAAATCCACCCTTAGATAATATGATCGATCCGAAAATCGCAAAAAAAAGTTTAAGCCGTTTCAACAGTTGCATTGTTCTTAGTCTGTTAGATTCTAAATAAATAATGAGCTGGGGAAACCAATCACCTATCGACTATTCATAATTACAACCAGAACACCTGTCAAGGCTTAGAAATCATCAATTACGCATTCACCGGCTTAACTCTGACAATACACACGCATGCATAAGCGTATACGCATGCATCACAAAATCACAAAATGCTATTTAACTACTTAAGTGCATGGAAACCTGCAACAAGGATGCACCACATAACTATCTCGCTTCCTTTTTGTATACAAGCCTCTAAATGTATTAGAGTGGGTCAATTTGTTAAGACACCGTTCGTACTCGACTCAAATTCTACATAATATTCGATAATCTTGGGCAATAAATTGCTCTAAAGCAGTGTGCGAGTTGGCGATTTTTTTTAAATTATTATATATTTTGTTTAAAGTACTTTCAAGTTTCAACAATATCGCTGATCTTTCAGAAATTTCGAATATACCTTACCAGGGGTTCAGAAAAGGTCTTCTTTTACTTGTCATTTCAATGCGACGATTGTTTTTAAAGATTACTAGTTTTTATTGCCGTCTGAAGTAATTTTTACAATCTTTCCAATATATCAACCGGTTTAGAAAATATTGAACAAACTTTGCACCCAATATCGATCAAAACGTGGGCCAAGAAAGCCGAAATGTCGCTTTACGGTTTCATTTTGATATCTAATGCCGTACGCCCTACGGATTTCTTTTTTTCTAAAGATTATATGTACAGTCAGAATTTTTTCATACAAGTTGATCCACCTTATTATATTTTTGAATTTTTTTATGATCATTTTCTACACATAGCTGTATTATTGTTCCAGTAAGAACTTAAGTAAACCAAGGAAACCTGATAAAGTGAAAAAAATAAAACTAGTAAACATCAAAATTTGCACATATGCGGGTAAAAAAATAACAGCCAAAATGTTTTGCATATTGGTTTCTGTCATTTTTATTTATTATAATTTTTGTAAATTAAAAAAAAACACATTGGTGAAATGTACAACGAATACTTAACTAGGTTAATGAGTTTTAAAAACATTTCGAAAAAATTATAAAATTTCAGAATTTGCTGAAATTTTTATTTGGAATCGTAGACAACTTTTTGTGAGTGCAGTTTTGTAGAAACACTTTAAAAAAAAATTTCAAACTTTTTTTAATTTTGGAAAATTTGTTCAGTACGTTTTTTTTTTTGTAGTCTAATGCAAAATTGAAGTTTATATTTTGAAAACTTTTAAGAAAATTTGGAAAAATTTACAAAATTTAAATTTTTTATTTCAAATTTTTCCAAATTTTTATTTCAAATTTGAAAAAACTTTTCGAATATGTAGATGAGCAGTCATGTGTCAAACTTCAATTTGGAAAAAATTTAAAAATTCGATAATTTGTTACATTTTCATTTCAAATCTTAGGAAACTTTTCGGGTTTGTAGTTATTAGTCCAATTCTAAAATGTTATCGAAAAAAATTGGAATTTCGAGTTTTTTTCCAATTTTGTATTTTTAATCTTAGACATTTTTTATGTATGTAAGCAAAATTTCGAATTCAATTTCAGTAAAATTTTAAAGTTTTTCCTTATGTAGTTTTACAGTTCAATGTGAAATTTCAATATAAATTTTAAAGGCGTTTTTGATTTTTTTTCCAAATTTTTTATTGCAAATTTTATAAAACTTTTTGAGTATACACATAATTCTGCTTTTTCTTATGTAGTTTTATAATTCAATGCGAAATTTCAATATAAATTTCTCAATATTAATTTCTAATTGGTCCAATGCAAAATTTCAATATCGAAAACATTTTGGATTTCAACTTTTATTGCAAGTTTTAGAAAACTTGTTGAGTACATAATTTTGTAGCCCCGTTTCAAATTTCAATATGAATTACAAAATTGTTTTGGAAAAACTGTAAATTCAAGATTTTTCTCGAATTTTCATTTACAATTTTAGGAAGATTTTTGAGTATGTAGTTTAGTATTCCAATAGAAAATTTCAGTATAAATTTCTAAAACGTTTTCAAAAAATGTCTAAATTTTTTTTTATTAAGAAATTTTGTGAGTATATAGTTTTGCAGTACTGTGTCAAAATTTCAATATCAATTGCAAAAACGTTTGCAAAAAAATTGAAAACTCGAATTTTTTTACAAATTTTTATTTTGTATTTTAGAAAAGTTTAAAAAGTTTAGAAAAAATGTTGAATTCTCCCAGAATTTGAATTGATGTTCCACAATTTTTTAAATAGAGAGTGAAAAATTTTATATTTTCGCAAAATAAATGACAAAAATCATTGTGAATTTTGAGAGACATAAAAGTTTTACTTTTTTTTAAAAACTTCTCAAAATTTTCGAAAAAATTTTAGAAATTGGTCTACATAGTTAGCGTTATACAATTCATCCCATTTTTTAATTTTTTTTTTTTTTCAAAAATAAAAAAAAGAATAAAAATCGAATGAAATTTCCAATGCAGAAAGAATTTCAATTTCAGAAAAGTTTTCGAAAAAATTTTAAAATTTCAGAAACGTTTTCGAAAACATTCGAAAAAATTTAAAAATTCGAAAATTTTTTCAGTTTTCTTTTTCTTATTTTAGAAAAAATTTTTAATAGGTCTGCTATTTTTTTCTACAAAAAAACCTAAAACACCACTGTTAAAAATCAATGTGAATTTTGAGAGGCTTCAAACTTCTACTTGCGTGATTAAAATGAATTGGACTATAAAACTGCGTGTCCAGAAAATTTTCTTGAATGCTAAATGAAACTTGGGACATTTTCGGGAAGATTTTTAAAGCTTTACCTAGTTTGCGTTATATAACTATTCAGTTTTTTCTTTTCAAATTAGCAAAAACAAAAACAAGAAAAAAGTAATAAAAAAATTGTTTTTCCTATTTTTTACTCGTAAGTGTACATATGTGCATACGAGCCCCAACATATTTTTGAAGACCCTTTTTTTCAACTAAGGCACTAAAACCCGCCGTCGGGCGCTGTTCGCTGATTGTACTGCGGGTTAGTCGCCTCCAGCCACACACAAAGAATGAAGTATGAAAATTTTAATGCTTCAATCGTAAATGTGTGTCTTCGTTTGTATGTTTCTATGTATTTGTAAAATTGGTAGTGTTGGCAACTAATCGATTTTACTACTGCACTTCTAACACACTTTACATCTGTACATACACACACACACACACAGACATATTCACAGATGTTTGCTCCCTGTTTCACAATTTATATGAAGCTGCAGATTTTCAATAACAAAGAACGCAAAAAAAGGAGGATTATCACCACGGCAATGAAAATACTACACGCAAATATAAACAAAAGGAACAAAACGCTAATGTGAGCATTTGTAGCATGAAAGGTGGATAAGCGACCCAGAAAAAACGTTGAAAAGCTCTAAAGAAGAGTAAGGCATAATGATAGTGCTTCCTGTGCTGTTTCTCATGAGTGTAGGTCGAAGGGTCTCAAGCAAAGGAGCTGATCGCTCGAAAATGGAAAGCCAATATCTTTCTATATTCTTTTGTAATTTTCTCGAAGCGAATCTCTTCCATATTGCTATACCTTCTGAATAAAGGCAAAAGTTTGCAAATTGACCTATTTCATTCAGATGATAAAGCCCTATAGACATTGGAGCCAGCTTCTGTGAGCATTTTCTACACCTTCCTTTTTCTATTGGGTAACTCTTTTGTGTGCGTGGCTTTGGCAATAAAATTGCCCGCACATATTACACCATTAAGTTGAAAATGGAGAAAATAAAATGTGATATGCCAAAAGGTTGAGAATTGAACAGGGTGCTTTAAAGTCATAAAGATTTCGGTTGTTTTAGCAAAATACTTCAATTTATTATATCTTATCAATAATATAAAGATGAAAGTTGGACGCCTAGAAGGATTTAAATTGCTTTTTTTTTCAAGAAGGGGTCCCATTGCCCATTGCAAAATAGCCGGACGTATTTTAACGATTCTTGGTAAACCAATAATCTTTCAGGATCTACTGGATATGTTTTTTTTTTTAATTGGGTCAGGTGCAGTGCGGGGAATTAGCAATTTCGGAAAGCTGTGAGGGGCCATTCCGCTGAGAACAAATTTTATTAACCACTATATCTCTGAGCCTATTTCACTTAGATTAAACTGAGCAGTTTCAGTGCTTTTTCTCCCTCCTCCAACCCACTTGCTGGGAACATTTGCTTACAATCGATATAACTATGAGCCTACTTCAGTTGGACCAATGATTTCTTGTATATCGGTCACTTAGATCGAGGTCTAAGCATATTTATAAAAGTGAACAATTTATCGAGTCCATCTGTTCTATACCAATAATTTTTGGTATGGTTGTTCCTAGAAGTTTTAAAGGGAAGAAGCGTCACGCTCCTCTGAGAACAGTTTGCTTTTACGAAGATAAAAAAACTCACACTCTGTCTGACTTAGATTAGATCAAAAATATTGGGCGTAAGAGTTCTCAACAGAAAAATCTGAAGTTCTTACTCTTCACCGAAAAACGAACACTATAGACACATTCAGTTTATGTGAGGTATTTATTATTGAAGGGCCAGTTCAACCTCACCTCACCTCACCGAAAAAGTTATTCATTTAATTTATACGCCCTGTGAGTTTTATATGAAAGGGTGCCAATTACTTTGCAAATACCTATTCATAAGCTCATATATACAGTTGCGAAGACGAAAATAGCAGGACAAATATTTACCAAAATTTAGTTAATTAAATTATTATTATTTTTTTTCGATAATTTAAGAAAAAACTTCTAAGAATTTTGTAACTGAAACTATGGAAACCAATCTTAAAAATTTTTTCAAAAAACTTCGAGAAATTCTTCCGAACTTTTAATTTAGGGTTTTAGTATGATATTTGTAGCCCAATCCAATTTTATGGCCATTCTCTCAAATAAACTTTAATGTTTGTCAATCCGGTAAAAACACTTCTTGTAAACTAAATTTGTGTTTATGGGGAAGATTAGTTTTTGAGTTCACATGAGAAAACGACCCTTAGTCTAACAAAGTACAAGTCTCTAAAAATTCGCAGTGGTTTTTCACAACTTTTTATCTGAAGCGTATTTTTAAATTTCTGCATGTAAAAACAGCTATGCTATATTTGCCCCTCGTAAAGAAGCAAGCCTAAAACATACGGGAAAAAACTGTCAAAATTCAATGCGAAATAGCTATCGCCTTGTCCGCCCTGATGTCAAGTTGTTTTTCAGATTGATTTGCATTCTATTAGTTACAAATTTCATTGAAGTTTTTTCTTAAATTTTCGAAAATAATAGAAAGCAGTTGGGAATAAGTTGCACAACAACAAAGGCATGGCTGAGCTGAATGTGTTTGTAACAGTTCAAGCATCGCAGGTGTGCGGCTTCGAATCCCACTACCGAGAGAAAATGCTTTTAAAGATTTACAAGGTATAATCGAAACAGCTTGTCCGGCCTAATAATATGTTGTTTCAATTTGTCACAAATTATTAAATAAACAAATAATATTCATATATATTATTTCTAATTGCTGTTTTTATGTACGGGTCCCTTTTTCGCTCTTATTTGGAATCCAAATCTATTAATAAAGTTTTGGTTATAAAGATGGAGGTTCGTGTTATTAGCGAGCTTTGGGCAATTTTAGTCGTAGGTCTTTTATTTAGCTATATTTTATTAAAATAATTTGTTAAAAATAAACGATTGTGAGCACACAAAGAAATCTATTTTTATTATGGCACTATTGCGAATATTTGTACTGCATTACCGGCAGTTGCTATTATACGCTAGATGACAGCGCAAGCTGTAAGTTTATAGAACTGCTGATTTCTGTTGATATTTGATAAGAGACTTTTATATTGGTTGCGCGAGATGCGCACGAGTCAGGCTCGTTTATTCATATTAGAGAAAAATTACAACAAAGTTTACAAACGGCAATGGTAACTAGGACACGTTTCTGAATTTCACTTCTTCATCAGCTAGCTTATCGGGGGCTGAGTAATGAACTCGAAATCTCCAACATTCATACTTTATACTAATGTAAAGATGTCGCGCTGCTCGCTTTGCAATTGGTCTCTAAGTATAGCAAACCTTTATTCACCATTTATGTACATACTAATTCCATATGCTTTTTAATCTTAATTGTGTGGAATAATTATAGTCGCGCTCTAAGGGCTTAGTAACATTGGGTTTATAGCATTGCTTTTATAAGCAGTACTACCGCTGTTCACTATTCGAGTTCAATGCTTACCTCCCGAGAAGCTAGCTGATGAGGAAATGAAATTCAGAAAAATGTCCTAGTAACCATCGCCGTTTGTAAATTTTGTTATTTTTCTCTAACACCAATAACAAAAACAATTGTATAAAGCAATTTGAGCATTTCTCGCTAATTAAGGCTGTGTGCGAGTTGACCTAAATGTCTACCTAAATATGGAAAAAACCTAAATCGCTAGAAACTGTCGGTAAGGCAGTGCCAAATAAAAATTTTGAATTTTTATGAGCATGCTTTGCAACCTAAATTCAAATTTCAAATTTCAAAAACAAAAATATTGATTTTTCAACATTGTATATGCAAATAGTATGTACATACATAAATGTCTATTGTCCATTCAATTTAAGTAAATAATAGATCATAGAGCGATGACCCATGCTGCGATTAAGGCCCGATCGATTGTACATGATGGTGAGCACAAATTTATTCAATCTGATGTTGGCGACACAAGAATTGGATCCTTCTCAAATATGGACCACAATCTGAACATATGTGGCAACCAAGTGGACTAATTGGCCTAAAGAAGTTATTGGAGGAGTACCAACATCACAGTATTGAATTCGAGATTGTGGAAAAGGGCATTGTGCATGTGCTCCACAATGTCCGGAAATAAAGCCTTATAAAAGGGAGCCACTGCATTTTCTTGTAGTGCTGTCTTGGGATAGGTACTTACCGCGGACCCTAATTGACCTCTGGTGTTTTTAAGCATGAAAACGCGTCAAAATGACCAAATTTCCCGTATTGTTATTATTTTCTTAGCAGAAATAAACAATTTAGGTTTTCAAGTCAAATCGCACAATTTTAACAGCTTTTTCCTAAATTATTGCAGTGCTGGAAAGTTCCAGTGGAATATTAGTTTAAGTACCTAAAATTTAGGCGAACTCGCACCCAGCCTAAATACAGAAAAAAGCTAACGAAATTGGGCAAATATTGCCAATGCTATTTTCCTGGTCGCAGCTGTATGTGTTTGCTTTGCACATTTACTTTCTAAGCAGGATATACCCTAGGGCTATGTACAAAAAATAGCAACCAGAAGGCATGTCGGTGTACGATTTACAATTCCTATTCTTTGTATTTATTTTGTTTGGGTGTGTGTGTGCGTGTGGGCATGTGTTTAGAAATATTTAACATGCGTTTATATAAATAATATAAACAATTCTTAATGTTTACCTATATGATTATAGCTATTCAGTAAAAAGGCAATTGCAATAAAGAAGGAACATTTTTTCTTGCTTTCAGCTCCTTTATTTGTCAATTTGTGTTTATAATAGAAAGAAATGTTTAAGTTGCAATGATAAAGTCTTCTATTGATTACTGCAACAAGATGCTCACTTGCTCTTATGCAATACCAAATGTAACCATGATTTGGTAGTGGCTGCTGATTAATTTTACAAGCAAAAGATATTTTTTTACAACATATGTATGTACATATGTATGCATTTGCTTGTATACGTTTTTTGTTAATAAATAACGCTAATGAGTAAATGATGTTGCTGTTGTGTTTTGTCCTGCGCCGCCATTTGCTGTTGTTTTGTTGTAACTATGGCAGCCAATTTCCTGCATAACTACAAGTTGCTGTCATTGCCACAGCCACCATCACCACCACCACCGCCATCACAATTGACCATATAAGCGAGCATCATGCGACGGCCATAGCATTCATCACTCATCAAATACTTCATCTAATTTTAGCCTGCTTTTGAATTGCCGCCTATTCTGTTCGAGTATTTGCTAATGTTGCATTAACGAAGTGTATTTGTTAGAAATAAATATTTGTTCGGAACAAATACGCATACTTACACTTTACTTTTACATACACATACATACATATTTAGTTCACCAATAAAGATGCATAGGGTAGGACTAAAAAACAACAACAACGCCTTGTTAGTTGTTTATAAGAAAACAAGCATTCGAACAAACATGTAGACATACGCACTAAAAGATGTGGAACTTACAGCTCCGACACATAAGCAGTTTTTCATATACATAGATGAGTTTAACACATGCTTATGCATTATGAGTAGATTGCATGTATTTTTATGGAGAATGCTAGAATGAGCGACACTAGCGCCATCTGATATTGAAAAGTAGCCATCTCCCAAATTTTGTTCCAAGCAAATCATAAGAAGAAGAATTTGACATTTGCTTTGGCTAAGGGTGTTGGCACACTTTGCAAGTGAAATTATTTTTCCCCACTGGTTGACAAATTTCCTAACTTTATTCGCAATTAAAAACTGCAATATAACAATCGAATACGATATCAAATATGTTAGCAAGTATTTTTGTTGTATAGGGAGAATGTTTACAACAGTGATTCGCGAAATTTTGTATGTGAATGGGCAAGGCGTAATAAACTTCAATTGCTAAGTCTGAAGTTCCTTCATATTTACAAACGCAATATCTTGGTTGATTGTGGCGATGTTATTGGAATGTATAAGCTTGTGTTAAACGCATCTATATGAAAAATGTCATTGTGACACCGCCTTTAAGCGGCAATTACCCACCGACGTGTGCCGTACGTACGGACGTTTGTCGTACGAAACACGTTTGGCCGAACCCCCAAGTCCGTAGGAATCAACATGTGCATCTGTGTACATGTACATAACATATTTGTGTGTGTATTGTTTACAGATAAGCACTGTTGCCATTGTCCATTTTGCATGCATGCTCATGGAAACATCACCTTTTTCCAATTTAATTTTTGATGTTGTAAAAGGCTGCAATTAATATTAAATAAATATATGTAGATTACATATTTATAAGCTGCACTTTTACATAATTATTTCGAATTATTTTCACAATTTTTCAAACTTTAATTAGGTGTTTTTGCATAAAACTGCAAACGGTCAAAAATTAGCGCACAAAAGTTTACTAGGCAACTCTGTCTAGTGAGAGAGCGATCAGCTGAGACGTTCTTACGGAAAAAATCAAAATTGTACGTCGGTGAGTTTTCGTTTACATTGCACACTCATAAGATAGGTCGTGTCAGCTGACACGTTTTTGGTACGTACGTTCGTGAGTAACTGCCGCATTATGTAAGACTTATTTTTTCTTTTCATCCAAAGAAAACAATACGCCCAGAAAGTTTTCATATCGACAGACGTATTTAGTACCCGATGAGTGCGCGATATCCACTCAGCTGACTTTCCCTTGATGCTCCCACTTAACGTCAGTAATCACGAAGTATTGATTACTGGCATGACAAAGCCACGGCCAATACGGCCTTGCCTATCTAGCGGCAATTAATGAATGATGGCGGTATAAATTGTGTGGTCACATAAGGTCAACGGCCATAACGTCAATTGACCATTCGACCACAGTAAATTAAAGTTATAATTCACGTAGTTACAACGTCACGTAGTCAAATAGTTATATTGTCAACGATATTGATGTTATGACCATCCCTCTTTTCCGAAACGGTAAAAAATTCCACTATTTTTTTCTCATCCGGCCTATAGGTCAACTTTTTGTGACACACCTCCACGTAAAAAAAAAATTAGCAATTGTATTACATTTACGTTTTATTTTTGCGCTATATTTTATTTATTTATTTTTAGTTTTTTTTTTTCAATGTAATGAAAAGATTTTTTTTCTTCAAATTTTCGGGTACGGCCACATTTTTCCATTCTAGTGAAAAATCTGATAAAAAAACTGACCCAATGAGATCAGGTCTAAGATAACAATAAATTCGAAGTTATCGCCTGCGCCGCTACTTTTTCTAATTCTGATTTCGCTTTACTATAAGTTAGAGGAAAAGCTGGGTCATTGGTGATTGCTTAAGAAGAACATATTCTTAAATTAACGAAACTTTCTTAGAATCATAATTGATCTTATAGCCATTTGACTCACACATGAGTCCTCGATATAAGACAAAGTGATTGCAATCATATACATACAAATGAATTTAGATTGCAATTTTTATACAATCAAAGATTGTAAGCATAACGTGATTGCAAGTAAATTCTCAGAAATGATTGTGAATTGTAATTTTTATATGCTTATAATCTAATGTGGTTGCAATATTTGTAGTACTTTGTGATTTCAATCAAAATTGGTTGGAATATATTACAACTCTGCTATGCAGTATTAAAAAATATACATACTTACAAAAGAGTTTATAAGTACCTGCCACAATGACTTTACTGGATAACTTCCTTTCATAAATAAAGCAAAATATCTGCATAGCTTCTGAGCTTATGAATTCTTTATACAAAATTCTTTTGACTACAAAAGTTTTATTAAGCCACAAATTTCTATTAAGCCTGATTTATGAATTATTCCATAGTCTTATAAGACCTTGTCAGCAGGCGCGTATTTAGGGGGTTTTAGGGGGTTCAAAGCCCACACTCGCAATATACGTCTGTACTAGAATAATTACTCTATTCACTTTTAAAACCCCTGTTAAGACAGACAATAGCATTAATAGCAATAATGAAAATGCGAAAGAATAAAATTAAATAATATTTCACACTGAGAGAAGATATTTTGCATTATTTTCATGCTCAGTCATCTCATTTTCGTATGTTTCACCTGAGTAAAGCCACGTCAAAACCGCCAATGTAATTTCATTGATCTCTGGGATTTCAACAAAGACTGCAAATATATGTCGATATAAAAATACACTTGAGCAATTTTTCGAGAATCCGCTTCGTTTGCAAGATACAGTATTTAGAAAAAAAAAAAAAGGAATATTTTAATGAAAAGTTAATAACTCACAGGCTTTTTGCAATAAATCCATACAATTTTTTTTTTGAGAGTATGCAAATGTTTTGTCTACGAAAAGAATATACAGGCGAGTTATTAACTTTTTTTAATGTTCCATGTTCCATGTATGCTTTCTTGCAAACGAAGAGGAGTCTCGAAAAGTGTAATTTTGTATCGACATTACCTATACATTTTTGCTTCGTTGTTGAAATTATAGAGATCAATTAAAAAACATGTGCGGTTTTGACGCGGCTTTATCCACCTCTCAATAAAAATGCAATGAAAGAAATCTCTCATCAAGTAAAACAAATGAAAATATAATCAAGAATATTTTTTTGTGTTACGCCGTAATAAAAAACATAGCAAAACTTTTTCAGGCATTGTTTGACAATCCCAAAGGAGGAGCGACCAAGCACGTTCATTGATGCATTAAATAATTGTTCCGTATCTTTTTTCCCTACGGTACATCGATATATAAAAATTGCTGCGACGCTTCCAATTTCCGTTGCTCCCAGCGAACGCTCTTTGTCTTCCCTTCGAAGGTTAAAGCTTATCTAAGAAATGCAATGGGTCAGGAGAGGATGAATGGGCTGGCTCTACTCAACATCCACTCTACTATTGAAGTAACTCATGAAGAAATCCTTAACAAAATGGCAAAACAAACAAGAAAAATAAATATTGTTTTGTAGAAAGAAAAAAAAATTCAAATAAATAAAAGTATAAATATGTAATATGTAAAAATATAAATATGTGTATATTTACAGGTAATTATTATTTACTGACACTTTGGCCAAACCCCCCCCGAAATTTTTTTCTGGCTACGCGCCTGCTTGTCAGTAATAATTTTCTTTTCACCAATTCATTTTCATTACGAAATAATTTTTTTTACAAGTGGTCCTTCGTACTCGAAAGTAGAACTTCGAATATTTTACCGGAACCAATAAATTTTCTTATGTCCCCGATTCTTTTCATGATAAGCTGATTAACATTCAAATATCCCACTTTGAAATCTTTTTAGAAGTTTTGAAACATTATTGTATTACTATACAAAAAAAAAAAACAGCAATTTTTCTACTACAAAAAATCTTCATTTACACTCATTAAAAAAAATGTATGCGCACACTTGCCACATTGACACACATTTAAGCATGATATATTGTAAACTGCAACAAAAATACCTTCATTTATTTAGTTATTTTATATTCACAACAAATCGCTTGTGATGTATCGATTTCCGCCCCTTCAAGCAGTTTTGAAGAGGGAAAGAAAAACTGGAATACGGGGGGCGCCAATATTGGTATTCCTTACATGTTTGTTAGTATTTACATGTGTATGACTGTTTGTATGATGTTTTTATTTATTTGGGTTTGTAAATTGAAAAATATGTGATAGCTTTAAGGTGTATTCATACTTGGAAATTTTAACTACTGTTTTACTAATTTCAGCGCATAAACCTTAAAAAAAGGCGTGAGTACTAAGTACTCGTGAAATTCGATGCGTAAATAGACACGTGTACGTTGAGAAAACTAATGTTTGTAAATCTAGAGCAGAGCTAACGGACAACTAATAATTTCGAGCTTTTTGAGTATACCTGCGTCGCATTCTTACCGGTAACAGCCGATACCGAGAAGTTATTGCTCCCCCAGCGGTTTAGGGGGCTTAGAATATACCCGCAGTAGGTATACCTGTCGTAAGAGGCGACTAAAATACCAAATTTATTGAAGGAGTTGTGTAGCGCAACCCTCTCAAGGGATGGCTAGCGCGCTTCTCCAAACGCAATTGTCAACCTCACTTACCCGTGGCGAATCCTGTTTCTTTAACAGCCCATACTCTGGCGACCCCAAGCTCCTCATGGATATAGGGGGTGGGAAGACGATATGGCCTAAAAGGTTTCATGTGATCATACCAAATCATTCCCGAGATGTTCGGGCTAGCACCTTAATGGTGCTTGTTACCGGAACGTACCAGATCTGCATTCGGCGAATGACCATCAACATAGATAACACTCCTCCTTCGGGGAGTGTCCTTATCGCTACAACAACAACAAGAACAAGTTATTGTTTTATTATCGGCTTATCATCCACAGCGAATTATTATCGTCGTGCTATCGGCTTTTCATCGCCGAGTCATTGGCTTCTTATTATTTGATTTCTGCTTCTTATGGAAGTGTTACAGATGTGTTATAGATTTAACATTGAAGTTTTATTGGGATCTCTTTTATAACAAACCGATGAGTCATTGTTAGCAAGTCGATTAAACTCCGATAAAAAATTGGTAGCACACCGATAACAAATCGATTATTTTTCTATAGTTTTTTGATAACATAGCGGTAACGTTTCTATAAGAAATCTATAACATTAAGTTAATATAAGTTTTCTACAACTAATCGATAACTTTCCGATAACAAATAATTAAATTTTTGATAACAAATCGATAACTTTTTGACAGCGAATTGATAATTTTTCAATAATAAATTAATAACTTTTCTATAACGAATCGATAGCTTTGCGATAACAAGCCAATACTTAGTCGATATAAGCCGATAACTATCGAAAACCTTTAGCATCGATAGCAAATTTATCCGAAACATGCCGGATATTTATCTAGAAAATTACCATGAATGTCGATAACACCTATTTATCAAAACAACAACAACTACATTCAACATCTAACGAAATGTTTAATACCAAGAGCCCAATGTAAAAGTGTTTTCAGTCGCCAAGTCTGAATGCAGCATTACCTTACTTAGGTGATTTACCTACCGCGATCGCTCGTCTGTTGGTCTTTCAATAATTTGTATGCAATGACAGGCGCCGGATATGTTGTTGATGCTAAATTGTTGCTGTTGTTGGCAGTATTTGACAGCAGGCACACATTTCATAAATGCAGTCAAAAATTAAACTTGGAACTTAAAATTTATTTCGATTTTTGTGTTACTCTCTTGAACTTACTTTTACATATTGCTTGTCTTTCTTTTGCGTATCAAATCAAACCCAAAAAATTCTGTAACGTTAATGCTAACATATTACCCACTCACACCGAACCCTTTTTGTGCGACTCCCTTTTGAAAATTGGCAAATATAATAAAGATTATTGGAATATTTGATTGGTTATAGCTAGCTCATTCCATTGGGATTACCTCACACATTGCCCTTAGACCACCCATGATTGCCTTTTCCATCGCACATTTGTACTCACTCCGTTTTTTCCTTTAATATTTCTTATGGTGTAAGCTTACTTTGCATTCAACATTGGTCCGCTTATTTGCTGTCAAAAAGTGTTGATTTCCTTATTTATTTGTATCGTAATGGCATACTTGTTAGTTGGTTCCTTTTCTTTGTCCTTTTTTAATTGAAGAAGACATTTTTTTTAATTTCGGGAAATTGAAGATTTATGGTTTTGTGTGTGCTCAAATGAGAGTTTTTCTGTTGTCAGCCGTTTCTCAGAGTTTTTCTGTAGTCAGTCATAGTTTGTAATGATAAGCGAGTTCTTCCAGCGTGTGGCCTTGCTGAATATTTCAAAATAATTTTTCATAAATTATTACCCACCCCGCTGAGCTAAAGGAATGGAAGAGAGGGGAAGATGGAGTACGAGAAAAAGAGCAAGAAAAATGATAGATGGAACTGAAAAGGAAAAGAGTGTGATGGGGAAGTCAGGAGAATGCAAGAAAAAAACGAATAGGCACAGGATGCCGCAAGCGGATTTGAGGGAAAGGAAAAGGAAATTAAAATAGATAAGGAAAAGAAAAGATTAATTGTAAAGAGAGCCAAAAGGAAGCGGAAAACGAAATGAAAAAAAAGGAATGGAAATGAAGAGAATGGAAACGAACGGAAAGAAAGGGAATGGAAAGGAACGGAAAGGAAGGGAAAGGAAAGGAAAGAAAAGGGAAAAAAGAAAGGAAAGGAAAGGGCATGTACAGAAAATTATAGAAAGGAGAGGAAAGGAAAGAAAATAAAAGAAAAGAAAAGACAAGAAAAGAAAAGAAAAGAAAAGATAAGAACAGAAAATAAAAGAAAAAAAGAAAAGAAAAGAAGAGAAAAGAAAAGAAAAGAAAAGAAAAAAAAAGAAAAGAAAAGAAAAGAAAAGAAAAAAAGAAAAGAAAAGAAAAAAAAAGAAAAAAAAAAGAAAAGAAAAGAAAAGAGAAGAAAAGAAAGAAAAGAAAAGAAAATAAAAGAAAAGAAAAGGAAAGAAAAGAAACGAAACGAAAAGAAAAGAAAAGAAAAGAAAAGAAAAGAAAAAAAAAACGAAAAGAAAAGAAAAGAAAATAAAAGAAAAGAAAAGAAAAGAAAAGAAAAGAAAGGAAAGGAAAGGAAAGGAAAGGAAAGGAAAGGAAAGGAAAGGAAATCAAAGGAAAGGGAAGGGAAAGGAACGGAAAGGTAAAAAAGGGAAAGGAAAGGAAAAGAAAGGAAAGGAAGAGAAGGGAAAGAAAATGATAAAGGTAAAAATTACAGAAGAGCAGTAGGAATGTAAAGGGAACAGAAAAGAAGATAGAAAATATATAGGAAAAGGAAAATGGAAGAAGGAGCTTAATGCTAGTGGGAAATTAAGGTGACAGCTTAAGAGATAAGGAAGGGGGTAAAGAGAGGGAGTAAGAAAAAGAAAAATGAAAATAAAAAGAAGAAGTAGAAAACAAAATAATTAAGAAAAAGATCACAATAAAAGCAAGAGTAAAGTTGGTAATAAAAGGAAAAGGCAGATGGTGTATGAAATATTATGCAACGGGTGAGACTACTTAGACAAATGGTTATTTTTTTTTTCCTGAAAAAAGTGTCGCCCAGTTGATTATTCTCAGTTCTCCCGAGAGCTTGTGTGCTCCTTTCAAAAAATATTTTCCAGGGAGGGATGTCATTACCTAAAAAACGAGCTACTTTGTAAGCCGCCTGTTGGCCTAGTTCAAAAGTTGGAATTTGAGAGCGCAATATGAGGGTTATATTTTTTCCAAAGAAGAAAACGCCGAGCAACGAAAGTTGCTAGTATTCATATAAATATTTTCTTGTTTGCCTATTTGTTGGCTTACCTAACGGCCAGTTTGAACTAACCTAACCTGTTTCGTGAAGGTTGTAGTTTATCAAAATTTCCAAATTATTATATTCAACGACCATTTGCGCGCTGTCATTCAAGAAAATTCACAATAAGAGCCGAAAACGAATTTTATATCAATAATCAAAACATGATGAAAGCAGAAGTGTAGCTGCTAAGGTTAGCTATCCTCGTATTAAAATTAGTAGAGTTCGTGGAGTTGAAAAATTATTGAAATGCCTTCATTGTAGTGTGAAATCAAGATATAGGTTAGGTTAGGTTAGGTTGAAACTGGCCGGTCAAAAAAGATCTCACATAGACTGAATGTGTCTATATAAACAGTGTATGGATATGTGTATTAAAGAAATCTAAAGGGTCTCACTAAAAAACGATTTGGATCGATATACATACATATGTATATATTCAACAAAATTTGTTCAAAAATACTGTCAAAACTCCAACCAATTCAATCAAAGTTAATGAACTACAAAGTAAACGAAAGGAGCGAAAAATAAGCAACCATAGGTATAAGCCGACAAGCAAACTAAGCGCATTGACTGATAAAGCCACCATACAACAAAAATAAGCGCGCTAAGCACATAGATGTAAAAATGATTGTGACTAATATCTACGGACATAGTGCCTTGAACTGTGTACACAAACTATGTAAATAGTGCTGGCCCCAATGCTCCCCACTGCATCAGCACCGACCAATCAAATGAACCATACACATACATACATACATCCGCACCCGCCGCTTATGCTGCTTATGCTGCTTAACTGCACACAAATCACAAAAGTGTAGCCTAACATTTGGCGCCCGCATGCATTCATATCTCTTTATGAGTGTATATTAGAGTGGGTCAAATAGTATGGATGGATTTTTTCCATCAGGGGTAAAGCAAAAACGGAATATACAGATGATTCTAAGAAAAATTGCTGAAGACACCATAGCTCTAAGTCCGATTTCGAGGTCCCGATTTTTGCAAAATATTTTGCCATATACATATGTATATGTAGGGTTTGGCCAAAAAATCCTCATAGCTTCTGACAGAATATAGGAAAAATATCATATTGGGCTTACTTTAAAGGTAATTTACGTACATTTCAGAATCTGTATTAGTGTTTTTCAATATTAGTAGAGATGTCAGGCTTAAATTATGAGAAATTATCCTAAAATGAACTTTTAACTACTATATTATCATTTTTAACAAATTTCTTAAATTTTGATTGTATAATTAAGAACATTTAGGAACTCATTTTCTTGTTACCACAATGTAACACGCTTTTATTAGAACAATTAGGGCTGTGATATAACTGTAAGATTTAATAATTTAGGTGTAAAGTTTTTTTTTTGTCGCAGACGAAAAAGCCTAATTATCGTTAAAGGTTACAATGAACTTATAAAGTGTTATAATACTTTACAGTCAATTTATTTTTTACTTTTTAATTAATTTTATTGACCAATAATAAAAGCTTATTTTTAAAAAAGTTGTTTTTTCCAGGCATGCTTAACGAACGAAACGATATCATTTCGTTACGATAATCAACGTTAATAAACGAAACGAAGTCATTTCGTTTCGTTTATTAACGTTAAGAACGCCAAATTAACGTTAATTTGACGATCTTAACGTTAATAAACGAAACGAAGTGACTTCGTGTCGTTTATTAACGTTGATTATCGTAACGAAATGATATCGTTTCGTTCGTTAAGCATGCCTGGTTTTTTCTTTAATTTTTTTTTTTACTTTTTAGTTCTTTTTACTAACAAGTAATAGAAGCTTCTTCTTACAAAAGCTGTTTTCTTAAATTTAATTTAAATATGAATTTTTTTTAATTTTTAGTAGGGTAAAATATTGGTAAATTAGTTATATAATCTTTACTTAGTTATTTGTAACGTTTCTCATCCTATCCATTTCTTTTAATGCATCAACATTACAAGGTTTGAACAGTCAAGTTCTTCTATTCGAGTGTTAACTAACTTAAAATCATATTTTATTGTGACTTTGCCTATGTCGCGTTCAGTTTACAATAACTCATTGCAGCTCTCTGCTCTGTTCCATCGCCAAAAATCTGTAAAACAAAATCAAGTGCGCAGAAAAGTATGCAACATTTAGCGATAACAGCCTAACTTCTACGTTTGTTGATACACAAACAAAGCGAAGTTACCTGCGTTCTTGAGGACTTACGCTTTTATTCCCTTGTGAATAAAAATCTTTACCGATAACTCTGTTATCGATTAATTTATCGAATTCTCGCAAAGTAATATTGCATTGTCATCGGAGTTATACATGTGTGCAAAATTTCAGCTCAATCGGACACCGGGAAGTGTATCAAATTTAACTTGCAAGATTTGATTACAGACAACAGCAAAGTGAAAGTAAATAAAAATAAAAAAAGTAATAAGCAAAAAAACACAACTTTTATAATTTTAATTTAATTAATTATAAAATTATTTTTTTACTTAGAATTGACCATTTGAACGTATTGTTCAAAATAAAAGTAATGTTAAGTTAATATTTTTTTAAATCTTTTTTGCTCTTCATTCGTGCTTGGTTTTCACGACCTTCTGCTGTAGCAAACATAACACATTCAGGTTTTTTTCTATAACACGTTTGGAAACAGATGTTAACAATTGTACATTCTCGATGGCTAACCAAAGCAAGCAGGGTATTACGTCTATATAAAACAACTAATACACCATCGGAAAATTTGAAAACTCTAGCAGTTTATATTCTTAGAATTTATGTGCCAATGTACATATTTCAATGTAAAATACTAAATTCTAAATTCTACTAAATTTTTCATAATTTAAGCCTGATATCTCTACTAATATTCAAAAACACCATAGATATTATTACAGATTCTGAAATATACTTAAAATACCTTTAAAGTAAGCCCAATATGATATTTTTCCTATAATTATATCAGAAGCTATGAAGACTTTTTGGCCAAACCCTACATGCATATGGCGAAATATCTATTTTGCAAAAATCGGAACCTCGAAATCGGACTTAAAGCTATGGTGTCTTCAGCAATTTTTCTTAGAATCATCTGTAGATTACGTTTTTGTTATACTCCTGATGGAAAAAAAATTTGACCCGCTCTAGTGTATATGTATATGTTGTGTGTATATGTATGGCCCCATCACAGTCAAACGCCTTGCATTGAGGGCGCGGTATAAAGTAAAACAATCATAATAACAACAACAATGCCACAGCACGAGCCATACAAAAATTCTTATCGCTACATCGTTGATAGCACGAAGTTGATGCACTGTTGACGCTTCATTGCCTTCATAAATGCCGCTCGTTTTACATGCGGATATATGTATGTATACATGAGTGAATGTATGATGTATGTACTTGTGTGTGCATCCGTGAATTTTATTATTGAAGTTTTTTTTTAACTCTGGCGTCTGATTACATCTGCTAGTTGAAAGAGATAATTTAAAGTACTACAAAAAAGTACGGAATTTTAAATTTAGTAATTTTAGGTTAGGTTAGATTGTCAGGAAATCACACAGACTTAATGAGTCCATAGTGTTACCAGAAGTTTGCTCAACCAACAAACTGAAAACCCGTTTTAGAAACCAGGATCTATGTTATAAAATAACTCCGTCCTTTTGGCAAATACTAGAAGCTTTCCTGAAACCTATGGTACTGCTTGTACATAGATCTGATAGCTGTGCCTCTCCTGATAGCTAGAGTTTTAGCCTAGTGAGCGCAGGGCACGAGCACAAAACGTGCTCGATCGTTTCGTCCGCTAACCCGCACTTTCTAGGCCTGCTATCACTAGCAAGGCCTAATTTGAAGCATGTGGAGCCAGAAGGTAGTGTCCAATCAGAATACCCATCATTGGGCCACAGTTCCTTCTTTTCAATGATAAGAATAACTCAAGTCTAAGGTTGTGCAGGCCAAGATGTTCGACACGTTGCATCCCCGCGCTTTGTTGCACGCCTTTCCTGCTGATTCGATCATGTGCAACTCTCGCCTTCTTGTAATCTCGTTTAATCTGCTTAGGACGTCTACAATACAAGCTTCGAGGGTATTTTCCTACATTGCTTTTAGGGCTTTAATACCACTTTCGCCTGAAAAATACTACAGTGCCCTGGTTATAGGATCTGTTTGTTTTCGGATCACTACTTTGAAACCATCAGTATGCACGTGTATCTCCTCGTCTGCCATATGAGCGCTCTTGCAACAACCTTGCACCCTTATTGTGGCTCTATGAGACCCATCGAAGCACAGGTAAGAAACTATGTAGCCTGTCCGTCCTATATTTGATGACGCTATACTACTATGACTGTATGGTGTGCGCTCAAGCTGCCCCGGGGCATTGAGTTTCGTTGCAGTTGTTAACCCTGTTGTTCTTGGCAATCGGGGCTACAAAGTGGAATGTTCGGAATGGCTTACACTGAAACCGTCGAGGTTGTCTGCAGAGCTTCCGTTTTGCTTTGCGGTGTCAACCTGCATATCCCCTTTAGTTTTTTGAGGAAGGTACTTTTTGTGCGGGCGTCCATCAAACAAGCGCTCCATAGTATAGAATAGGCTTCACAATCGCTGTAAATATCCAATGAGCGAGAGAGAGAGCGATAAAACCCTCGTACACCCCAACATTATTTTACATGCATAAAGTTCCATAAATGTCTTCTCTCCTCCACGTTGAGCTTTCACAACAACTTCCTGTCTAGAATGATGTTTTGTATAAGGTTTCTCCTTCAGGGTTAAACGCTCCTAGCTTAGGCCAAGTATAATTCCGGACATTATGCCTCTTAGTGAACAAGATCATATTCGTCTTCTCCGCATTGGTGCTTAACGTGACATTAGATGCCCAGGTTTACATCTCACGAAGTGTCCGCATCATAGAAGAGCTAATTGTTGGAAGGCGCTATACACTTATGACGACTGCAATGTTATCTGCGTACGCCGTAAGTTTGACGAGTCCCTCGTCGAACCGCCTGAGCAGTTTATTGATGAGCAGTGCCCCCAGAAGAGGTTATAATCCAGTTGCACTGCAAAGTAATCATCCTGCAACTAAGCGTGCTGCCGATACATCTGGTTAATGTACTTAAGACCCTATATGATGATCACCTCGGCAATGTCTAAGAAGACCCCTTAGGAGTACTCTTTATATTCCAAGGCTTTTTCTATATTTGTATCCACCTTTTGCAGTGCCGTATCTATCAACTGGCCTTTGGTGTACACATGTTGTGTTGATGAAAGCAGTTTTTCATCCATGTTGGACTTTATATACACATCTATCATCCTCTCAGAGGTTTTAAGCACAAATGATGTTAAGCTAATTGGTCTGTAGTCTTTGGAATACAAATGACTGATCTTCCCCGCTTTTAGAAGGAAAACGAAACGAGCAGTTCTCCAGTTCAGTGTAACACTGCTACAACAACAACAACTGCGGTTCTTCAAGATTTGGGTACATGATTCGGTGTTTTGCACCCATGGAATACTACTCTAAGCCGTCCACTAAAGCTCTACTCGATATTTGTAGCATGGCAGGGATTACGCTATCTGAGCCCGGCGATTTAAATTTAGAAAAAGTCTTCACCGCCCATTCTATTTTGTTATTAGCTACCAAGTCACTACCCGCTCCGTGAGTGTTGTCTGCTGGATCCTCTGCATCATCTCCCGTTGGGAAATGTGCGTCACGAAGGGCTTCCAGGGATTCTTCAGTACTATGTGACCATTCTGCGCTCTCCTTCTTTAGTTACTTTAGTTGCACTAAAATTGGTTTCAGCTTCTACCATACACACTCATACATATGTACATACCGTGTATACATTTGTAGGTATGTTCATATCTTTGCACCGCTTATTTTATTTATCCTCGTTTTATGATCATCATATCCAGCTGCTGCTAGCAACTGCGCGCTTACTAAACACATTTTCCAGCCGTGACTGCTTTTGACTACTTCCTGCCTCATCCTGCTTGGTCGATGTTAAGCCATCAAATAATTGTTTACATTTAGCTGAGGCTAGCTAAAATCAGCAACAACTAAATAATAACAATAACAAACAGCAGTTGGTCGCGGCAATAAAGACAGCAAAACAACAACAAAATAACAATTCAATAATAAAAATAACAAAATGTACTAAATGTAATTTTTATAGTACAACAACAAAGCCATATACACAAATGCATATTTTATTAATGTAACATACATACATTTATAAATAACAAATATGTATGCAGGTACATTAGGCCGGGTCGATTTGTGGGGAGGCAAAAAAATCGCCCATTGCTCTGTGAAAATCATATTCTAGGGATCAAAATAAGAAACTTTGCCGAAGGAACCATACCTCTAAAACGAATTCTGATGCCCCCCCCCCCCTTTGGGTCATAGGGGCAAATTTTGAAAAATCCCACTTTGAAATGCCTATGTTTTTTCTTTTTAGAGTTTATTTTTCTCTTTAGAAATTTATTTAGTCAGAACATATAAATGAAAAAATGAATTTAACTTAGTAATAGAAAATAGAGGTATGATTCCTTCGGCAAAGTTTTTTATTTTGATCCCTACAATACGATTTTCACAGAGCAATGAGCGATTTTTAAATCGACCCGCCCTAAGGTACATACATACGTATGTATGTATATGTAAAAATATGCATGTTTGTATAAATATTCTATTTTATATCCCTAGCGTACAGAAAATTTCGTAGGCAACCCTCCCAAATATACATTTTACGATTGCTTTGCTTGTTCACATCCTTTTCCTGTGTGGGTTAGATAACCGCGGCTCGTTTGCGCTCGTTCATGTTGGTCTCAATTTTCGTGCTGAGCGAAGAAAAAAAATCAAATATTTAAAGAGTTTTATGAAATAGTAGGAGCAACCCCCAACAGAGTAAAAATTGCCTTTTTGCCTCTGCGCGCTCTGTTTGCAATCGCGCTTGAAATACGCGACTATAATCCCATTATTTTTTCCCTTTGCCTTATATTTGTGTATGTATATACATTCACACATACTTACGTTTGCTATACTGCCAAGCAATGCTGTATGCTACATCCTCTTTGAGCCCTACTTCGGCAACAGCTGAGAAAACTACCCTTCTGTTCTGTTTTGCTCATCAGCTGTTTATATGTCGCTAGCGTTGAGAGAGCGTACATTTTAAGATTTAGACAAAAGGGTCTCACGGTTTATTTATTTTTTTACATCTTTAAAAATGGATCAGCTTTTTATTAAAACTAATGAGACTGAGCCCACAGCAGTTTTAGCCTTGGCAAATAAAAAAAAAATCCTATAGAACAAATGTAAAAACATTAGACTTTGCAAATACTTTCATGTTGTCAATAATTTTCTTTCTTTTCTTTAAACTAACCTCAAAGTTCAAAGAAATTGTATTTTATGTGTTAAAAAAATGGGAAATTTTTCTTTTTTTGCAACATTATCCGCAAACATTTACTTCCGGTATTTAAGTATGCACATAAATACACACATTGAGCGATTTTGTGTTATTCGTTTTTTGATAGAGTTCTAAATTTTTCATTTGGCTTGTCTCTCGTTGTCATTTGAAATCTTTTAATACTTCCCAAAGACAGCATCAGCAGACAGCAAATCTCAATGCATTACACTTCATCATTTTTATAGAGAATGCCTCCCCTCATCTCTTCATTCAAAATATTATGCGATGAAATGACTACATATAATCTACGGAATCTAGCAGGGAAAGGAGTGTTCTGGCAAAGGAACGTTTATCTCAACCCGGAACGTGGAGGAACTAAGAGATGAAATACCAAACTCTCAACTCTCGAAGGATGACATCCTCAAGCAGTTAGTCTTTCAGAAAATATATAAGTTAGAATTGGCAGTAACGATAACATGGAAAGCAGCTAAACTAGCGACCATCCAACGCCTACACAATCTTGTATGGTACACATATGGCTCGAAAACTCTAGACAGGATTGGGGCTGGTGCCTTTGGACACAGAGCCAGAATATCAGTGCCTCTGGCCGAAATACATGAGCATATTTCCAGCGGAAGTATACGCCATAAGTCAGTGTGCTGAGCTGAACTTACAAGGCGTATACTCCATTGAAACCATCGTCATGCTAAGCGACATTCAAGCCGTACTCAAGGCAGTTTCGTCGTTCGAAATTAAATCAGCACTTATCTTGTAGTGCTTGAAAAAGCTAAACCAACTAGAAACGCACAATGTAGTACTACTAGCTGAGAGTAACGAGCGGGCAGACAGCCAGGCGAAAGAGGTAGTGACTGCACGATCTGTTGGGCCTAAGCCGCTTCTGCTAATTAGTGCACAGGAAATTAGGGGGGATTTTTCGATTGAAGAGAGAGATGAGCACTGGCGAAATGTGCCAGGCATAAGACAATCTAAGCTACTGTTAGGAGGAGGATATAGTACAAATCGCTATAAGGTAACCATAGGCTTTTCAAAAAATAACCTAAGAATTTTATAAGGTATCCTTATAGGATGTTGCAGACTCAACAGCTACATGCATAAATTGAGCATACAATGAACCTGACAATTCAGTGATCAATATTGGAGACGGTGGAACATAACCTCCTGGACGCAATCTCAAGACATAAAGTTAAGTTTTTGGGTTCGCCATGGCCAGAACATCAACACATTCAAACCCTCAAGCTAAGTACACTGCTGAGCTAGATCAGGAAAGTCGGCTTGGCTGGAGCGCTGTGAAGTAGATTAGGGCACAAAAGACCAGTGGTTGCAGTGCAATTCTCAACAATTTTCTATCTAGGAAACTCTACGCATTGCCCAATTCCTGTGTTGCTTAGCCCCCTGTTAGATAAATGCATAATTTGACTGTCTAGTTTTTCGCTGGTTATTCCGTACTCTGGCTGGAGAAAAATTCAATCTAGGTGCTAAAAGTGCCCTGTCTGCTTTATGGAAGTCCGACGTATGTGCCATTCTTCTAAACTATAGACGGTATACCGGTACTTCTGAGTAAATTTGTCCATGGAATTTGCTTTAATAGTAGAACTTGGACGCCGTACTGATATAAAGGTTTTTAAAAATTCATCAAGACTCTCCTTGTTTCAGTACAAAGTTTTTGTCTGCTGTTGTCCATTTATTGAGGTATTATCACGTATTCAGAACTAAAGCATTAACAAAAAAATCATAGACCTTGCTCTGAATGAAAAGGAAAATTTGGCAGGCTCATGGCAAAATCAAGTCACATTTTCTGATCTGGGCTAGACTAAAAACCTTAACAAAATCACAGATGCATAGAAATGTTATATTCCGACCTCAACAGCACAATGCTATTACGATTTTTTGTTGTTGTTGTAGCGATACGGACACTCCTCGGAGGCCTTGGGGAGTATTATCGAATTGATGGTCCTTTGCCGGATGCAGATCCGGTATGTTCCGGTACCAAGCCCGACCATCTCGGGAATGATTTGTTTTGACTACATGCGACCTTCTAGGCTATCCCACCCTCCCCCCTTCTAGATCTATGAGGAGTTCGGAGTCGCCAGAGCCTAGGCTGTTAATGAAACAGGATTCGCCACGGATAGTTGAGGTTGACAATTGGGTTTGGAGAAGGTATGTATTGTGCTGGCAACCTGAAAGGGCTGCACTACATAAACCCCTTTAATCCGGTATTTTAGTCGCCTCTTACGACAGGCATACCTACCGCTGTTATATTCTAACCGCCTAACCCGCTGGGGGTAATTATTGAGAGCTCAAAACCTACCACAGATATATAGAAAGGCACATTTATTAAAGGTGGCAAACATCTTTTGTAAACTCTCGTCTGAGAACAAAGCTCATATTACCAACTGAAACACCTCCAATAGCGGGATTGAAAACGAACTACTCGTACCAAGGAAGACATAAGTCGTCCCAGCTCAAATTCAGTCTTAATACTTTAATACCTAGACGAAACCCCCGCATACCGAATCTATGCAAAAATTATGTAACAAGTTATTCTAACAACTTTACTATAGTCCCATCTTTTTGAAATGGTTGGTTTCTTAAGACTTCCATTAGAAGATCTCGCTGACAGTCCTCAAGTCGAAATACTATTAGAACAACCACAACAGCAACGAAAATGAAGATCTTGAACTATTATGAACTAAAAAATGTAAACTTAGTCCACCTACTCCTGCCCAATTTTCCTAGATACTCTTAAAATAATTACAAGATGTCTACGTGACCGTAATCTGAGAGAGAAGAGCTAAAGTTAAAAAAAATATTTCACATTTACACACGCATTTGTATAAAGGTGACACACATGCATATGATCTAGTGGATATATGCATGTTTATTAGGCCGTTTAAAATAAATATTTTTTTAAGCTCAACATTAATGTTTAGTAAGTCCGCGTCAGACTTTTTATTGTACTGGCACACAAAGTCTATACATTTGACTTAACCCATCTTTTAGCATGTATTTCGAAGTGTTAAAAGAACTTCGAGTAAATTGTAAAAAAATGGCAAGGATGTTTCGATTTCTATAATTTTTTTTAATGCTCTCGCTTTTTTTTTAATGCTTAATGCACTATTGGTGGATGCGCGCAGTACCAGTCACATATTCAGATAAAGGATATCAAATTACATGCCACAATCGGGTGCAACATTGAATATCAAGGTTTAATTCACCCATTCGCATACACACTTGAGTTCTGCCTCTTCATCTTCTGTCGAATGCGGTTGGCGACTGGAATACTTTCTGGGCCAGAATATCTTTATCCAATCGCATTACATGATGTAGCCAACGAAGCCTTAGAACTTGTATTTTCTGAATTTTGTTCGTATCTGCGAACTATGCCTTTACACAAGTATTTTGAGAAACTTATATGGCTTAAATTTTCAATTGCCTACTCTGTCTAAAGTAGCAATTGGTAGCACGAGGGTAAAGTGCCAATTAAACTTCCTTAACCCTAAGGCCGTAGTCGTAACCATACCCATATTCATAACCATCTCCAATGTGATCGATTAATGGTGCCTTAACCTAAAAGTCAAGAAAATTTCATAAAAATGAAGAAAACGTAAAAAATGACAAACATATTCCACAAAAAATAAGTCTCTTAGTCATAACGTATCCAAAACAATGAATAAAATCTACAAAACTTATTAAATTCACCAACTCAAATATTTTTAAGTTATGGATATGGCGAGAAACCTATTGGTTGGCTATGATATGGTTATGCCTTTAGCATTATGGTATGGCACCATTAATCGATTACATTGATTTCCATAAAGTTGGTTCGATCAGCTGTTTTATCTGGTAATGGATAAGTCACCATTAATTGGCCCTTAACATGCAGTTGTATTTTGCAAAGTTTTCGCATAATCAAGCCGAGCTACAATATGTCCTGAGCTACTATTGAGCGTTAATTGAAAAATATGTTACTCATACGCAGCGTCGCACAGTCGCCGAGTTACCCTCGATAGTAGCACGAAATTCAGATATTTTAATTTTTCATAAACACTCTTTAATACAGTGAAACCTCCCATGGGCCGACACTCAACGTCAATCAATACAAATATTGAACACCACCTTCTAATTTGAGTAAATAAAGAGTAAATATTGCAAAAACAACTATGTGATTCTTCAGAGAGATGTATAAAAAATACACAGAGATAACCAATCTAGACGTACGCATAGAAAAACCCTGATACTATATTCGCGAACTTCTTTTTCTATATAGTAAATATTTACGATATCACTGCGCCGCTCTTTGAACCAGCATGTATGAATATTTATCGTATTCTTGTTGACTCTTTTATTTTTTCACACATACTTTAATGTAATCCGTCTATAAGGGGTCCGTGTCTGCCGAAAAATTTGTTTGGTTGATTTGTTTAGAAAATAAATTTGCTTAAAAAAGAAATATTAAAATCGATATGGTCGTTTTGAATTTATAGCTGTGTAAACAAAATGTTTATGTTTTTTACTACATTTTGGCAATTCGCCACGTCCTTATAATACATATTTATATACATTTAAATTATATTGAAAACAACCATCTTACGAAGCCATGCTTTCAAATGCAATAAACAGTTTTAAAATAAGAGCATTCGGGGTGAAGTGATGAGCGTACAACGATATTAACGATATTTGGCGACTTTACTTTATAAGACTTATTACACATTTCTTTGCAAGATCAACCTGAAAATTGTTGAGCCTACCTATACTTAATGAAGTTACAAAATACGCTAGACTAATGCATAACTACATATACATAAGTAAAATTTTATTGTCAGTGTTTTAGGAATGATCACACTTATTTTAATATATTTGTTATATCTGAAACTGTCTAATGTTCATGTAGTATACAGTATGGCCAGGGAATATTAAAAAACATACAGTGTTTAATATTTTGAAGTTGAATTGGAGTTCAAAAACTACATACAAACAAACATAAGGACCGCACAATGAATACAAGAAAAAAAGTCATAAAAACGGAAAGCGAAGAGCCATAGAATAGAGAAGTGATAAAAAAGTAGTAAAACACATACAGACTTGCTTACAAACATGTTTGTCTATATGTTAAGTATACATATATTTGTGTATATATATGTATAAATATACTTAAATGTTAAGTCTTAAAATAAAATGAATATAGAAACTATAAAATGGTGGGAGACGGGAGAGTGAGAGGAAATTGATATGACTCTTATTAAGCAGCATAAAAACAGCTGTGCAGCGGGAGAGAGAGGTAGAGTACATAAGCTGCTAATGATAAAACCAATGGTGATTATGTTGATGACTATGCTAGGCACTGCACTTGATAATGATGAAGATAGTGATAACTGGCGACAGTGTCGTTGTTGTTATTGGTATAAAAGGCAACCTTTTTTTTTTGATGAGGTTGTGATATGTGTGTAATGTGTTCGAAGGCATGTATGTATGTGTTTTGTGGTGTCTTTTTAAGTTTACTTTGAGTAAAGTGCAGAAGGTATGTAAAAGTGTATATATTTACATACATATGTGCATATGCTTACTACCTATATGTAGTTCTTTGTAAAGTTATTTGCAGCCGCAGCGCTAACATTGAAATGGGACACGTTTTTTTCAAATAGATTTTCGTATGCACGTTTGTTTGCATACAATTTTATTTGTGAGTCGTTTTTGTTCTCTGATTTTCTTTCTGGATCTGCTATATAACATATGTATGTACATACGTTTAAAGGTTTGTTTGAGTCAAATATATATTAATACAAACAAATGTTTTTCGTTGAGGGAACCTTCCGATATTACCGATATTGTTTTTATCCTGAACCTTGCCTTTACCAAATACTTTTAAATTCTTTTTATGTTTTTGACACACACACACACATATATACACATACTTGATATTTACTCAACGTTGCTTTTGTATCACTTTTTTGATAAGAGCCACTACATGCAACATGCATACATTCTTACTCATACATCCATTAACTGCCCTCTATGCTTAACCCAGCCAGCATTTTGCAGATTCTTCTACTACATTAGCCGCTTGTGAACTACTTAAATGGAGCATTGCCTTGATATAGGTATAGAAGTTTCGATATCAATTTCTTCTAGTCATTAGTTTGCATCTTAAAACTGTACGCGTTATTCAGGCTCTCGCTTTCAAACTTTTTAAGGTACCATGCATCAGAAACAACGCTAGCGTACGCCTAGGAAGTTTAGTCAGCAAACCTTTCTCATAACACATAGGCTTCAAGCATACGCTTCCTGGACTGCTTTCAGCGAGAACTTGCACTTATGCTGCCATCGAATCCTCAGTAATAAGATGAGAGGTTACGCCGCTTAGCCATTGAAGTTAATTTGAAAAGCTCTATTATATTGTAATGAATTTACGGAAATTCCGCTTATTCCAAACCTTCTGCTAACGTTCGAATCGCTAAAATGTCGAATAAATCACTCCAGTATACATTATTGCAATATGGTCTTTATTTAGCCTATTTTGGGAGTAGTACAATTATACTACTTCAATATCACGTACTTCACAACAGCGTGTTTAAATCAAACTGACTACTGATTGTTCAGCTTGCGCTGCTTTTATACTCTCCGTTGCTTCGTTCGCATATTTCTCCAAAGGTCTAGACATTTCACCTTCTAGAACTCTTGTATCTCCTGCTTGGTAATTAGCTATATGAGTACATGCATATTTGTAGTTTATAGCCATATGCGTGTGTATGTGTAAGTAACTACTTCGGCTGATGACCACATATGTGTGTGTAAGATAGCTCCTCGTCGCCTTCTACATAACTGTTACTACCTTTAATGCGTACATGTACATAAGAGTGGTTGCTTCATGTTTTTGTTGTAGCGTGATTATTTACTAACAGCTTAGTGATGCTAATATTCGCCACAATATGAAGTTGTTTTGTTAGATTACTTTAGTGTAGAAAATTTTTATCTTGTATAATTGATCTTTGAACTCTTCTTCTACTTTCTATAAAACTGTTTGGTTTTTGTGGGTTTTAATATGAATCTCTATCCGCTAGCTGTTGTAACTCACTTTTAATTCGTATTAGCGCGATTATCTTTGGGTGCGTTTTTCTGCTTCAGCTGGCATAGTTTGGTTAAACTGGTATAACATAATACGAATGTGTATACAGTGTTACCCGACGTGTGCTCGACGACCAAACAGAAAAACCCCTTCACGAATCAGGTTCTCTTGACAAGTTTTAGAAACTATATAGTACCTAGTGTACAGGTATCTTCGAGTTCTACATATTATGTCGTGCCTAATAACTGTTTGATATCGCGTGTGACGCAGGCAGTGTTCTGTAAGTGTAACCGTCATGAACCAATTGTCCCTCTTTTTAATGACAAGAGCTAGCTTATTCGTCTACAAGGAAACTATACATGATGTTGGACACTTTAGATCCCGTGTTTGGTGCCCCATGTTTAGTTCTGGGTTGATAATTACAACTCTTAGCTTCTTTTTATTTCGCTCATTTGATTGGCAACTCTACTGTTCAAGCTTCGTGTGTTGTACCATCCTTATCATATATTCCCAATGTAAATTTAAGCTTCTCTCTATCAATATTATTTCCATTGATTGCTTACACTTTAATAAAATTCAAGGTATTCTGCTGGGCGAGGTTATTGGCTTCATGGTCGCTTGTCCGTTAATGTGATGTTGATGAAAATATAGTTTAATATGCTCACCTCCTGTATTACTACATGGTAATGGGTATTACTTGCGCCCAAAAGGCAATACAATGGTCTGACAGCTTGAAGGATCTGCTTATTATCGGGTCAGCTGGGTATACCGGACTCTCTACTCCCTCCATAAGTTGGGAAACCTCTATGTACACGTGCATTGTATCGGCCGCCATTTCTGCTTCTATGGGGTTGGGATTAGGTAGTGTGTTTGCCCAATATTGGATTACTCTATACTACTGTGGAAGCTGATAACAGAACTCGTTTTCGATTACTTTGTACTTCAAAAGGCTTACTGTGTTAAGTTTGCATTGAAGTAACATGTAGAGTTTGCGCCGACTCTCGCTCTCTCTATTGTTCCCAACAGTACAATTCTTATTCTCTGAATACTCAATAGCCAGCCCTTTTTCGTTGAGGCGCTCTTGTGCAGCAAGAATATAAAACAAAAAACAAAGTGATTCGCTGAAATGCCACCAACTGCGGAGATGAACTGCCGCGTCTCATTCCACAGCAGCAGCAACAACAATAGGGGGAGCAGCAAAGACATAACAATAGGAGAAAATTAGTTCGTTTGAAAAACTGGGAAATCATCCCGTTTGCCATGCTACTGAACGAACGAACAAATGGACTCAGGGACGGACAGACAAATGATTGGATGCATGAATGGTTGAATCCCGTTTGAATATTTCTCTTTTACATAGCATAGAATGGCGAGTCATGGCACTCTGCTGCACACATATGTGCATATGTTTGTACGTATGAATTTATTTGATACTCACGTTTATAGGCATGTATGTATGTATGTAGGCATGATTCTTGCAGCTTTTACTTACTCACGTATCAGTTCAAAGTCAGGCAGACAAACAAGTTAGCAAGGCTGGCAGGCAGGCAGGCAGGCAATCAACCAAGAGCAGCAACGCAACGTGAATTTGGACGCGCCTCTATGCGACTCATTTCGTTACTCAGTAAAATTGAATTGCTCTTGTACTGTGCTATGCTAAGCTGCAAGACGATGCGGCGCAGCAAAAACAAGTCAACACACGGCTGGTTGACTGCCTGTTTTACTGACGTTTTGCTCGCGTGCATGTGTGTGTGTGTGTGTGAGCGCACGGATGAGAAGAAATTAAATTTTTTGGGACTTGCACTGTCACTTGGTTGGATTCTATAAATCAGTCAGACATTTTCCCTAAAACGGTGCGGACGCTGGATTGTAATTAGTACGGAAGAAAAAACTCTGTATGTTAGTTGTTTAATGTTTTAGAAACAATTCTTACATACAAACAAACAATATAACTAACATACATGCAGAGAGTGCAAGCTTAAATGGTTGGTGTTTTAAGTGGTTTTTGGTTTCTTTCACAATGTTGCTAAACTTTAATTAAAAAGTGCTACGAAATATGTCTAAACATTCAAACATATAAACATAATTGCTGTGCCTGCATACATATGTATGAATATCTACAAAACATACGAACATACACACGTTTATATGTATGTATCTATGCTTCATTATGTTGTGTTGTGTGCTGCCTTTGAAACACGTTTGTTTGTTTGGTTGTCGCGTTTATGTTAAATACTATTACTTACATTCACTCAGCCACACAAACATTTACACATACATATGTACATACACACATAATAAAACATGCACTTGGCGCTTCGCTTGGCTTGCCTGTCGTCGGTCGTTCTAACTTACTGCCTTGTCTGACTGGCTGGCTGCCTCGCTGCCCATGTATCCATTCGCGTATCAAACATCCAACTAGGCGGGCAATGCGGCAGTCGCCTTTAGGGCTCGTTTGTTCGTTCGTTTGCTGGCTGCGTCGTCGGTCGGTTGGTCGGCCGTTTTATGTTTGATTCTTTTGTTGGGTTTTGTGCTTTGGAATGACTTGGGGCGCGCACGCCCGCCCGTACTTTATTCCTCTCCTGCTGCTACATTCTCCCCAACGCCAGTGGTAAAAATATACGAGAAAAAAATTAGAATAACAAAAAAAAAAGCGAACGAATTGTATAGCTAACATGCTTTGATGAAAAAATTAGAATTTATCATAAAAAAAAAGAGCATCAACGCTGAAGAAGAGAGCATAGAAAGCTAAAGCAGTTGTATAATAAAATAGAGATGTGCATTAAAATTGTCTGCTGCAACAACAAATGAGTTTATTGCACTGTTGTGTTTGAGAAACAATGTATATATATAATTATATATATATATATGTGCGTGTGTGTGTATATGAATAATTGTACAATGATAATGAATAAAATGATTGAAATAATGAAGTAAACTCTGGTTAAATGAATATTGTTTTAAACGCTTAATTAAATAAATAAATACAACATTTATAAAAAGCATTTAAACAAATGACAAATAAAAGTGAAGTGTATAAATTATGAGCGATAAATATAACATATTAGACATATAAATTAACTTAAATCGTATGGTAAATCGTATGGTAAATTGAGAAAAAATTCAATCGCTTAAAATTACTCCCATTTGTGTTGCACGCATATTTCAAAGCATAATTTACAGCACTTTTTCGGATAGTGACAAATGAAAGTACGGAATTACATCTATTTACAGTAAAACGTCAGCTGCCTACATATAAAAGGTTGCATGAATAAGTGAACTTTGTTGCGGTGATAATTTTTTTTTCTAAAACTGGAGGCAGTGTGGATACAAGTTTTGTAAAAACCTTTAGATTCTAAAATTGTTAAGGGCTTCATTTTTTATTGCGAACGATAGCTCAGACGAACGAGTCGCCTCTAAACGATTTCATCTAGCAATGATATTCTCGATTATTTTCCTTCGGCCTTTACGTTTCCAACTTTATGTCAAACAGGAAGGCGAAAGCAATTGTCAAATGATATGTTACCATCGTTTAACATAGTGCAAACACACTAGCGATTCTTCTCTGAGGCGAAACGAACGTTCGTTTCGTAAGATAATGAGGCCCTAAATTTATTCTTTAATTGCTTATTAAATTGTGTGGCTTCCCCGTATAACCGGAAAAGTAATTTTTTTTTAAATTAGTTAATGCGAAATTTGGTATCTGTAAATATCTGTTACGAAACGAACGTTCGTTTCGCCTCAAAGACGAATCACTCGTGTATTTGCACTGTTTTATAAATGATGGCAACATATCATTTGACACTTGCTTTTAGAGCTTACGAACTTGTTCGAGAACAGATTTCTCGCGAGTCTCGCCCTCTCGCGAGATTCTCGAATTACTCGTAAAGCTTGTAAGGTTTGCCAGCTTCTGGACATTCAATGTAATCGATTCATTGGCTGTTTTATATAGAGTTTACGATTTCTTCTGGAACACAAACGAAAATTTCCACAAAACCCCAATTAAAAAACACCAAAATGTATAGAGTACTGCCAGTGCAGCGAGGAGTATTTCGAGATTCGAGAATCTCGCGAGAATTTAAAGTCGAGAAGCTCGCGAGTATTGCGAGTATTTCGAGATTCGAGAATCTTGCGAGAATTGAAAATCGAGAAGCTCGCGAGGTTTACGAGTACTTCGAGACACAAGAATCTCGCGAGAAGTCGAGTTCTCGATTTATCGGGCCTCGAAAATCTCACTTGTGTTCGAGAAGAAATCGTAAGCTCTACTAGCTTTCGCCTTGCTGTTTGACATAAAGTGAGAAACGTAAATGCCCAACGAAAATGATAGAGAATACCATTGCTAGACGAAATGTTTTGAAGGCGAATCGTTCGCTATACAGAATGAAGTCCTAATATTTCCATTAAACACTGTTAAGCCCCCAAGGATTGTGCCGCTTTAGTCGAAAACAGCTGTTGACTTTTTCGAAAAATAGCTTGTTTTGAAAAGCTGTCTTTGCGCGCCTAGCCTTGGGAGTTACAAACATACAAGTGAAGCTAATATAAGCGTGCTGATAACTATCGTAACTCAACTTTATTTAATGAAGCTGATGATTTGAATACCAATAATAAGATATATATATCGAACAGTATTGGCCGCGTCACAATGAAAAGCAAATACACGCAGTCGACTCATCTGTCAGCGCACGAAGCATTAATCAAAAGTCTTATGTGACGGAGCTTAATTAGCTTTACTACACTCGTAGTAAGCATTATTATTCTTAATCTTGCAAGTCATTTTTTTATTTCATATTTTTATGGAAAGTTAGAAACTCCTTTTAAATATGTCTAACAATTCAATTTTGACTGGTTTAGAGTTGGTTAAGAATTATTCAACATCGAAGTATGTACATATGTACGTCTCACCCGTCACAAGTACGCAAAAACAGTTGTTAGATGTGATTAGGCATTGCTAACGAGCCTTATAATCCCAAGTAAGGTATCAACTAATTACGTCCAGCGGAAATTTTAACTCATGTACGACATCTATGAAGTAGGTTCTTTCATGGCCCTTGAACCTAAGTCAAAGAACTAGAATGACAAAATTCTTAGAATTTTCGGTTACTCAAACTTCATGAAGTGAACTATATTTAGAAACTTTGGAAAACTTTAAATAACTTCAACAAATGCTTTTAATTCGAAGTTGTCCCAATCGTGATACTTAAATATGGTTCCAAATTAATGGAAAGGGTCGGGTCTGCTATTTACTGTGTTGATCCAGAAATAAATAGATCCTACAGGCTGCCACATTACTGCAGTGTCTTTCAGGCAACAACTGTAGCTGTGAGGAAAGCAGCAGAAGTTCTGGAGAAAGCGTACTTGAGCTGCAGTCGCGTCAATATCTATATATTGATAGTCAGGCGACGATGAATGCAATAATCTCAAACAGTACTTCATCAGGAAGTGTCCTGTAATGCAAAAAAGCATTGCAGAGACTTCCTCCAGGCCGTACTATATATCTGTACTGAGTTCCCGGTCATAAAAAGGAAGAAAGTAATGAAAAGATCGATGAGTTGGCAAAGGAGGGTGCAGCACTAGATGGATCGTTTGGGAGAAATGAAAGGGATACAGGAGTTGCATATGATCCATCAAGCGGGAAAGGCATGGACAGAAGCACGTGGCTGCAAAATGTTTTAAGATCATATGCAAATCCTACCATATTAGGCTCACAAAGTGGCTCATATCTCTGAATAGAGTTGACTTAAGGCTCCCGATGGGTATACTAACTATACACTGCCTTCTGGCGTCACATGCTTATAAGCTTGGTCTCGTCAGTAACAGCACATGCAGGAAGTTTGAGCTGCAGGAGAAACGTTTGAATATGTTCTGTGTTCGTGTCCTGCGCTCGTCAGGCTCCAGCTATTAGGCGCGGCAGAGTTGCTAGGCAGAAGCAGCAATTAAGCTAGGTCTTCGAAAAAGTCTAGTACTCACGATGAGGACGGAGTTATTCTTTTTTTTCTGTTTGGTTGTCAAACAAATTTTGGTAACACTATGAACACATTCAATCTATGTGCGGTCTTCACTGACCGGTCAGCTCAACCTAACCATGCCAAAAATCTAAAGTTACGTTCATTTTAGCCGACTGATCCATCTTGAATTTCTTTACGCGGAGAAACCAACTTCCTTAGTTTATAGTATGGCGTAGTTGATGCATGTTTAGTCTGCTGCAATGAAAGGGTGCAAATTTTTTTCGAATTACAGCTGAACAGCGCCAAATACACCTTTGAAATGATTGCGCTTATGGCAAGAATTAAAACTTTGGATATGAGGAAATTCAACCTATTACAATACTTAGCTGAAAGTTAGGCCATAGTGACGTCCGAGTTTTCTGCAAGAATCAGCAAAATAGTTACCTAAAGTTACCTAGGTTAGGTTAGATTGAACTGGCCGGTCCGTGAGGACCTCACATAGACTGATTGAGTCCGTATTGTTACTAGAAATTTGTTTTAACGACCAAACTGAAAAACCAGGACCTATCTTATAAAATAGCTCCATCCTCTTGGCAAATACTAGAAGTATTCTAAGACCTAGGCTCAAAACGACTCTGTTCTTCTATGAACCTGCGTTTCTGTCTGCCAGTCGTTTCTACATCTAGCGTATTTCTTCGTTTAAAACGAAGATGTGTTTATTTATTTCTAATTTGTCTGTCTTCAATTTTTGAAGCAATATGACATCTTCATTGTAGCACTCACTTCTTGTCGAAATCAGTTTGAATATAATCGTGAATATTTTAGGAAAAATTCAAACTTTTTATTTGGAGTTCTCTGATTTTTTTCGAGTATGCAATTTTGGAACCCAATCAATTTTAGTCTCACAAAGTACAAGTTATTGGTTTCTCGCAAGGTTTATGCTCCTTTCCGTCCTCGTGGGTACTATTGTATTTCGGCTATACTTGTTAAACATTTTGATGTTGTTGTAGTAGCATCCATTCAATAGATGCGATCACTTACAAATCGTCATCAATATCCTCTAACGGCAGTACGAGGAAACTTGCTGTTTCAACTGGGTTGGGTGCAGATATGACATCACCCTACGGCATCAACCGTTTGATGTTGCTGCAGTGTGCTTAGCACTTCCGTCGGGTTTTTACTTGTTGGGAAATCCATCCTTGTAACTTCATTTCGCTTTTCTTAGTTTTTTTTCCTTGATACCTATCTTTGACATTTCTGTTAAGTAAATTACAAAAACAGATATCTCTCCTTTAGGAGCATAGGGCAAAAACGAGTTCCCCCCTCCGAGTTCTGTTATGGGCTAGTCTCTTGACCTCTCTCCACGACCCTTCCGACCGACAACAGTTCTAATCCATGTCGTCCGGGGTCGTCCCCCCCGCCGGGTTCCTTGTGGGTGGCCTTTCTTAGTAATAGTCTTTAAATTTTGTAGAAATGTTCAGTGGCATAGATATTTCGTTGAAAAACTTTACGATTATTATCGAAAATTTCATATTAAATAAATAAAAACAAATTGTCGTTACGAAGTAATTATATTCCACAACTACATTTGACTCACATGCCAAATTTATTGAGATAGACTCCAGACGAATCATTCGTGGACTGAGTAGGCAATTGAAACTTAAAGTCCTCTTTCGGCAAACGAAGATCATGCTCTACAAGTCACTTATCGTACCCGTCTTGCTATATGGTGCAGTAACAGTGCGGTAACAGTGACGATATTAACTTCACATGAGACGGATCTGGGAGTGTCCGAGAGAAAAGTTCTTTGAAAGATTTGCGAATCTGTACGTGTTGCCAGCGGCGAGTACCGAAGAAGATTTAATAAGCCGTACGAGCTTTACGCAGACATCAACATAGTTCAGCGAATTAAAACACAGCGGCTACGCTGGCTAGGCTATGTTATGCGAATGAATGAGAATGCTCCGGCTAAAGCTGGAGACATTGGTGCCTTATCGGTAAGCGTATCGGTAACCTTATAACAGCTGATTCAACCAACCTTATGGGAATCAATGCAATCGATTATTGGTGCCGCTAAGGTCGTAACCGTATCGTAGCCAACCAATTGGTTTTTGGTTTGCCGTCGTAACGATAAACAGCTGATTACGTTAGGAATACGACTACAGCGATACGACAAACGGCACCAATGACTCCCGCTTAAGAAAGTATTTTTATCGAAACCCGTATACCGAAGCAAAGGAAGAGTGCGGCGCCCACTCCGCTGAAAGAACCAGGTAGAAAACACTCTAAGTTCTCTTGGTTTTACCAATTGGCGCCAGTTAGCCCAACGGAGCAGCTACTGACGCGCCTTGTTGGACGGCCAAAACCGTTTAAACAATAAGGCGCCAATTAATTAAGTAAAATTAAGACTCCAGATGCAAGTTGCATTAAAAATGGAAATTAATTAGGAACGTTTTTTTTTTTAAACGGTGTTGATAAACGTTCTGCACCTACCAGCAGGTTCCACCAGTTGGTGAGAAACATTAACATTACTAATTTACATAGCCCTTTAATTATTTACATACATACTTTTCCTGTTTTTTTTTTTCGTTACTGTGTTCGTTTTGATTAAAAGGAGATTAAAGGAAATTTAATGAAACATTCAGATTTATGTATGTATGTAAAAGTCTAAAAAATATGTCAGCATATGCACTTATCAAAACATGTGCATACATATAGATACATATGTATGTATGTATAGTAACAAAATAATAAAATTAAGAAAATCATAAAAAATATGCCTTGCGATGGAATAAACAGCAAGGGGTCAGAGCCATTATTGCAGCAGTAATGACGAGCAAGGCAAAAAAAAACATAAAATACAAATACAAAAATAAACTAAAAAAATTAAAAAAAAAAAACACCACTTCCAACAAGAACCAGAAATACAATAAATGCAATAAGTAGAAAAGAAAAACTCATAAAATAGTGAGCAACAAAAAAACACAACAAGCAATGTATACTACATACATAGAAAGCAAGGTATGTAGATATGTATGTATGTTTGTAGGTACCTACATATATAAACAAAATACTCTCATGCATATATGTATGTATATATGTATGTATGTTTGCCGATAAGTTTCTCGGAAGGGAGAAGAAGTGGTAAGAAGCACAGTAATAACAGCAGTTGTGGCATAAAGCCGTTTGTTTGGCAGTGTGCAGCGCACAGTACACTACCACCGCCAACAACAACAATAACAATATTAATAACACCGTTTGGCCGATGGGTAGAATTAGCAGTTTGATGAGGTGCAGTATGCGGTGTGTGGTTTCTATTTTGTTAAGCGTTCAATGCACTCGCGACGACACGAACAACGATGACGATGAAGCTGCGCCACAATCGGCCCACACGGTCTAAATACGAAAGCAATCGGTCGGCCTGACTAACATTCGCGACCATATATTCGGCCAAAAAAAATCATAGGCTGTGAAGGGTGGTGCCTGTGGTGCGGTAGTGAACGACCCAGGCCGAGACAAAAGCGCAGACACATTTGATTTGTTATTCTTCGTTATTAGTTTGTTTATATGTATGTTTGTATGTAGACATGTTGCTGTGGTTTGTGTGACGGTTGTGTTGTTAGTTCTTGCTGTTGTTGTTGTTGTTACACTTTGATGATTATTATTTTAGGTGAAATTATATTTACGCGAAGTTCATGAATTCGGCTAGTGTTGTTGTTGTTGTTGTTGTTGTTGTTTTGTCACAGCTAATAACATATACTGCATACACACATATGCATATGTACATGCATACTCACATATTTATATAGCATGCATGGGAATATGCTTATATTTTCATTACAAACATACATACATATATATGGGAACAAGTATATTGCTTAATTATTACAAATCAAGCATTTAAAAAATTATCAAAATAAAACAGTAACAAATGCGGCAACTTCCTGCGTACATGCACACATACATACATACATACACACACTGCTGTCGTTTTGCCGTCGCAAAGTCAAAGTAGCAAAAAAATTTCATGTGGTAAATTATTATTGCGTCCGAAAATTAACGAAACAATTAACAAATATTTCTAAACTGTGATGCAATCTCATGGCATATTCGTCGCAAATCATGCCTTTTTTGTTGAATTGCCTACAAACATACATACATAAGTTCCTGCATGCTTCCGGTCGCCTTGAAGTATGCAGCACAAATTGTTGAAACCCGTTTTTACAATATGGGTACTCGCTTTGGCTTGCAAGGTAAATTAATTGGTTATATCCCAGGACAAAATATGCAAGACTACGAGAGCATCCCATTGTGAAGTTAAAGTATGCATGAGTATGAAGCGTCAAAAAAATAACAAAAACGACAAAAACAAATGCTCAATCCTTTGGTTAGCGAAATGAGATGGCTAAGAGAAATTTCGGTTTGATTTTCATTTCGTACCATTCGTGGCAAGAAAATATACTCAGGTTTGAGCATACTGTTCCGAATCTTAGGAAATTCTCAACAATTCTGCGCCTTCTATTATCGTTCGAATTACTGAATTGACGAATAAAGATACTCAATCGTTCTGTATATAAAATGCTCTTTATTACCAGCACTACTTTGGTATTAAATCTGTATAATTTAACGTGGTCGTGTACTTCACATATAGCGTGCTAAAATCAAACTGATTTCTATTACATGGACTGTGTCGCTTTTTTACTCTCAGTTGCTTCGTTCGCCTATTTCTCCCTGTGTTGTTGTTGTTGGTGTAGCGATAAGGACACTCCCCGAAGGCCTTGGGGAGTGTTATCGATATTGATGGCCCTTTGCCGGATGCAGATCCGGTACGTTCCGGAACCAGGCCCGACCATCTCGGGAACGATTTGTTATGACCACATGCGATCTTCTTGGCCATACCGCCATCCCACCCCCTAGATCCATGAGGAGTTCGGTGTCGCCAGAGCCTCGGCTGTTAATGAAACAGGATTCGCCATGGATAGGTGAGGTTGACAATTGGGTTTGGAGAAGCTATATATTGCGCTGGCAACCTAAAAGGGTTGCGCTACCCAATCCCTTGAATATATTTGGTATTTAAGTCGCCTCTACGGCCTAACCCGCTGGGGGTTTCTCCCAGTGTCTAGCTTTTTAGTGAACAGCCCTCCCTTATTAATTTATTTTAATTTAATTTAATTTTATTTAGCTTAATTTAATTTAGTTTTATTTAAATTAATTTTGTTATTTTTTTTTTCTAATGTTATTTTATTTTGTTTTATTTTTTTTTTTCTCTTCTTTTATTTTATTTATGTTATTTTACTTTACTTTAATTTGTTTTATTTTATTTGATTTTATTGTTATTATTATTTTTTTTTCTTTGCCCAATTTTAATTTTATATAAATCCCACCAAATAATTTACAAATAAAACCCAAAAATGAAACAAATTTCAACTAAACGCTTTTAACCAAACCACGTACTTTGTTTTTGTAAACACTTTGTGTAGTGTTCAATTCCCATGGTCATGTTTATGCAAAAAAATGAAATTATCTTGCAAAATGGTGTAAATACATTGGATAAATACCATAGTATATATAAAAATAAAACAACAAATCCCACATGAATTATATGGGGGTATCACCTGCAAGTGACACTAGGAATTTTGTAAGCAGTTTTTCATACTTTTTCTACGGTAAAATTTATGTATGTACTTTTTTAAAATTATTTATTTATATGCATGAAGAAATGAAGTTAAATAGAAAATTAGTTATATGCTCACTTATTGTGGAAAATGTATCAGCATTTTACGTGTAGGTCGATATTACGCTTAGTACAAATTTTTCGGTTACGTTGATGACCCTCATGGAATCAATATTTTAATCGAAACGATCAACTCGCCCCTACATCCTCATAACAGCTGGGCAATGAACTTGAATTTTTTACCGTTTTTTTACTTACGAATCCAATTCGGAGTAGGACCAGAATCACCTAGATAAGGTTCAAAACTTACCAAATACCAGTGGCGAGTTAGCTGCTGACCAAAGCTCGTAACCAAATCTTACTGGTTTTCCGTGTGTGTTGTTTTTTACTATACCTCCCGAAGTATGGTACAATAGTTTCATCAATGGATATATGTGATGATCCACATTTTTCGAAATTTACCTTGAAATTTTGATAAAATTTTTGAAAATATTCGCAAACCTTCGCAAACTTATCATTGGACGGTAAAGGGCCCATTACTGATACTTAGCATAGACTTGACTTGGCTTGAGAACTGTCACTTACAGTTCTCTTAAATGAACATTGCATGTTACTGATTACTCAAAACTTAGCAACACTTAACTTGACTTAGAAGTCTGTTGAATTTTGATTGTCTATGTAAGTTCTAAGTGACGTTTACATTTTGAGATGCCATTTGTTTGTTTCCATTTCATTTTGACATTTTGTCATACAAATTGACATCTATTTAAAAATAAATTTCAACGCTGATTATGATGCCGGGTTGTATGCACCAAGTGGAGTATAATCGTCGCTAAGTTGCTAAGTTTACGCCAAGTCAAGTCAAGTCTATGCTAAGTATCAGTAATTGGGGCTTAAGAATAAACTGTCGCATAGGTGATAGGGAGGATATTTCTGAATTTCAACAAATCTATTTCTTCTCATACTGGCAGCTACTAGCTCATTGTGGGTATCCTCTGAATTTCCCAATACATTCTATATACTTTGGCGTCAAGTATCCCGTAAGAAGCAATATTGCAATGTGTACTCTTATTTCATTGGTTGTTACATTGAGGTAATGGTTTCTGTTATTTAGTTTAGAGAAAATTGGTTATCGTTTCTCTGTAAAACGTACAAATTGTTCATATCTGCAATACATTTTACTATTTACTCTGTGTAAAGCAGTTCAAAACACTCAACGGCAGAAAATTGTACTTGCGAATCATAAAAAACTTCTTCGTCACAATAAACAGTAGTCGAAAAATAATGCCCAAGTGACACCACATGTTTTGAACGTTCTACTAAACATGTTATATGTTATTTCTGTCAAAAAGTGCAAGTATTTTGTACTTAATTAATTAGTTTATTACATCTAATGAAAGAATACTCATTACTTACGGTTTGGGCATTTTTATATCAATTTATGTTGTACAAAATCACAAAAATAAGAAAGTGCCAATCGCGCGCGAAATTATTGACTGAATTCAACAAATTACATTTGATTAGAGTTTCCAAACCATTTGGGTGAATACAACTACTCATTGACTTTGCATGAATAGCAAAAGCACTCAAAATTAGGGGTGCCAGGTGGTAGAAAAAAATATACAAAGAACTGTTACCTACAGGTGACACTGGGAATTTAAGAATTAAAATCACGCATTTGCATATTTGTCATAATTTCTCTGGCTCTTTATTTCCATCATAACGGCAGAGTATACATCTCTTGCACCTGCATGCACAAAAATTGTGTATATGCTCAGATACTTCAATTTATATGCAGGCGACATGGTTGCCTTGAGTTGCTGTGTGATTTCACTCATTCAGTATGGTGATTATACTTACGCTCTCATTTTTTATTCCGCCCATAAAGCATACCATTACCACTCACTGTTTCTACACTTATACATTCTCTAGTACTCCATACAGTACATGTTAGGCCGGGTCGATTTGTGGGAGGCAAAAACATCGCCCATTACTCTGTGAAAATCATATTCTAGGGATCAAAATAAGAAACTTTGCCGAAGGAACCATACCTCTAAAACGAATTCTGATTCCCCCCCCCCCCCCCCCCTTGGGTCGTTGGGGCAAATTTTGAAAAATCCCACTTTGAAATGCCTATGCTTTTTCTTTTTGGAGTTTATTTTTCTCTTTAGAAATTTATTTAGTCAGAACATATGTAAATGAAAAAATGAATTTAACTTAGTAATAGAAAAGAAATTAAAAAAAAATTATTAGAAATTAGCGTTTTTACAACCCCCTTTTAAGACCAAGGCATCACTGTGATGCATTTGCATGTCGTAAACATAGTTGTGTGTGTTTTTTATTCAACCGTTTTAAAAAATGAAGGTATCACTGTGACACAATTGCAGATCGTAAAATTGCTTGTGTTGTTTTTTTAAGCCACCACAAGACACAGCAGGTAGAATTGAAATTGCCCCTACCCAAAAGTTCGAACCAAAGGGGGGGGGGGGGGGGGGGGGCATCAGAATTCGTCTTAGAGGTATGGTTTCTTCGGCAAAGTTTCTTATTTTGATCCCTAGAATACGATTTTCACAGAGCAATGAGCGATTTTTAAATCGACCCGCCCTAGTACATTTGTATACCAATATTACACATTATGCCTACATTTACATTCTATATGTATCCCCCATATAGCATATCTTCAACAAATACTACTCTGACGCTTTCACTTACATCTTACGTTTACACTAAGGATTACCCCATACCGGGGGCAAAGATGTTTACATAACAAAAACTTTTAAACATATTAAATATGATAGTTTTCCTGAAAAAAACTCAGTGCAACATATAAGAACTACTTAAATAAACTTTAAAGAACAAAATCGTTGAGTTTAAACTAAATAAAAGCCAACATAAATACAATAAATATTTTAATAAAACTCGAGTGCAAAGGAACTTAACGACTTCCGCTTCCGACAGCCAATAGCCGTCGGGATATTTACAGTGGTTACATATGTATGCTCACATTGAACGCTCATATTTACAAGTGTCTATTATATACATAATTTCTCTGTATTTATATAAACAAGTACACATGCATGTACATCTTCTAACGTTAGTAGATATGCATATACATACATATATGCATGCAATTTAAACTTTAAGTGCAAGCGTTAAGCTGTAGTTACCCACCGACGTGTGCAACGTACGTTAAGTATGCCGTACGTACACACATTTCAGCGAAAGTTATGCCCGTAGTGGCAACGAAAAAAATGTTGCCATTGACCTGTTTGAATGCATGCATATGGAACAATCAACTTTTCTATTTTAATTGTTGATGTTGTAAAAGGCTAGAATTAATATTCAGCCCAATTCTAAACGAAAATTCCGTGCGAGTTTTTCCCTTCTCCCATTCCTCGTATTCTAAATAAAAATTCCTTGTGAGTTTTTTCACTTCTCCCTTTCCTCCTATTCTGAACAATGTTCGAAAAAGCGGAAACCGGTTATGGGCGAAAAGTAGGTATTATGAATGTGGGGGAGAGGGAGATTTCTCTGCTATTTCATAGGAGTTTTTTCACTAGTTAAATTAAAGGGAATGCATCAAAATATTTAAAGGAAATTGGTTATTTTAAGAAAGAACACTTATTTGTACAAATTTGTGCTAAAATATGTATTTACATTCTACCACAATATTCTCACTGTTAATACAACAACAACAACAACCACAATATTCTTTAAGTCGAAAAATATATCATAAGCAACGGAAGAGCTCTTCGCATATTTGATGCAGCCATCCAGAAATTGCGCAAGGGTTTTTTAAGAAGGCTTAAATAGATTTTGGCATATGGCGAAAGGCGAACTCAACTCGACTTGGCCGCCAGAAAATTGCTTTGCAGAATGAATGCAGGCAACTCCGGCGGATTTGTGTTATCCTGCCGGTCTTCTTCTTATGCTCCTCTGTTGATGTTGCTGTGGCACCAATTCATTACTCATTTCAGTGAATACCACATGAAATGCAATAATGTGCATTGTTTATACCTTATTTCTTAATTTCAAACAAATTGCCAACAATAATTAAACTTTACAATTTTTTAAACAAAATAAGAAATGCGCAACGAAATTTCAATTGACAAAACAGCTGAATTCGAAAATTCGAAATTCCTATTCCCCAATTATTCTTCTCCCTAGGAGAAAAGAATTGGAGGAATTTTTCCGCGGAAATAAAAAAATCCGCGAGAACAAAATTCCGTGAGAATATTTAGAATTGGTCTGATTAAATAAGTATAAATAGATTACATATTTATAATCAGCACTTTTACATAATTATTTCGAATTATTTCCACAATTTTTCAAGCTTTAATTAGGTGTTTTTGCATAAAACTGAAAACTGTCAAAAATTAGCGCACAAAAGTTTACTAGGCAACTATGTCTAGTGAGAGAGCGATCAGCTGACACGTTCTTACGGAAAAAATCAAAATTGTTTTGATTTCTACGTTCCGGGCTACGTACGTACATACATGCGTTGAACGTCGGTGAGTTTTCGTTTACATTGCACACATTTTTTGTACGTGCGTTCGCGGGTAACTGCGGCTTAAGATAGGTCGTGTCAGCTGAGACGTTTTTTGTACGTACATTCGTAGGTAAAGCTGCAGACATTGGTGCTTTATCGGTAACCGTATCGGTAACCTTATAACAGCTAATTCGACCAACCTTATGGGAATCAATGCAATCGATTATTGGTGCCGCTAAGGTCGTAACCGTATCGTAGCCAACCAATTGGTTTTTGGTTTACCGTCGTAACGATACGTTAGGGATACGACTACAGCGATACGACAAACGGCACCAATGACTCCAGCTTAACTGCGGCTTTAGTTGCTTAATTTCCATGTGTGCAACATGATGACTGTGTATAACAACAATTATGTATGTAGGTACACAAACAATAAAATAGGGATAAAATTACCGGCAACAAATTTAAATGCTAATTAGAAGTAATAAAATGTAACTAAACCAATAATAATTCACAAGGCATTTACAAAAAAATTTATTAAATGTGAGAATAAATGAAAAATAATTTTGAATAAATAATTTGTGAACGTTTCGAAAATTTATTGTGTGTGACAAAATTTATGTAAGATACACACATGTATATAAAGAAAAAAACTTAATAATAGTAACAATAAAGGATAAAATCAAAAAGCAATCGCTATAATAACGGCTTTTACGCGTTTTACAACAACAATGAAAAGATTTATTATGCATCGAAAAAACGTTAAAAAACAAAGCTAAAGGAAAAATAAAAAAAGTGCATAATTTTCTTGATATTATATATTTTTAAGTCATATCCCGTATTTTTAAAACAATTTCTGAAAAAAAAAAAATAGATTATAATTTTGCTTTTAATATTTTAGAAACCATGTGGTGTATGATAGACACTGAAAAGGGAAAATATTTACTGACTGATATTTAAAATATCGACTGAAGTTAAAATAAACGCACAAAATAAAACATTTAAAATATAATAAAAGTGCTTTAAAACATTGAAGTGAAAAAGGCGATTGGTATTTCCAAAAATTAGAACAAATAACAAGGCGAATCTATACTAGGTGGTGGCAAAGCGAATTCCATCAATTCGCCGTGCAGATGAATGTCAAGTCAAAAGAAAATTTTCATAGATTTAACTGACATTTTGTTGTACAAGGCTTTGTATGGAAAATTATCAAGAAGAAGCAATCAGCTGATGGGATAACACCACCTGTAATGAATTCGCCTTGACAAATACACAACTCAACAGATTGAAAAACGAATTACCTCAAAAGGAGCAAAAGACAAAGTCTGAAAGGTAAAATATTCTATGGAAACTAATTTTTAATTACATACATACATATGTACGATAGAGAATGATATAGCAAAGAGAATTTTAAAATTTAAATAGGGTAGGTTATAAGAAAGAAGTAGAGAGAAAATATATACAGTAGAATCGCGAAAAAGTTAACTCTCGAGAAAGTTAAACGCTCGGCCAAAGAGGATAAATACAATAAGAGCCGTCACTCGTTATTTTGTGGCGAGTATCTCGCTGGAAATTGAAAGAATTGATGCCGAATGTTTTCTGAGAGTGACATTTTTAATTGTCTCGCATATATCCATGCCGTGTAGGCCCCTTGTGCAACTGTGATTTTTGGAAAGAGAATTAAATAAATTAATTAAATACAGTCGAAAAATAAACACAAATACCCCACGAATATGTATAAAAGACATTTATAAACATCTCGCCCAAAAAAAAAAGTAGCGACTACCTCTCAGTATACATCGAGTAAATGCCAAAAAAATAACGAATGACGGCTCTTATTGTATTTATCCTCTTTGGCTCGGCTAAGTTGATCGAGCTTGATCGTATACGTAGCGCTCTAAAAAGTTAATATTGGTTAACTTTTCTGAGCCTTTTTCAAAATCAACAGTTTTTTTTTGGCAATAAAAACAAGTGCGGGTATTGCCCTATTTCTGAGTCAACATTGACGGCATTGAAAATTGGAACGACGTTCAAATTACGGAAGATGACGAATATTGCAAAGTGTCCGATAATGATAACGAAGAATCAGCTGTCGAGCAAGATATGCAACAACAGAAAATGAGTTTTTCGGAAGCAGCAGTTGGATGCATCAATACCTTGATAAAGTGGTATGAGAACAATAATGATACAAATTAGGTATCAGATCTTATTAATATGCGGTCGAAAATTGTCAAAAGCTAGTACACAAAAGGAAAAAAAAAACAAGTCTCGACTGCTTCTTTAAACCAGCTCTTACAAATTAATAAGTACATATCGACGTGCCATATGAAAAGTAACACTTACAAAATTTGTTTCACAGGATTTCTTTGTAAAAAAATTTTAAAGAGTTACTTTTCGTATGGCACGTCGATATTTACAATGTGAATAAATTAATATGTATGTTCTGTGAACTTGAAATCAGCCAGTACAAATTAAATCTAAGTTTATGCTCTGTAAAGATTAAAACTTAGTCATTTAAATAAGTTCAATGTGTTATATCCCAAAAATTATGTTTATTACTGAATTTTTTTTAATTTGAAAATCGCTCGGAAAAATGAACTACCCTTGGGATATTTTGGTTAACTTTTTCGCGTTTCTACTGTAGTAGCGGCCGCCGTAGTGTGATAGTAGCGAGCTCCGCCAACCACACCGAAGATCTATTATTAAAAAGCATATTCCCACCGAAAATGTATTAAACCACATCCACTTCATATAAGAAGAACGTAGCACGCATGTCATATTAAAGCACAGTTCTCCTTTTTATCGTATGTGCTATGTTTAAATCAAATTTATATTGGAAAGAATGGAACATTGAAAAATTTTATTAAATGTGTTCAGAGTTCTCTGCATTTGTATAAAAAGGTATCCCATAGCATATTGTAACGAATTTAGTGCAATTCCTCTTATTTACAACCTTCTACTAACGTTCGAATCACTAAACTGTTGAATAAATAACTCCACTATTCAATAATGCAAAATGGCCTTTATTAAAGTACTTCACAATAACACTTATACTTCGCAACTGATAGCTTGCTTAAATCAAACTGATTGTCGTACCTCATTTGCTGCTTTTTATGCTGTTTGGTTTTCTCGTTGACATATTTTTAGGCGCTTTTATTTCTAGAATTTACTAGTTAGTTATCAGCTATAAATTTCTCAGCTATAACTACAGATGCACGAGTTTATAGATTCTCTCATAGCCCATGCGCGTGTATATGTGAGTGATACTTGCACAAATGACTGCATACTTTTGGGAGCATCTCAGATATATGCATGTTTGTGCATTGCTCTCCGATGCTTGTATGGACATATGTGTAGACATAATGATTAATTTTATGTGCATACAAGTCACTGCTCAGTGTCGGCTTAGAGATGATAGTACCCCTTAGTGTTGCTAGTATTCGTCACAATATATTAGTCCACATACATATGTATCGTGAACAGCTTTTAAATCTAAAATTCGTTGTTATTGATATTAGAGAAAAACAAGTAAAGGTGTCTTAGTTCGGGTGTAACCGAACATTATATACTCAGCGTGAGCTTCAATTGTACATTTCATTTCAGATAAATTACTTGTCTACATAACACGTGGCACCGCCTGTTTAAAAAAAAATGTCTCCCCATTTCCTCTTACAATAAAACTTGATAAGTGATTCAAAACTATTTTTTGCTAAGTTATAGCTTATTATTCTAGTCTACGACCCTTTTAAACTTGTTTTATATCTAAGTTGCCGTGGTCTTTAACCAATCCCGTCCATTTTTACTAGATATATTTTCTGCTATAAGGATATCTGTACACAATTTCTTTACGTTATGTTAATTTTCCTTCGAGTTATGGCTCCCGAAACATAGAAAATTGCTTAGTCATAAAAGGGGCGGTGCCACGCCCATTTTTTTAAATTTGTAGTTCTTCCTATTTATTGTTACAAATCCACTTGGGAAATGAAATACCATTGATATAAAGCTCTTTTTTGCAAAGATGTAGCTTGTTTTATTCGTCCACGACCCTTTTAAAAATCTTTTATATAAAAGTGGGCGTGGTCCTTAACCGATTTCGTTAAGTTTTCTGCAAAACATTCCTTATAGTAAAGGCAACCTCTCTGCCGAATTTTGTTACGATTTATCAGAAGTGATTTTATCAGAAGTGGGCCGTGCCACGCCCAATTAAAAAAAAATTCAAATTTTTATCAAGAGTCTCAGTATCTATTCACATGTCAAATTTCTACAGCAGGTATATTATTTACTAAATAATCAGGTTTTTTGTGTTTTCCAAAATGTTAAATATATATAAAGAGTGGGCGTGGTTATCATCCGATTTCGCTCGTTTTCAAAACCACTCTATTCTGGTTCCAGATTTGGTGAAGATATCTCAATATTTACTCAAGTTGTCATGTTAACGGACAGACGGACGGACGGACATGGCTCAATCAAATTTTTTTTTCGATACTGATGATTTTGATATATAGAAGTCTATATCCATCTCGATTCCTTCCCTGCAAAAATTGTTGGATTACGTGTTCCATTTTTTTCATGCTGGAGTACTCTAACAATACTCCTTTGCAATGCGTTTGCGGACCACCATCAGCCGATCATTGCTCGTTTTTTTAACGACAGTGATCACGATACGATGAGGATCGAACAGAGTTGCCAAAAGTAAAATATTGCATGCAAATAACTAATAATAAAATTTTACTTTGGCAACTCTGATAAAATGCAACAGCGAACTGGTTTTATGTATACATACTAAAGTATGTATAGAGAAATATTAGTTTCTTTATTCACGCAAATGCTAAATAACATAAGAACATTCGTAGTATAAAATATAAAAGTTGTATTGCCCCTCTTCATTTACTTTCATTTTAAATTAAATTCACTTCGATAATTCTTTCCGACACAATTCCTCTGCGTACTTTGGCATATGATCCTCTGTGGGTGCTCCACGGAGTACTACAGTGAAAGTACTTTGGAAAGTACTCTCACGTATGTACTCTATGGAGTACGTACAAACAAAGCGAGAGTGGGATCACCTACTCCTCTCCTAGGACATCGCAATGTTAATTGGAGCACATTATTTGTATGAATACAGATTAGATTTGGAGCAGTCCTATACTCCCAAAGGAGTATTCCTTACATTATTTATAGAGTACTCGCGTTTTTTGAAGGGTAATCGCTCAAAATTTGCACACACACACAAACATCACTAATGGCCATATTACGGAAATCTTAGGGAAATTGAAGTTGAATTTTTAAACATACGTAAAATTTTATAATTTTGGAATATATAGCATCTAGGACACCTTAATTGCAGTAATTGAAAGAAAATGTTTGCTTATACTCAAGTATTTAATTATTTTTTCTATATTTATCTTTAATATTGATGCAAAGATTGAAGTTATATTAATCCAATGCAACTCTGCTGTTCCTACTGTTCTTCATTCCACTCCATTCGAGTGTCTCTTTCACTGAATTCGAGTGCTTTCCACTCTATTCGCAACATAACGTCAATTTAAGCTGCCAAACTATATAGTAAACAATAATTATAAGTGCCGATTATGGCGGTGGTGGAATTGACTTTTTTCAATGCAACTTATTACAATTACGGTCCTTGATTAAAGGGCATTGGTTTTGGTCGGCTAACTTTTACCTTATTTAGAAATTCATGCTGATGATGTACACACAGAATATTGCGCATTGCGCATGTAAACAAAAGATCAGCTGTTTTTTATGTGCAATTCATACGTCATTTTCTTTTAGGTCTTGTTTTTTCTCACTTTCTTTCATTCGCTCAAGCAGTCAACTGTGACGTATATGCGCAAAACGAAGCAATTTTGAACTCGTGAATGCGCAATATGGGTAGGTGATTTGTGCTGTGGATATTATTTCTGTGACGTCACTACAACATGTAAATATAGAGCGCAACCTTTTGTTTTCTGCCATGGTTCCATTTGTCGCTGGTCACCTCGTTCGTAAATCGACATGGAGAAAACGGCGTTCATTTTTTATGCTAGCGATAATCTTTCCCATACGCCAACACCATTAATACCACTATTATTATTAACATAGGTACATATTACACTGCGATTAACTGAACTGCAACAAACATATTCTGCTTTGCTTTCATCACAATCTGAGACGAACTCTCTGCTCATCACTTACTTTATTTAGAATCCACCCTCCTACATGCATTCCCATTATTTTATATTTCTTTCAATCATACAAGGCGGATTCCGGTTTTGTTTTTGTCTTTTTTGGCAACGCTTTCTATAATTGCAGCTGCCATTACCACTCGGCCCATACCGTCATCAACGTTTCAATGTATGTATGTATATTACGGCGCTTTTAGCTGTCGCTTATTATCTTACTCTGCAAAAATTGGGTAGTAGGTTGGAAGTACTCAGCAAGGATGACTCCTTAATAAGTATAAGAGGACTTATTTATGTATATGGCGATGTCCTAGGACTGCCTAACGTTTTTAAACTGCTTTTTTTTTCGGAGTATTTTACGCCTATGGTAAAGTTGAGTTCTATCCGATTCTATCATAACATGCCAACCTAATAAAACCGCACTGCGTTTTTTTTAGCGCACGCAAACCATTGTACAGGTTTACAAGTATGATATGTATGAGAGGGAAACAATTTCTTTCCCTTTCTAACACACGGCAGTTTGACACTTCGGTCAGTGTCAAACTAGCGTGGAACCCAGTGGAACCTGCGTGGAACATGAGTTTTGACACTGAACGAAGTGTCAAAATTACCGGGGTTGCTTCGTCGAAAGCGACACAGGGAAGCAAAAAAGGGATCGGAATATCAGATATGGGTTGCTGTGATGGTAAATTTCTTTTAACGAATTTAGTAGGAAATTTTAAGTGCACCCCTGGGTCCTTCAGAAAATTATAAAAAAGTCTTCAATTGGGGTATCTGAGGACGCGTAGTTATTTCAGTATTAAGAATACAAACACGGGAGTTAAGTTTTTCTACCCGTTCAAAAGTTCTCCGCGAAAAACAGTTTGAAACCGAGGTCGACTGCAATAACCCGTCCAAAAAAGCGGAAAGAAAAATGAATAGACGCGTTTTGTCCTGTTGTCAATAGTCCGAAGAGAAAAAGTATTCGAATTATTGGAGGCGAGGCAAAAACGCGTCTATTAATACCTCCCCCGACGGTTTTGGTCGTGTTTAAGCAATCGTCCCCGTAAAAAAGTATCACAATTTGTTAATTAAAATTGTCCAAAATATATGGTTATTAAAGAGAGATGTAATTAAGTGCTCGTTTGAAAGTAAATAAGTATATTTCTTTGTAATATAAGAAAAAAAAATTTTAAGCAGTTTTCGATAGCAGCTACTAAACTTTGTTTGGTCCTAAGAAGTACAATAGTGCCAAATAGCATCCACAAAAAAAACGAACAAGAACAAGCATTTTATCAGGTGAGCGTGGCTGTGTATGTGCGTGCTGCTACATATCCTACTTGTAGACCTGTACAATGCACGCAAACAACCGCTGTTTTTTGCCCGAACCCAAAAAAGCATGCGTTGTGACAATGTAAAGCATGTGTGCAAACGTCAAATCTAAATGTCACGCAGAACAAAAATTGGAAATCGAATTAGGTTTTCACGCAGCAATTTGGGTTGCCCTCATACAAGTTGTATGTGCATGAGACATTTTTGACAGAAAATGACTTGCGTGCGTTTATATTAGGTTGGCAAGTAAATGCGCATAGTCAAAGTAAAATGGGTTCTAAGGTTAGTTGTATCGGTTTTGACAGATAGCTGTTGAAAAATTTTTTCAAAAAAGTGTAATTAACTTTAAAACCTATTTTAAGTTGACACACCGTGGTGTCATGGTAGCGTGCTCCGCTTCCACACCGAAGATCTTTGGTTCAAGCCCAGGGCAAAGCAATATCTAAATTTTAGAAATAAGGTTTTTCAATTAGAAGAAAATTTCTCTAAGCGCGGTCGCCCCTCGGCAGTGTTTGGAAAGCACTCCGAGTGTTTTTCTGCCAAGAAAACCTCTCAGTGAAAACTCATCTGCCTTGCAGATGCCGTTCGGAGTCGACATAAAACAAGTAGGTCCCGTCCCGCCAATTTTTAGGAAAAATTAAAAAGGACACAAATTGGAAGAGAAGTTCGGCCTAAAATCTCTTCGTAGGTTATCGCGCCTTACATTTATTTTATTTCTTTAATTGGACACAAATCACAATTTTAATTGGACCAAAAATGTCCTCGATTGAGCGCCCATTTGATTGAAATCGATTTTTACTTACCCACCCATAACCACCCTGCAAAAATCGCGAGTACTCCATGCATGCATGTATGGAGTACTTGCTATGGACCAACCGAGTACTCCAAAATTAACCACAATTCATACAAAAAATATGGTCCAATTAACATTGCGATGTCCTAGGACGGGACTATATACTCCAGCTCCGCATTACATCAGAGTAATCCATGGAGTACCCACAGTCCAATAAACATCGTGTAGTGATTACAATCGTTAAAAACGAGCAATGATCGGCTTACAATATGTTCGTGTAGAAATATGAGTTGGTCCATTGCTGCATTACAATGGAGTACAATGGTAAGTACTCCAGTGGACCACATGATCCAACGATTTTTGCAGGGCATATGTTTATCAGCTAGTAGACAATAAGACAGGGAAGGGCAGAGAAGACAACAAAAATCTTCTCGCTTTGTACAAGTAATATTTAAATTGGAAGTAAGACCTAGTTTACATATAAAGAGATTATCTTCATTTTCGCACTTAGCTTCCAATCGTTAATTATATAACTAGATTTCCCATATAAATTTATAACCTCGATAATCGGCAATTATGAAAAATTTTAGAGATGTGGTATTTCTTCATAGCAAAAGTTCCACCTCTGGAGTGCAATCTCTAATTGGAATAAAAGAGAAACGTGAAAATTTTACAGAAAATAATTTAGTTCCCAGGGATGCAACATATGTAAACGCTTAGATTTCTATTGATGATTTTTTGTAGATTAAGGCATGTGTTACGTGGTATAAAGGGCCAATTAATGGTGACTTATAACCATAAAACCATAACCAGATAAAACAGCTGATCGAACCTACCTTATGGAAATCAATGTAATCGATTAATGGTGCCATACCATAACGCTAACGCTATAACCATATCATAGCCAACCAATTGGGTTTTGGTTTCTCGCCATAACCATAACCTAAAAATATTTGATTTGGTGATTTAATAACTTTTTGTAAATTTTATTCATTGTTTTGGATACGTTATGACTAAGAGACTTATTTTTTGTGGAATATGCTTGTAATTTTTTGCGTTTTCTTCATTGTTATGAAATTTTAGGTTAAGGCACCATTAATCGATAACATTGTAGATGGTTATGGGTATGGGTATGGTTACGACTATGGCGTTAGGGTTAAGGAAGTTTAATTAGCCCTTAAGGCATATTTCTTGAAAACGATAACTTTTTGGTATAACGAGCTACGATTTGTACTACAAGATACAATTTCTGTATTGAGCTTTTAAAGCAAATGCAAGAGATTTGATTGTTTTGTGTGAAACTACTCACGACTAGGTGCTAGCAGAAACAGATACTTTTGAATTGTAATCGGAAGCCGTATATGGGCGTTATAACTTTTTGGTAAAACTGTTATGATTTGTACATGATGAAATTAATATTCAGGTGTTCTCATCCCGTTGACGTTTTTCCTTATTCTGACAAGTTCGGCATGCATAATTTAGAGGGTTGTCTATCATAACTGCTTTTGAACTCTACTACGATCGGAGTAGATTTTACTATACGTTTAAAAATATCATAACTATGTAAGCCGCTACCAGAATTTTTTAGACATAAACATAAACATAACTTTGTATTTCCCAAAATATTATAGACAACAATTTGCAGAAAACTAAATTGTTTGAGAAAATTTATAGGAAAAATGTAGCCATAAAAATTTAGTACTTTTGTAGTACAAGTAAATACTGGCAAATTGAGCTGCCGAAAAAGTGAGGTTATGTTGTTGACGTCACGTTTATTATTTCATCATGGATCTGTAAATATGGCAAAAACGAAAACGTGTTCGGAATTGCTGAATTTTATTTTGAATTTATTAAATCTATCACATAGCTCAGTAACATAACATAACTAACGTATGTCAGTTTGCTGCGAGTGGCCAATTATTCGAAGTTTCTATGAGGTAGTCGCTTTTATTTTTTTTTGTGAGTCTGCTTTATCTTCACAGTTAGCCAAAACCCCCTCATAGAAAACATTCGGCATACATTTTGTTCATTCCAGCGAGTTACTTGCCACTCGTAGCGTAGGTGGCTCTTAATTTAATATTTCCTATTTGTTTCAGTTATTGAAACGAAATTGCGCTATCAATTGGAGTTTATTTCAATCAACAACATATTTATGACTTAAGAACTTTGGTCGGTGCAAGACGTGGGTTGGTCCTAGAAATGTAAAAGTACAAAACGTTAGGCAAGATGAAGCTGTGGTTATTACTATTTTTTTTGAGTTATATGTAACTGAAAAAATATATTTTTGGACAGACGAGATATGAGTTTAATTTGATTTATTTTCTTTCCACAATTTATATAGGATTTAACTCGAAGAAGAGATATATCAATATATTATAGCTTTCCATTTCAGTCTTTTCGAATTTTTAAAAGGAAGTAAATTTCAAAAACCAGCTTACTCGTTATACCACTTCTACAGAATGTGTGATATACGTCCCTGTTAACAAAATTTATATGCTACAGCCATTATATTAGGATGAATCCATGTTCGTGGAAAGTTACGATTTCATCGACAAAAAGTTAAAATTCAGCGAACATATCTAGATTACATGTCTAAAAAATTGGAAACCGCGAACTACATACAAGAGAAACGTGAACAATTTCAGACTGCAACGCCATGCAACTTCGGCAGCTAAAAATACACTATCCTTCAAAGGACTAATGCCCGGTTATTCAGTGCGAGTTAAAACTACAGTAAAAGTTGACTGGAGTTTAAACCTGCCGCTTCGGCCGCTTAAGCTGAGAGGAGCAGCAAAATGTAATGCTATCGAACAAAGTGGGAAGGTTAAACTCTAGTTAACTCTAATTATAGTTTAAACTGGTACTGAAAAACCCGGCGTAGATGTATTTAATTTAATGTTATTGAATATAAAAATCGAAAGCAATTATCACTTATTTAAAACGAAAATATTTATGTATTTACGATAGGTTAGGTTTGGTGGTAGCCGCCCTAATAAGGAAAGCTCACTTGGACAACACGAAGGTCCGTTGTGATACCTCATACACCAAAAATATCGGTGACTTAGATCTAGCTACTTAGATAATCGTTGGGTTGCAACGATAAAGCTCCGAATGATACCGATTTTAACTTTGGATAAATCCTCGGGAGATCCAAATGAGTCGCGACCGAAGTACTTTCGCCTAGTTCTACAAAAATCTGGGCAAGCAAGCATAAAGTGAATTTGTGATTCCACCTCATCATCCTCCATACAGCTGCAGCAGGACGGAGTTTCCAGTATATTGAGACGTACCGCATAGATACCCATGGGACAGTGCCCTGTCAAAACCCCAATGAACATTGATAGGCGAGCCTTAGTGAACCCAATTATTTCAGCAGACCTCCTGCCATCCACTTTCGGCCAGAAAGATCTTGCTACCCTGCAAGACGTGGTGTCTGTCCAACGTTTTCTGAGTTGGATCGAGGCCGAGCTATGGAGGAGCAATCCACAGGTGGCCAGCGGAATCCCGAAATCCCTGCAGCCATCTTCATCCGGGTCAGTTGTACCAGGCACTCCCAGACCACCCTCGATCGCACTGTAGTTGAGCTCAAGGCCTTCATAGCCGCTTGGCTATCAGAGTAGATGTTAAATTCCCTAACCGTAGTAGCACTGGATAGCATTTCATCCACCGCATCCTTAATCGCAGCAACTTCCGCTTGGAATACACTGCAGTGATCAGCCAACTTAAACTTGCGGCTTACATTTAGCTCTTGACAAAAGACCCCCACCAACCTTTCCGTCCAACTTCGACCCATCCGTGAACAAGTTAACCGGTCCCATTCCCCCAGATAATTCCTCTTCCCCACTCCTCTCTCGGTGGAATGATTGGGGTGAAGGTTGGTTGGTAGGGAGCAGTTATCGGCATACAATAGTCCGTTCTGTCCGGGATAAAGTCGAAACTGGTAAGAAGGCTAGAGTGTCCGAAGTCAGAAAGCCCGTAGCCCATATCACGAAGCCTGACCAACGACCGGGCCACGGCCGCCTTTCCCGCAATATCTACTGGATATATGTTCAGCATGACGTTCAGTGCCAAGGTAGGTGTTGTTCTGAGAGCGCCACTGATACCGATCAGCGCCGTCCTTTGCACTGACACTAACATTTTGGAGGTGCTCGCCGTGTCTATGATTTCCACCAGACCAGCACCCCATATAGCAGAATCGGTTTGACCACCATCTCATAAAGCCAGTGTACTACTCCTGGCGAGAGTCCCCATCTCTTCCCGATAGCCCCTCTGCAGCAGCACAAGGCAACCGCGGCCTACGATACTCAATTTACGATACTCAATTTAACTTATTTTATACTTTTGTAATTCGTTATAAATATTTTTAATGTACGGTAATATTAGCCCTGTTTTTTTACACGTATATACATACGTTTAGTTTGCGCGTGAAAAAAACGCCTATCCTCGCTTAGATAACGCTTAGGAGACCCATCTAGCGGCAGTGGTTAAACAACTAGCAACAGCATAGGGTGTACCGAAAAGCGCAGACACAAACCTCTGGTGGCCATTGTATAAAATATAGCTGAATCAGTTGCGATGCATAGTGGACACACACCATTTGTAGAGGTGATACATAGAATTAGTGTGGAGGTGAAACATAGACACATATTTTAGTTGCATCTGAGTATAATGCATATTGAAATTTAAGAGTACTAATTGCATGCGCAGCAAATTCAGGAGAGTAGATAAAGTTTAACGCTTAGCAGTACATATAAAGTTTAAGCGTAAATTTATATAATGTAAAAAATCGGAGTTATTATTACTAAACGAACAAACCAATCAATCAAGAAACAAAAAAGTCACGCCAAATTTTCTTAGTATTTGTACTAACGCCCTTATACTATGTACAAACACACACCAAATTGGCAATTTATACCATTTTGGCAATTTATCATATAATAAATTGTAATAATAAATTGCCAATTAAAAAAAAAAATGCGTAAAAAATTGTTTCAAACTGCAAATGCAACCATCTAAAGTGTGTTTATTGAGTAGATCTAAACCACAAATCAGTTTGTTTTTCCATAGGTTTTTTGACATTCGGCCGTTTTTTCTTTATTTTTTGTCTGACAAATGAAAATTTTGTTTTTAGTTTGAAAATTTGGTACATTAAAACACAATTAAAATCAACTTTCTTCTGTAAAAAGTGAACCATTAGAGACCGAAATAATTTTCGCGGGTTATTTGCATTGTTTTTATTGTTAAAAATGTTAATGTAAAAATAAAATGTAAAACATAAACAAAAACATGCCAAACTCACTAATTATGGGGGAATAGCCGTCTCAATTTTTCATGATTGAAATTGTTTTTGTGTTTTGAAGTTCCGATATATTTTCGTCAGTTTTTTTAGCTTGGAATCCAAGCAAAAATAAAATAATGTCATATATGCTTAAAGGAAAAGAGTCAACTCGTACGTCATAAAAGCATCTGATCTAATGGTTACATGCGCAATGCGCACTCTTCTTATGTGATTTGTGATATGATTGACTCATCTCATCATCTGATTTTATTTTTTTCATTTCACTGGAGTAGGGATTGTTAAAAGAAGATGGCAAACTCAAAATGAAACCAAAACATTGAAGACATTTTCTTACAACACACAAAAATTTCGAAGTTTTATGCTTTCATACCATTCGCCTAATACCAAAACGCACATTTTGATAGTCTGAACAGAGGTATGTTATTGCTGTAGAGATGAGCCAACCAGCTATCATATTACTATTGTGTAAGCTAAATTGAGTTGTATGAACTCCACTCAATTAAAATCGAAATTGCTTCAATTTATTTTTTTGTTTGAACATAGTATTAGCCACTACTGTATGTATTCACAAAATTATCGATCTTCAATGCGCAACTACCCTGCGTGCCATCTGTTGACTGTTACATGCGCCATCTTGTGTCATAACATATAAACGACAATCAGCTGTATGTAAACACTCGCGGGCGAATGGCTTGGGAAAAGTAGAAAAAAAGCTAAGAAAAGAAAAAAAAAACAAATTGTTTATTAGCGTTCCTTACAGTGAACACATATTAAATTTGTTTATGGCAACCTAAAACTCGAAACATATAGTTAACAATGTTAGAAATTATGGCTTGATAAATGTGCACTTGTTTGTGCATAATGAGTGCAGGTGTGTGAGTGTGCAAAAAACGGGCGTAGCCCAGCAGTGTCTCGCTAGAAACTGGAAAAATTAACAAATTTTCTTTATTTTTTGTTTTCTTGCAGTGGCGTTGTGGTATCACTAAGCAGCACCGACTCCAGCACTGGTTGCAGCGAAGATGCATCAGAACCAGGTTCACCATTTAGCCAACATTCGCTCGTAAGCGAAGACCACCATTTCAATTCTCCCATAAAGGTCAATAATAGTAGTCAGGAAAGCCAAACAATCATGCCACAACATACTGCTGGAATGACTTCGACGAACAACAAAACCAATAATGGATCAACTGCAAATGGTAACTCCAATAATTTAGCGCCAATTGGTGGTACACACGGCACTGCTAACGATATCACAATAACAAATACCAATAAAAGCAACACCACTGCCAAATTGAAACAAATTCAACCACAACTAAAAAGCAACACTGCCCCAGCACGCAATGGTGTGCCTACACTACAATGGCCTTGGAATAGTCCGACTGGTAGTAATAGCACGCATTCAACTACAAACGCACAATCCTTACAAAATAATAAGAAACGCACTGCCGTTAATGTAACAACGACGGACAGTAACTCATGTAAAAAGGCACGAAATACTCCAGTTGATAACGTTGCAATCAGTGCTTCCGTTAGCGCATTAACAAACGCCTGTGGAGCTAGTGCTGCAAAAAGACTGAAAGCGGCGGCATTGGAAGAGTCGCAAACAAAAATCACTGGTTACTTTAAGTCCCAAATGAAGTCGCAAATACATCATAGTAATATTGCAAAGCGCAATATGGAATCGGTATTGATGGCTGCATGCAGTGCTTCGAGTGTGGGACTGAACACAACATCACTAACGATGAGTGCGCCGGCCACAACTGCATCACTGAACAAATACTTCAATATACTTGCACAATTAAAAGAGAGTAGTAATCTGAACAATAGAAGCAGTACGAGTAACAACTGCCCAATATCCAAGGCATCACCATCTCCATCAGTAAATAGTAGTATAATAGCAGCACCAGCAGCTGCCCCTACTTCTATCGCTCCTGCACCACCAACCAGTGTACCAACTTCATCTGTAACAGGTGGTGTAAAATCACTTACTGCACCTTCCATGATAAGTATGCCGGTGCCTGCTTTGAAAAAGATCGAACGTAGTAAGCCTCCCAAAATTGCACAAGTTGCTCCTAATCTTCGAAAAACAACAACCTCTTCTGGAAATTATGCTACTGCAAACGGCAAATCACCAGCGAAAAAACATGTTGCCATAGCTCCTCGTACGCCTGAAATAAAACAACAACAAATGCAACAGCAGCAACAACAAGCTGCTGCGAAAGCCGAAGCAGCTGCCGCAAAGCAGGCTGCTTCATCGTCTAACTTACAACAGCCTCAAACTACCACCCAAATAGCCACAAATCAACCAGCGGTTTTACTCACTGCCATACGCTTGCCTACGCAAACAACAAGTGCATCCACCGCACCGGCACCCACACAGCTCAAATCAGTTATAAGTCCTCCAAAATTGGCGCCCGTGGCAACAGCTACACCAACAACAAATGCTGCATCTACTCAATCCGGGCAGACGCTGTATCAATTGCCCGCAGTTCAACTGCCGAACCTAGTCCAATTGCCTCAGCTGTTAGCTGCCACCAATAGCAGCAATATCATGCAGTTGAACAATGTTGGCAAAGCTGCCAATACTACAGCCGCGGCAGCAGCAGCTGCAGCAACATCTGCTCAAGCAGCACAAGCAGCTGCGGCACAATATTTTCTGAATGGTACTGTCTTCAAGCTACAGCAATTTACTACAGCCACTACAACAACGGCTACTTCAGCTGTAGCTGCTGCTAGTGCTGCTGCCACAGCGAATCCATTTAATCTCATGACTGCCGCAGATTTACAAGAGATACTTATTAAGCAACAGCAACAACTCCAACAACAACAACATATACAACTGCAGCAACAACAAAAGGCGGCAGCCGTTGCTGCTGCAGCAGCAGCAACAGCTCAAGCGACAAACACAAGTTTCCAGGAGATCTTCCAGCAACAAATCGCCGCAGCTATTGCTGCTAATCAGCAGCATCAACAACAGCAGCAATTCCAACATTTGCAGCGGTTAGGAGCTGCTGCTACGCAACCAGTATTCATGGCCACACCAGCGGGTTTGCTATTGAATGCTGCCTCCCTTCCGGCTATGCTGGCACAAGCAGCTGCTGCGTTAGCAGTAAATAATAGCCAACAACAACAGAAGCAAATGCAGATGCAGCAGCCTCAGCAACTGCCGGCACTGCAACCCATACAATCGAACGCGCTACCTGCTCTAAGTTCCATTTTCGCCAACGCTGCCCAGCAGCAACAACATGCTGCACATGATCAGCAAACTGATTTCCAGCAGCAGCAGCAACAATTTCTGGCATTTTTGCAACATCAACAACAACAACAGCAACAAAATGCACAATTTATAACATCAACTCAGCCACCACCTTTATCTGCTGTTAATGCTACTACAGCGACATCAGCATCAGGCGTTGGCTCCTTGACCGCACTGCCAGTTAATACGGGAACGACATCCACTTCCCCGAATAATGGCAACACTGCCAAACTAGCTATAGTAAAAGCATCCACTGCCTCAACTGCATCTCAACAGTTTACAGCTTTGAAATCACAGCCACCACCTTTAGTCACCATTTCACATGGAAAACCGCGAACCACACCTATAGCTCCAGCACCCGCTCCTAGTGGGTCGTCTAATACTAATTCGGCAACAAACAAACCTGCCGGTCTTGCAAAACCTTATCAAAAACGTATTCCAAAGGTAGCGCCAGCACCGATGCCTGTGGCGCCAGCATTAAGTAAACCTCAGTTGGCGGCCGGAAAAGCGAAAATTACTGCGGGATGTAAAATTATTGCCTCGCCTACTACACCACCTCCACTAGTGCCAGCGTTGAATAGTAGTGGAGGTAATGGCAATATCGTCTTGTCACCCACTAGCCGCAATGCTCCAAAGCAGTTACTACTCAGTGGTGGACCGCCTACTCCGGCGCTGATAAGTATAGCGCCAATATTATCTACGAATACTGCACCAACTACGATGGCAGCAACAATGCCAAATTTAAAATTGACTTCACTACCTCCACTTGCACCCAAATTAACAGTGACCCCGGTCACAACAACGGCATCTTCCGTGACAGTAACAACAACTACACCCGCTCCGTCAAAGCCAGTAATAACGCAAGCCAATACTGTCAACCCAACAACCATTGTGACAAGTTCCACTCCTGATCTCTTTGATTTAGTGAAAAATTCAAACAGTTCCACAACAATCACTGCACCAACTAATAGTAATAGCATAATAAGCAAAAATGACAATAACATCAGCAGTAGCTGCAGCATCGCTAGTAATGATACATTCAATAAATATACTGCGCTACTACCATCATTCTGTAACTCGTCAATGTCATCATATTCATCTGCAACATCACCATCTCACTGCTCCTCCAATACTACATCCAGTGACAGTTTCTGTTGTAAAATTAAAGAGGAGCCAATGGATGAAATTGCCGCTGCTCCATCAGCCAGTACTTCCGATAGTGGCATTAAAATGGAAAGCCTTAATTCTTCCATGCATAGCCAGATGCTATCGGCGGATATTAAGGTCGAACTCATGGAAGACACTACTAAGATGTACCTCTTAACCAACACTGCTACGTCGAATACCATCACACAAACGAATGAATATTCATCGTATTCCTTTAGCTCGCATTCGAATTCCGTATCTTCGGCAGCTGATCTCTCATTAGAAGCGTCTACCCCACCATCGCTCTCCTCTTCATCTGCCTCATGTTCTTCTGCACCTTCTCCAGCACCATCATCAGTGGGGGCATCACCGCGGAATTCTCCTACTCCATTGCCTCCCACACAGGCATATGAATCGAACTCTGCATCGCTTTGCTCACAATCATCCACTGTCACGTGTGGGACAGCAGCTACAGGCAGGGACATGCTTAGCGAATTGGTGACCTCCTCATGTATATCACCAAATCTTTCTTCAGATATATCGAATTCAGCAGAAGAAACGGTATCACATGAAAACAGACTTTCTACGGTACTTGAAGATTTAGATAGGGATATTAATATGGACGAAGAAGAAAGCAGTGTCAAGCGCGATTTACCGACACCTGAGTCTGGTATTGGTGGTAGCTTGACAGCAAGCGAAAGTAGCGAATCTATAGTCAGTTCAATGTAAGTTTGAAGTGAATTTTAAAAAATTTATTAACATTAAAAATAAACTTTTTTCCTTTTCTTGTTTAGCTCTAGTAGCAGTAGTAAAGCAGAAGTCATAGCAAATATTATAAATTCTATTGATTCAAACTCACCACCTCCAACTCCGCTGTCATCTATTACCGCCGCCAGTGTCGATAGTGTCAGCCGCAGTAGCAGCTACTTGCGTTCCTCCTCCACCGATATTAATATTATCAACATCAATGCATCATCACCAATATCACCACCTACAAGTGCTAGCGTTGATTTGGGTAGTGGTAGCGTATGCTTGTCGGAAACAACTATAAGTTCTACCTCAAACAGTGGCGGAGCGAATGCACTAAGTAGCTTTGATAACAATAATTCAAATAGCTGCACAAGTAGTAACAGTAGTAGCAGCGGTGAACCACAATCAACATCCAGTAGCAACTATTTCACTTCCACGCCTACTATGATCGATATCAAAATTGCTGAGTCTAACAGTGAGACAACGCCAAAGTGTGCTATATCACCTATACTCTCTCAACCGAAAACCATACGTTTTCCCGCTGAAACTGGTGGTTTTCGTCATGGTTCAAAAGGTGCAAAGCGGCACGATGGTGTTTGCTATTGGGACAAATGTAATATAAAGCATGACAGTTGCTCCAAACTATTGGATCATATGCAAACTCAACATGTCAATTCTCAAACTGGACCGTTCTCATGCCTTTGGGTTGGTTGTAAAGTATACAATAAGGAGTCATGCTCGCGCAGGTGGTTAGAACGACATGTACTGTCACATGGTGGCTCTAAACAATTCAAATGTATAGTCGAAGGTTGTGGACTGCGTTTTGGATCACAGGTGAGGAAACATTTTTTTTTTTATCATTAACATATGAAAAAAAAATTTAATAAATATTCTTCTTTGCTTCCAAATTAGCTGGCACTTCAAAAACATGTCAACAATCATTTTACGGCCACTGAAAATAAAGAAAGTACAAATAAGCGTACATCAGATCCACCAGTACCGAAACAGCTGCGAAAGAATGGCAAAAAATTACGTTATAGACGTCAACCTTTTTCAGGTATATACGATATATTTTATTTGAGTTAAGTATAGCTTAGTAATGCATTTTTTTAACAGCGCGCATGTTCGATTTCTTTGATACCGGCATAATGGAAGGTCTTCAACATCGTCTGCGCCAAATCAGCGTACTTTCCGATGGCTGTAACGCGATAACTTTTCATGGTCAGTGCATCATGCGCCGAAAAACACTGCAGGGCACAGACGAGAGTTTCGTTAAATGGACACCGCGCGAAATGTACGTATCAACACATCATTTCTTCATCTATATACATATATATAAATATATATATATATCTTTTCAATATAGCATTTCCGATGAGTGGGTTCCAGCTTGTGAGGGACCTTACACAAAAACTGTTAACATTAAACGCATGAGTCCTGCTGAAAAATCAAAAGTCGAAGATATGCTTATGACTGCCTACAAACTGCCGTATTCACCCAATCTTTTTGACGATGTGGGTGATGAAAATGATGATGCTTCAGATTATGCGGATGAAGATGATGAAAATAGTAAGTTTGGTTAATTAAAATTTATATTATGCTAGTGCAAAACCAATGTTCTTTATTGTATTTAGATGATGAAGATGAGACAGAACTAGCTACTTTAGTGGAAACAGTACGCAGTAGCCAACAACAAAATGTCATTTCGATAACGCGAGTGCAAGCGCAACAGCGGCGCAAACACCCGCGTAAACCGTTGAAATATGTACATACAGAGAAGCCATTAAATGTATAAACAATTGAGTGAGGGAAAGTAACTCAACATTTGATATAGCAGCTCAATGATCTCCAACTGTGGAATACGAGAAATGCGAATTTAGTGCTAATGCGATAAATATTGTGGGTGCTTAAAAGGCGTGAAGGAATAAATAAATTTACAAGTTCAATAATTTAAGTAATTAATTGCATAGAGATTTTCGCTTATGGAGATTAACCATACAACAGCACATAATTTTTGTTAGATGTGTTTCAAGCACCTAAGCATAGAAAATGCAGTTCAGCAAGCATATACATAAATAAGTTATTAGTATTTTTTTTATATATAATTTGAATATAAAATTGTATAAAAGTAAATGCAAGCAGAGATGCAGTTTGAAACTGCAGCGCGAAATTTTTTATAAGTAGGCATTAAAAATTTTATGGTTTTTTGTAAATTCGTATAAAACGTTCGTATCTACAGAAATTTATTGCAGAATTAAGCATAGAGTTCATATTTACATACTGTGTTTATAAAAATAAGTTATCAGTTGGATTTAACGAAAATCAAACGATTTCCAAAAAAACGACCGACAGAAACTATGTCATGATTAATATAAGACAGTGTTTGTATATTTTTATACTTTAGTTTAATTTGCTTTAGCGAAATGGTTTTCTTTTGTTTTTATATAACAATTAAATATTATATATGTTTAATTTTTTATATTTTTTTTTTTTAATGTGAACCGTTAATATATCATAGCGTAATATAGTACACTTCTGGAAATTGCAAGTGAACAGATTATTTGTTTTCTAATGTAAAGCTTTAAAAAGCAAAAATTGAAATGGCAGTTTTATAAGAGCCACTTACAGTTATGGAAGCATTTTATATTAGTAAAATACAAACCTTATCAAACAACGTCAACCAGCCAACGGATACACTTCATATGTACATAAGCATAGGTATGCGCCACTAGCCCACCCGTTAAATGTTGCAAATAAAAACAAACGAACAAGTTGTTTAATTTTTTTTTAAAGCTAGTATAAGCAATTTTACGTTAAGATTTTTATTAAATTTAAAATATTTTAAATCAATATAAAATTCGACATTTTTTTTTTTATTTAAGTTTAACGCTAACAAATTTCATGCAATGCAAACAAAAAAGAAATACAAGAAGACTTTTGAAAACTGCTATTTAACAAATTAAATATAAATCAATATGTAGATTTAATTATTTTAAGTAATTTTTAATGTATGTACATACAACAAATAAAAATCACATAAGAGAATGTACATACATAGATTTGTAATAGTACGAATATGTGCCGTAGTTTAATAACAATTTAGGTTAATTAAATGTAACGTCAGCAATGCGTAGCTTTTAGTACACTTTCGGACTGGTTTAACGCGAATACAAACGGAAAACAAAATTATTAGAAAAATAAAAGGAAAGTACTATTTATTAGTTTAATATTTTAATCAAATTAGTCGCGCCTACCTATCTCTTGAATTCGTAAATGCAGTTAGCAATCTATTTTGTAAATACATAGCAGTAATGCTACACTTTTTGCGAAATTATACAAATTTAAATTCTTAGTTGCTAACATTTTAACAAAAAACAAAAAACGAAATCCAAAAAAAAAAAAACGAAATGCGTTTATGCTTATTGCCAACACTCAGTAAATTATTTAGTCAATATGATAAAATTAGAATTGAGTTCATTAGTTTTTAATTTAATTGGAATTAGTACACATTCTTTGACATGTCAGCGCTTAAGTCGGTATATGCATAGACAAATTCAGAAAAGACTTGTTTTTTTTTTTTAACATAAACTTTTGGCAATTCAGCTTGCATTCGAATGACATGCCCACATCGGTTTAAATGTGTATGCATTCGATTGCGTAGACATATTTCAACCACAACATGCTGCTTTAAAAAATTTGTCATAACAGGAAATGTAATTGACAACCTTGTAGAATTGTAAAATATATTCTTGCATCTATGCATTAACGTTTCATATTAACTAAATTGAAAAAAAAAATTAAACTTCTGTACAATTTTTTTTTCAGCGTAATTATTTATAAAAGCTTATATTAAAATTTTTAAGCAAATTTTGCAGTTGCCAGCAAACAAACACAAATTTACTTTAATAATAATTCTTTGGTTGCTTTTGTTTAATAAATTGCAATTTTAATATAATTTGTCGTATCATATTTTCTACACATACATACATATTTAATAGCTGCTAGTAAAATAAAATCACACATATACCATACGATACATATTTATATGTACATATACATAAACCACACATTCATCCTTTAATTATAATTATAATCAATTAGAAAAACTATTCGAAATTTATGTACATGTGTATCAATAACATAGCCTATGTACATGCATACACAGCAACAAACATTACTGTATCGCATATATTTTAAGCATTTTTATTACTTTACAAATTCAAAAATATATATAAAAATGCATATTTTAATTTTATAATTTGTACATAAAGACACAAAACTGTGCAGGTGCGTAGTATGTGCACGCAAACATACAATTGCTTACTGCATGTTGCGTTTATTTTGCATAGTAACCAACATTTTTTTCTATTTTTGAGAAATATATATAAAAAAACATTTTGAAATAAAAATACAATGCATTTTTTCTTTACAATACACTATTTGTTTTTGAGTTTCAAATACATACGTACATATCAGAGATCCGGATCTAGGTCTTGGCCATTCTGGAGTTATACTCATTTATCGTATTGGTGCACAATCACTGCTTAGCGCATAGCTGACATATACATATATGCTCAACCATTTGACGTATGGCGCCTGAATGTAGGCAACCTTTTTAACTATTCTGTTCCTTTACACTGCTGGGCGCCTGGTATTTCTATTGGTTGCGCATAGTAATCTGCGCAAGCATTTGCCGTATGGCGCCTAAATGTAGGCAATCTTTTTTTTCTAATCACTTTCACGGCACTGCTGGGCGCCTGGTAATTCGACGTAGTTTTAGACATAACAGTCGGCAACATTTTTTTACTATTAACTTTCAGTATAATGCTGGGTTCCTAGTATTTCTACGTAGTTTGAATTTCAACAAAGCGTTGCAGAGGCAAAATAAAATTACTCAATTTGGTTCCAATAGACTATTTCATAGTTAATAGCTCTGAGCATTGTTTACTATATAGTTTGGCAGCTTAATTCGAAGTTATGTTGCGAATAGAGTGGAAGGCACTCGCAGGCCGTGAAAATAGGCACTCGAATGGAGTGGAATGAAGAACAGTAGGAAGACCAGAGTTGCATTGGATCAATCATTGTATCAATATTAAAGATAAATTTAGAAAATATAATTAAATACTTGAGTATAAGCAAACATTTTCTTTCCATTACTGCAATTAAGGTATCCTAGATGCTATATATTCCAAAATTATAACATTTTATGTCTGTTTAAAAATTTAACTTCAATTTCCCTAAGATTTCCGTAATATGGCCATTAGTGATGTTTTGTGTGTGTGCAAATTTTGAGCGATCAGCTGTTAGTTGCGCTACTTGGTAAAGTTTACAATGGCTATGAGGATACTACTGAATTATCAATAATGTTTACAAGAAAATATTGTTTAAGGTATAAATTTGTAAGGATTATAACGCATTGATTTGAGTAATGACATATTCATAAAGTTACCTTCGAATGACTCAATTTCCCGGTCGATAAGTTGTAGTTCCTTTATATCTACAAGAAATACACTCATTTAAGAGCAACTTTTTTTCTTTGTCCTCCTGGAATAATATGCGCCAGTTAATTTAAGTAAATTGCGGACTCAGTACATAAGAGGTAATAAAGGTGTTCCAGTGAACTATCCAGCTCTAGGTCACGATCAAATCTCAGTTCTATCAAAGTTGGCTGTACTTAACTCATTTGATCAAATAATAAAGCAAGGTATAAAATTTATTAAAATAACGTTCCTGTTTCGGTTTTATTAACCTGTGTCGTTTTATTTCGGTTTCGTTCCGGTTTCGGTTTCAAAAGAAAAATACAAACACAAATTCGGAGACAAAGTAATATTTATTAAATAATACATAAACGTGGGTACATATAAAGAAAACAAGTTATGCAAGATATTTTTTTTCGTAATGTCGTTTAAATGAGTCACGAGTCAGCTTTTTAAAATTGTTTCCTGGAAAGTTTCATGAGATGTTGTCCCGAGACACTCCAAATTAGTTCTCTTTGTTTTTGACAGCTGCTCCGCATTTATTTTGGGACAGACCTAGTTGGATATTAAAAATGTTAGTTTTTCTAGCATGGCTACAAATTTATTAACTTGCTTTCAGACTTAAAGTAAAAATGTTAGCTGTCAAAAATCTACCACATAAAACGAAATCAACCAACATACCTAGCCACCTTGTGGATCCGAAGCTGTTTCAGATAAATATCAGGATCACAATGCTGTTGTTGCATTTGCATATTCAATTATTATCGGGATCTGGATCAGTGTTTATTGGAACTTAGCTACTGACAGATAAGTCCATACCCACAAATCACACACACAAGATTGCGCATTGCGCATGTAAACAAAAGATCAGCAGTTTTTTATGGGCAATTTTTACGTCATTTTCCTTTAGCTTTTGTTTTTTTTCTCTTTCATTCGCTCAAGCAGTCAAGTGTGACGTAGATGCGCAGAACGAAGCAATTTTGAACTCGTGAATGCGCAATCTTCTATGTGTTAAGCGGGAGTCATTGGTGCCGTATGTCGTATCGCTGTAGTCGGCTACGATACGGTTACGACCTTAGCGGCACTAATAATCGATTGCATTGATTCCCATAAGGTTGGTCGAATCAGCTGTTATAAGGTTCCGATACGGTTACCGATAAAGCACCAATGTCTGCAGCTTTATTTGTGGTCCATAGAAAAAGGTCGAAGAGCTGTTACTACCTTTTTTTACTTACTTAATTAGGAGCATGTCCCTAAAGGGCCAATTAATGGTGACTTATCCATAACCAGATAAACAGCTGATCAAACCAACATTATGGAAATCAATGTAATCGATTAATGGTGCCATACCATAACGCTAAAGCCATGACCATATATATCATAGCCAGCGGTGGGCACCACTACATTTACACAGTTACCAAATTGAGAATGTATAACGCGTAGCGAGCACGAAGGCAAAATCAGTTATTTATTTAGTTTGATTTCAATCCTTGAACGGTGAGCACGTGTCACACGCATTATTTGGTACTCTGTTTTAAGCGCGCGTGCGACACTTCCTTACCGTTGGACCATCGAAATCAAACTAAAAGAGCTGTCGTTGATTTTGACGAAGTGGCCGTTGTGCTCTCGCTTATCGTATACATAAATGTTCGCTTAGCAGGTGCTAAGCTCACGCCCACCCCGCATCATAGCCAACCAATTGGTTTTTGGTTTTTCGCCATATCCGTAACCTAAATATGAGTTGAGTTGGTGAATTTATTAACTTTTTTTATATTTTATTTATTGTTTTGGATACGGTTTGACTAAGAGACTTATTGTTTGTGGAATATGTTTGTAATTTTTTGCGTTTTCCTCATTTTTATGAAAATGTCAGATGTTTAAGGTTACGGCACCATTAATCGATCACATTGGAGATGGATATGGATATCGGTATAGTTACGACTATGGCGTTTGGGTTAAGGAAGTTTAATTGACCCTTAAACCCCTGCGTCTTTTTCGTTAGCGCTATTTTGACGTTTTGCCTTTATTTCGTTATTATTGTTATTATTTGATAGAAATCGTGCGTAGATCTGTCAGATAAAGTACCAGTTAACTGAGGCTGGTGAAAACAGTACCTAATAGGCAATGTAATCACTAATAAAGAGAGCTTTTTGACATAATTGCCTTTAGCCTTAGAACCTATTTTATTTTAACTATGACCACTCGCCAGGTGCTTAAGTTATCAACACCTCTATGTGTTTCTACATCTAGCACTTCATCTAGCTATATCTCTATTAGTAATAATTATAATAATAATTAAGGTCGATCTTCTATTTCTATATGTGGTGTGTGGGACGGCATCTACTCGGGCAGATGAGTTTAACTGTATAGACATTCGTGGAACTTATTTTGCTTTAAAAATATTCTTAAGTATTTTTGGTGTTAGTCGTCCCGTCACATGATACTGGGGCCTTCGGTATAGCAAGCCAGTACCTTTATTCTATACCACAGCGAGTCCGACTTTTACTTCTAACTCTAAATCTACCTCTTTTGCCTCTAAATCTTCTACGTTTACTGCTATATGTACCTCTACATATAACTCGAACTTTACCAGAATTCCATATATCGAAAAAAATTTTTAAACAAAATCAGGGAGCATACATATTGGAAACATGAACGAAATCGGCAAGTAAAATAAATTTTACAGATCCATATATCGAGCGCAACTCCGGCTACGTAACACCCACGGTATGAAAAAAACTTCGATATTTCGGTCGATAAATCTTTAAGAATACCACAGTTCGGAAAAATGGTCACTAGGCGCTGTTTTCACTCTCTCCAGTTAATGCTAACTGGCACTTTATTTGGCGGATCTCCAAATAATAAAGTATCAGCGTTACCCAAAGATGATGACAAAGGCCTTAAGTTGCGATATCCATACGAAAACTGTCCTTAAGTACTTTTAGGTCAATATCTGCGAGACAATATTGGATTTAGAAATAAAACAACAATCAGTACTAACTTTGTGGTCCAATTTGGCTCATATTTGGAACACATAATACATACAAGAATAGAAATTGACCTATGCAAAAAAAATTGCCGCTAGGTGGCGCTTGGATCGAGATATTCACAAAAATCGTATTTGTGGTCCTATTTGGCTCCTATTTGGAACACATTATACATACATGAATAGAAAACGGCCTGCGAAAAAAATTGCCGCTAGGTGGCGCAAAGATCCAGATATTTAAAATTTTCGATACGATTTTTGTGAATATATCGATCAGAAAAGTTAGTACTGATTTTTTGCTATTTTCAAAATTTAAATCGAATTTTCTCAAAAACGGCTCGATAGAAAAAGCTTGAATTTTGGATTCTGACTTAATTTGGTCCATAAAATAAGAATCGACGAGAAAATCGGTTGTGCTTACACCCTTCAATTACACTTGCTTCAGGCACACCGTAACTTAAGCGCCAAATACACGACACGAACATTTCCGCGAACATTCCGCAATCTTGTTCGCAGCTTTGGCCATACACCATACGAACTTTTGGCCGAACATTAGTTCTCTTTCAGACAGCGATTAATACGGACAACAATTGTGCTGCAGCAATATTGCTCGCTGTGGCAATTAAGCGTAAAAAAAATTTAAACATTTCAATAAATTCACTCAGAAATTTTTTATTGTCCATTTTACTTTTCCGCGCACGTCTGTTCCGTTCAGAAATTTCTACGATTATGAGCTATTTCGCCATACACGCACGAACAGTACGCGCAAATGTTCGCCAAAAATTAAAATATTTTTGACATTTGCGCGAACTGGCAAACACCACCATACACGACAGAAAAGGTCGCAGAAACATGACATAACGGGAATGTTCGCGGAAATGTTCGTGTCGTGTATTTGGCGCTTTATGACAAAAAAGGTTTAGGTTTAGGCTCAAATTTTAACCGTGCATATATCGAATCGATAAATATAACTCTGTGGCTTTCCGACATAACGCAAAAGTCACTTTTTTCTAGAGATTGAGTGAGTGCGCGATTTGATATATGTAAAGGTTAATCTCTCCAGAAAATATAAATTTATACTGAAATATCCAACATTCAGTTCATAATATAGACATTTCTCCTGGCATAACCGACGAACTCATGTTGGCCTGGCATAAAATTTTTTATTTTTCAAATATTTTAACTCTTGCAGCGCAAACAATGATATTATCAGTGGTGCTCAATAATTTTTATATGGAAGTGCAAATCACACAATACATATACAAAATTGCATGTGCATTGAAATTTTTTTGTATTTAAAAAGAATAAATTTTAAAATTTTAATTGTTTTAGGTCGGGAAAAGTTGAAGATTTGGTTTCAAGTTACAAAATGTTTGCTTAAAATATTACGTAAATAGTTATATCGTCAACATACAAGAGCCAATAAATTTAATTCTGAAAGTTGCGAAAAATTATATTGACCTATAGCCTATTGACCCATGCCTATAGTTTTTGTAGTAACATATTTTATATATATCGTGGAAATTTGGTTTTCAATAATCATACCAAAAGTGAATGTGGAGATTTCCGCGAACGTTGCATTAGAAATTGAGTTTGATAGCTTTCGAAATGCTTAATTAGAGGGCACCGCGCGAAACAACTTATTAATTTAAATAAGTTATAGGTTCTAATAATTTTAATTATCCTTCAGGATTTCTTGTAAAAATTCAAATTTTATATATTTTGTATGAGTTGTCTGAATATCAATTATATGATATATTTAAAAAAAAAATACTTTTTTACATTTTTGTTTAAACATGAAAATCTTAGGTAGACATATACAACTAATTATAATTATAAGTATGATTCTGTTCAAAGTAAACATAACACAAGTATAGACATGTACATATATGTAACTCCTCCACTCATAGTATTTTGAATACTCCTGAATTCAAAAATTATAGGGTTTTAACAATTTAATAACATTTTATATAAATTAAAGTTAAATATAGGTATATGAGAAACAATATTAAAACAAATTGAAAGAATTTCGCGATCATATTTTATTTCATGTTATGTGATAATCGATTAGTTACTTTCGATAAAAATTTCAAAATAACAGTACAAAATAACATGTAATTAATTTTCACAATATTTCAATGGTCTTTTTATGTTAATGGTGTGAACGTTATGTAGCCTTTTCTTTATAAATTTTGGTTCTTCTTTATGTCTGAGGCTTTTATAATTTTTAACAAAACCCTCTTCTCGATTTTCTATATAATCCTCCCTATTTTGGTTTCTGTGTTTAATATACCTATCTTTTGCCTTTTGACTGCAATTTCTTATCAAACCATAATTCACTCTGTGATTTTGTACCTCAAATGGAGTACATTTTATGGTACTATGAAAAGTATTATTATACATTTGAATTGCTTTACTCATTTGTGCTGTTATTGGTAGTCTTTGTTCCAAATTTAAGACTCTTATTTTCTCAGTTATAGTGTTATTGAGTCTTTCTTCATCTATGACTATGGGGTTTTGAAAAATGAAATTCTATATTTATTGATTTTAAATTTTTTTTAACATTTGAGGAATTGAACTCATTGTCAAAAACAAATTTCTTTACTTGTCCCTTTATCGATAAATATTCTCTTAATTTATCTACGATTGTTTGGCTGTTTCTATCAGATAAATAAAATGCAACCGCATGTTTGGAAAACTTGTCTATAAAAATTATAAAAGAATGCTTTGAATTAACATATGTATCAACATGTACAATTTCATTGATATTAGAAGGTGTTTCAGTAAATTTAAATTTATTTTTAATTGGATTGCGATCATATTTTCCTGAGGTACAAATTGCGCAATTATTAATTATTCTATGTATATAAATTTTCAATCGTGAATTATAAATTCTATGTTTTATTCCTTCATATGTTGGTATTATACCAACATGACCAGTTTCAAATTTGTGAAATAGCGAAATTTGTTTATTGAGTTGATCCTCACTTTCTACGTCTTTAGCAAAATACGAGCATTTAAAAAATTTTAGTGCATCAGTGGTAAAATATTCTTTCAATTGATTTTGCATTTTATTAAATTCATTATCAGGAAGTTCCGAATAAATGCCTACCTTGCCTTTTGAAATATTTCTTCTAACAATGTCTATAATGTGCCTCTTCTTAATATCATTTTTATCAACAAAAATTCTCTTATTTCCAAAAACATTCTCAACTTCTGTTTGCTTATTCCCTTGTAAAATAATTTGTGTTTTGAATCGATTTACAACAGTATCTAAAATTTTAAAATTATCATTAAATTCTTCCTCCTGAGAGTGTATTGTTTGAACCTCCAAAGAATCATTGACACTTACTTGATCAAATTCATGAATTGAGCCTATATTTATTTCATTAGTATTGCTATTCACACGACTTAAAAAGTCTGCAAGCTTATTTTCACTACCTTTTATATATTCAATTTTAGCATCATATTCTCCTAACTCCACTAACCACCTTTGTAATCTAGGATTTAAATCTTTGCCAGTAAATTTTGTTTGGATGCACTTTAGTGGTTGATGATCAGAGAGTAAATCAAATTCACGACCATAAATGTATGGACGAAAATATTTTACAGCCCAAACTATGGCAAGCAATTCCTTTTCTATTGTAGCATAATTTATCTCATGATTATTAAGCGTTCTTGAAGCATATGCTATTGGATGTCCATCTTGGATAAGGGCAGCGCCAATAGCAAAATTACTAGCATCTGTTACAATTTTAAATCTTTTGCTAAAATTTGGAAACCTTAATATGGGAGCATTGGTTATTATATCTTTCATTTTATGAAATGAAGCAATAAAATTTGGATCGTTTTGATTAACTTTTCTACCTTTTTTTAAATAGTATAACATTGGTCCGGCTATTTTCGCATAATCCCGTATAAACTTCCTATAATACCCAGTTACTCCGAGAAAAGATTTAATTTGCTTAGAAGTTTTTGGAAGTTTTAGATTTTGAATAATTTTTATTTTTTCTGGATTCGGCTTTACACCTTTAGGAGTAAGTATATGTCCAAGAAATTGAGTTTCTTTTCTTAAAAAATCACATTTATCAACTTGAATTTTTAAGTTAGCTTTTCGTAAAGTAGTGAAAATTGTTTTTAAATTTTGTATATGTTCCTTTAATGATGTACTAAAAATTAGAATGTCGTCCATATATATTACGCATATTTTATTAATATATTCGCGGAAAACGGAGTTCATTAATCTTTGAAAGGTTGAAGGGGCATTTTTCAGTCCAAACGGCATTCTAATAAATTCGTAATGCCCACTAGGAGTTGAAAACGCTGTTTTTTTCCTATCTTCTTCTTTCACTTCAATTTGATGAAATCCTTTAGCCAAATCTAAAGTAGTAAAATACTGAGCTCTACCCAACTTATCTAATATGCTATTCAGATTAGGAATCAGATATTTATCATCGATTGTGTATTTGTTAAGCAGCCTATAGTCAATGACAATTCTCCATTTTTTCTTTCCAGAATTATCTAATTTTTTTGGAACAATCCAAAGAGGACTATTATATGGAGAATTGCTTGGTTGAATAATATTTTGTTGCAACATTTCCGTTATTTGTCTATTAATTTCTTCCTCATGTATTTGAGGATATCGATACATTTTGGAGTATAATGGTGCATCTACGCTCGTCATAATTTCATGAAAAATATTTTTTGTTGCAGTTAGTACATCGCCTTCTTTATAAAAAATATCAACAAACTCACGTAGCAAATTTTTAAGAAGGGAAGTTTCTTCAGCATTTAAATTACTTAAATTAATCCGATCAAAAATGTTGTCATTATTAATGTTAATACCATCAAGGTTACATATATTGTCATATGTAAAAGGAAACAAATTTTGAATGAAAAAAAGTTTATTACCAAAAATGTTAAGACTTTTATCTTTCATGTCAACTTTAGCTCTAAATGCTCGGAGAAAATTTTGACCTATAATAGCATCATAATTTTCATTACAGAAATTTATTACTTTCCATGAAAGAGTACCAGTTGAATTAAATTCGCTTGGAATTGGAGTAACAATTTTTTCAACAACTTCAATAAAACCATTCAAAGTTTTAAACTTTAACGGTGGATGTATTAATTCAGTTATATAATTTCCAAGTAAAATATTGGGTTTTATAATACTGGTATCTGAACCTGTGTCAATAAGGCACCTAATTTTTTTTTACCTATTGAAATAATAACTATGGGTAGTTTAAATTTTGAGGCTGTGTTAAAAAATTTACTTCTTCACCACTAATACATTCTTGTAAGTTATCTATTTCCATCCTCTGATGGTTTTGATTATTATCTACATCCATATGTGAAAAACGTGTTTGGTTTGAATGATTACCATTGCTAAATTGTTTAGTATAATTTTTCTTAGTATGTTGTGACGGATTATAATGAAAGTTTTTATATGGATAAATATTTTGAGAAGATGGCTTCGAATTAGGCAATAAATTTGTCATTTGTTCACATTCCAAATTTTTATAAGACTCTACTATTTTATTGTTTTTGTTTTGTAAACTGTTATTTTGATATGATTTTGTATGGCTTTTCCTATGTTTAAAGTCAATTGCTCTTTTATCATTTAATAATTTTAATCTACTATATTTAACAATAATACTATTCAGTGAATCACTTTGATCAATATGAATTCGTACTAAACCATCAATTTTCTCTAACAAAATGTGAACTAAATCTCTATCTACATTTTCAGGCCTATACAAACTAGGCTTTGTTTCAAATACATATAATTCATTAATTTCAAATTTGGCTTTTTCAAAGATTTTAAATAGCTCTTCTAAATCGTTTACCAATACAGACCTGCAATAATTAAAAATGTCTGCATAAGTTTTCTTAGGTTGAAATTGCTTCATAATATTTCTTTTAATTTCTTCCCAACTTAAGCCATCTAGTTCTCCAATGAGTTTCGCTATATTTCCGATTATCTTTTCATTTGTTATAATTTGAAGTCCATATTCTTGTATTTGTAAGTTATGTTTTGATAAATTAAAAGTGGCATCTACAGATTTGATGAAAGCAATTGGATTGTGATTTTCATCCAATGGTTTTAACCGTCTAAACTGTTCTATTAAATCTTTTGGTTGCATGTTGAAGCCATCAGTCACTTGCATATGTTGTTGCTGTAAAATTTGATGTTGGTTTTGCTGCTGCTGTAGCAAATGTTGCTGTTGTTGTACAATTACTGCTTGCTGATTAATTGTACCTTCTAACTCCGCGATCCTTTGGGCTAATGCTTCTAAATCTTCCATGTTTAAATTCCTCCGATTTTTATCAAATTCGTTCTGCCGATTTTTTACATGCATATATGTATGCTTCAGCTCCTTCAGGTACTTTTATATGCTGATTCAGTATATGAATGTAAAACAAACGTTCGAGTCCGACTGCGCCAAACAACTTATTAATTTAAATAAGTATAGGTTCTAATAATTTTAATTATCCTTCAGGATTTCTTGTAAAAATTCAAATTTTATATATTTTGTATGAGTTGTCTGAATATCAATTATATGATATATTTTTAAAAAAATACTTTTTTACATTTTGTTTAAACATGAAAATCTTAGGTAGACATATATAACTAATTATAATTATAAGTATGATTCTGTTCAAAGTAAACATAACACAAGTACAGACATGTACATATATGTAACTCGCGGTTTGTTTTAACTTTGTGTTACAATTCACATATATTAGCAACAGAGATTACTGAGGTGCTGAAATACCATTTGAATTCAATAAAATGTTTATCAAGTAAATGATAGGCATGGTTGCTTAATTCAGTAAAAAAATTTCTCATAACCACGAAAAATAATATACCGAAATAAAATACAAAATCACAGAAACTACCACGTAAGAGAATTTCTAGTTCAAAACTAGTTCACTTCTACTGCATTCTGAACCACTAACAGTTCGCCATCTATCCCTTTTACATGCTTTCAACTGGCGAATTTAATATTGCGATGTCCTAGGCATTTATTAAGCGCGAAAAGTTGAATATAACATATGCGTTCCATGCATTCTTAATGTTTAGGAAACAGCCACTCACAGTAAATTGTGTTTTTACCTAGTTTTTATTAAAAATTGAGTTTCAACATTCTTATCACATTTTAGTATAGAAAATGTAGGCATCGTAGAAAATTGTTCACAAATAATTTTTTATTTTTTTTTTGTTGCATGTAGAAAATTCTCGACAGTAAAATGAAAAACTTTCTACGTTTTCTATGGTTTCTAGACAGAGAGAATATCGCCATTACTGATTTTTAACACTTTTATAGTTTTTGTTTGTGTTGAGGCATATTTCGCTCCTAAATTTTATTCACCTTATTTTCATTACTCCATTTTCTTTATTTTTATAAAATTTTTCCTCAATATAATTATTCGTTTTAATCTATTTAATATGGATTAGTTTTTTTGCCATCTATGCCATTTTATTTAGTTTGTATTTTAGTTCTACTTATAAAGAAAAGTTTTAAAAAGAAATAACACTTTACTCGAAAATTTTATTAAACTTGTAATTAAGTTTATGAAAATTATGCGATAAATGCCTATTTGTAAATGAAAATATAAAATAGTAAAGATCAGCAATTAGAGAGTTTTTAAGGGAAAAGAGAAAAAAACCTAGGTTATAAATACTTGAAAAAAAAAAAGATATTATCACTGCCAAAATAAGTAAAATGACTGATTACTTTAGTTTAAAAGAATTATGGGGGTGAAAATGTAACAAAAATAGAAATTAAGAATAACGGCAAGGGTAATCACAACTCAAGTCAATTGATTTGAGCAAAACATAAAAATGAATGTACTACAACTGTGACGGTCCACACTAAAACGAAACTTTTTCATATGAAAGTCATAAACAAATGTTTCGCTTTTGTGTGGTAGAGGTCCAAATATACAATTCAAAAGCATACCAGCAATTATAAAAATAATCATAAATGTTGTCTTGTAGTATCCGTTTTTTTTAAGAAATCGATAAAAAATTCGACATACGTGTCTATGCGTACTATGGTGTCGTAAAAAAATTGTTTAAAAAATAAAAAAATACTATTGATAATATTATTCACATATTGATGTTGCAATCACAATATTAACAAGTAATTCAACTTTATTCCTTAGTAGGTGTGTGTAAAGATTTTTTTATTAAAAAGTTGTGAGCTTGCTTATAAAGAGGGTTACTTAAATATTCAAATGTAAATATACAAAACATTTGATGTGAAATAAAACATTAATATGATATTAGCATCAACTACACAAAAATACTAATTAGTAACATTACACTTACATTTACTTTTTAATTTATCTGTTGCCAACATTATATTAAACGATAACTGAAACTATTCTTTTTTTATTCTCAGTATTCACTCATGGCTTGTCGTTTCCATTATGTTAACTTTTCATATAAAACTATCAAATAACAATTTATTAAAACAGAACATGTTAAAATACTACATTGAGTCAGTTGTTTCTACATAAAATGACCACTGAAAATATTCTTTGTGAACTTAAACCTAAATATTGTTATTTTATTATATTATTCGACCTTGAAACAAAAAATTGCATAACAACATTTGTTACAACAATAACGAAAAAAAATTTTCAAATTATCTTATTTTTATTTTTCATGCTGCGTACCATAGTTGGAGGTAGTACACTAAATTTTCATTTGGCGCCAAAAGTTAAATAAAAATGTATATTTTATGCACTCAAAAAGTTTACAAAACTGCCGCTCTAAGAAAATTGTTATCTCTTTAATAAAAATATCAATTTCAACATTCTTGTCACATTTTTAAATATTCTATTCAATAATACATCGACTATGAAAAATGTAGAAACCATAGAAAATTGTTCACAAATAGATTTTTTTGCTCCGTGTAGAAAACTTTTAACAGTAAAATAGAAAACTGGGTTTTTAATGGTTTCTAGACAGAGAGAATACTCCTAATGTAAACGGGCGAGCCAACAGTTCAATTCACAAGAGTGTCGTATTCATGTAAAATTTTAAGATTTGATGATTGCATACGGCTTGTGAATGCCTAAATTTCTTTAAATAATATTTTCTCATGCAACTGAAATCTATATATATAAAAAGAAGTGTACATTTTGATTGTCACTCCATAACTCGAAAACGGCTATACAGATTGCCATGAAATTTTTAGGAAATATACAGGAAGGAGAGATGATGGTTAGTTGATTTTGAAATCCCAAATCGGTTTAGCCATATATATATATAAATCAAATTCTGTGTGTGTGTGTGTGTTGGCTATGGAAACGTATTTCACACACATCAATCATCACCAAATTTTGGTTATGGGTTCCTTCGATCAACGGGAAGGTTTTAGGCTAAAAATAATTTCGATATATAAAAGGGGCGTGGCACCTCCCATACAAATGGAATCTTTGGTACTGCATACCTTTGAAGGATATGAGGCCAATCCCTAACACCACCAAGAAAATGCGGAATTTGCAGAAAGGAGCGTGGCACCTCCCATACAAATGGAATCTTTAGTAATGCATAAATTTGAAGGTATACATGCCAGAACATTGAAATTCAGTAAGGAGTGATATGAGGTCAATCCCTAACACCACCAAGAAAAGGCGCAATTGCGAAAAAGGGGGCGTGGAACCTCCCATTCAAATGGAATCTTTGGTACTGCATAACTTTGAAGGTATACATGCCACAACATTGAAATTCAGTAAGGAGTTATATGAGATTAATCCCTAACACCACCAAGAAAATGCGGAATTGGGAAAAAGGGGGCGTGGAACCTCCCATTCAAATGGAATCTTTGGTACTGCATAACTTTGAAGGTATACATGCCAGAACATTGAAATTCAGTAAGGAGTTATATGAGATCAATCCCTAACACCACCAAGAAAATATGGAATTGGGAAAAAGGGGGCGTGGCACCTCCCATACAAATGGAATATATTATACTGCATATATCTGGATGTCGTAATGGTAGGATAATTAAAATTGGTAAGAAGCTATGTGACGTTAAGTCCTAAAACCTCCATTAAAATGTGGAATGGGGAAAAACTATGGCTGCCGTACAAACTTAAGTTATTGTAACACCTAAAGTTTGACTGCATTGTTGAGTTTAGCTGTTATGCCTTTTCGACGTTTAGTAATCTGCCGCTGTTAAAAAAAATTTTTTAGTCTATCTACATTTTCTATAAAAATCAAATTCTGTGTGTGTGTTTCCTATGAAAACGTGTTTGCTATACTTCGATCATCACCAAATTTTGGCTCGAGGTTCCTTCGATCAAGACGAAAGTTTTTCATATTTCAGAAGTAAGAATTTTAAATTTAAATGTTTTTGTTTTTTGGCTATGCGAAAGAACTATCTTAGCTCCCAAAAATGATCATGTTAACAAGATCAATGATCGCTTTCAAAATCAATTTCCTGGTGAAGTGACGAAATATAAATCGATCGACACAGTTACAGATGAAGATAAAATTGTGAATTATCCAAATGAATTTCTATACTCCTTAGAACCAAAAGGAATGCCTGCGCATATATCAACTTTGGAAATTGGCTCACCAGTCATGCTTCTTCGGAATGTAATCAAAGCAACAATCATCAGCGGTAAAAGCAATACAATAATATAAAATAAGATACAATAAGATACAAGAATAAAATGTTTTAACAGAAAATTTCACCAAATATGCGTACAAAATTCAATTCAATTTACAGAACAAAAAATTAATTATCAACAAACAAAACAGAAACAATAACGCAACATCCATTCGATCTCGGGCGTTACAACGTGCGCCTGGTAAAGCTAGTTTACTATAAAATTGAGCAATGTCAAAACCCCATTAGTGAAAAATTTTTCTACTTCACTACCACTATAGCTGAGTGAGGCTGATATTTTTTGCATTACCACTCAATTGTTAGTGAAGGATGGTGCATTTCTGCACTATCCCCAACTCTGTTGCGTACTTGTAACTTGAACCACTAAACGACAATTTGCTTTCAAAAGGATTTCTACATTATTTTAATTTTTTTACAACACAAGAAATAAATCATTGGGTTAACACAAAACAATAATTATAAAACAATGTATGCACATGTTCGATAAACTATATAAACTAATATGTTATATTTATCTAAAAATAATATTAAGTGTTTAGGAGTTTTGAAAAGATCATGAAATAACACGTAGAGGTTAAGAAACACACAACTATTGAGAATCATTTTAGAGATCAAGGGATCTTTTTTGTTACACGATTTTCTCCTGAAAAATCAATCTCAAAATCTTTAAGATTTGGTACCTTTTGTTCTATTTTTACTTATTCGCTTTCGTCTTGTAAAAAATCAATTTTCACACTGTGCGGCACTTTTTTTAGCCAACTCTCTCTGTATTCTCCTCAAATATGCGTCTGACTTACAGATGCCGTTGAAAATTGGTGCAAATCTCGCCGGAGGTATACCTATCAAGTCATTATGACTTGCAATCCTCACAACTTCAAGTATCTTCTTAGTTCATCGCAATAGTTTAATTTAGATTATTTTTTTATTAGTAAAGGAAGTAACTTTCAAAATATAAACTCGGCGTTTTCGTGTATCATATTTTTTCATAGTTTCTGAGTTCCTTAAATTAAATTTGGTAAGCGCAGTTTTATCAGTCAAATACATTTAAAAATCATACGAGCAATTAACTTTCACTAACAAACTTCTAAATGCCGAGCGCAGTGTAAATAAAATTACCTAATTTTTACCCTTTAAATGCATCGAAAGTTTTTGTTTCAATGCATATTCTAATCGCCTTATTCATAAAAAATAAAATATGTTTATAAAGCTCTAAAGCTAAAGGAAATTTGTATGTAAATGTCATTTTAAAAACCTTTTATATTTTTTAATAAAAAAATTCGAAAAGTTATAGACACAAAAACACCTTAAAATTTTGCATTTTAATAATCTAGGTTTTTTATATTAATTCTATACTATGGTAAGATGATCAAAACTTCAAAACATTCAAACACACAAATTTGCCTTCAAAATTTTAGATATTCGTCATAAAACTTATGAAACAGAAAGTATATACATAGCTCAAAACATGAGCGAAATATAACCAAAATTATGGAAAAAGTAAGTACGACAGAGCATTAAAATTAAATTTAATATTAAACACTGTTCAAAATCTGGGAAATTACAAAAAAAAAAAAAAACATAATAGGATAGGCATTCAAAGTACATACATAAATATTTTCAATTAAAATCGACAGTTGAAGGTGAAGTATAAACTACCTCAAATTTTGCATGGAATAACTGAAAGTTGAAAAATAAAAACAAAAGAAAGAAAAAAGCAAAACAGAAACATTAAAGACCATATGTAGTAAGAAAAAAAAAAGACACGAAAAAGAAACATTAGATACAAAATTTACTTTTTTACCATTCAATACACAAAGGACAAAGGCAGAAAAATACAGATGAAGGAGATTCGGAAATAAGAGAATAACAATTTGGTACTTTGAATGAAAAACCTTGGCTAACTTCATTCGAAAACTATAAGCTAATGTTTCACGTATTTTTCCGTTAGCCTCTCTAAAACCTTACTTGGGTTCTATTTTTTTATTTTTTAAAACATACGCTTTGATTCACATAACACATTATCAAATTAAAAAGCATCATAGTCATTGTACAATAATTTTACCATGATCATAATTATACACTCTTATAAAGTATTGCTTTTTTATGTGTCGTACAATTAAAAAATCAAAAACACTTTACATTGTAAATAAAAGCTTTCTATGTAATAGATGCAGCTTTTGTTTATTTTCATTTACATTTGATTTTGCGATAGGAACTTTTATAAAACCAATCAGAAACAAAATTTCTAAATCAACAGATTTTTTAAAATATAAGGCTATAACATTCATTGCAAACATTTAAGGAACAATTTCTTACCGATTTATTTGCGCACATCACCTGTATGTTATGTATATTAATACTAAATATATTTATACGAACAATGGAACTCAAAATTTTAAGAGACATTTTGTTTCTCAAATTTTCCCCTGTTTAACTAAAAGGTAGATTGAGGAAGAAATATTTTAGCATGGTACATAACACAACACTTGCATATATTTAGTATTGAATAAGTATAATTATAAACCCATACAAATATATATATATATATCAATAGTAATTGCATTGTAGTTATTAATCAACAAAAATCTTTAATTTAATTCATACTTATACAAACATAAATTTGAAGATACCTATTGTACGAGTAATATGAATATATATAACAAATATATAGAATTGTAAATTGATTGTATAAATTCAAAAGTGTTTTCATGGGCAAATAAAATTTGTCTGGGGGTAAGTGTTTAAGTTGTTTGCTTATAATAATACATGCTCTTTGCTTGTTCGATTCGCAAATAATTTTTTTCAACACCCTTCTTTGAATTTGTGAATATTTTGAATAAGTTTGCGTAAAACCGGATTATTACGAGACCAGGTAGAATCCCTGAATGAATTTTCACGATATACATATTTACATAGGTACACGGTTAGATAGTTGAGGCTACATTTTAAATATTTTATCGGTTTAAGCAATTTTTCAAACTTTTTTTCCTTAATTCAAAACCTCCATTTATTACTCTGTTTTAATTTTATGGGGTTAAAAATATTTTAAAGTTAATCGAACAAAAAACCTGGTTTACATAAACCGAGATTATCATAATTTTCGTTCTTAATCAGTAATCACACCACTTGATTTCCCATACAAATGTTTCCTTTCGATAATCGTTAGTTCTGAAATAATTTCAGAGATAGCTATTTATTTTTCTTAATTCTAGAAACATATCTCAGGTGTCTTCCCTGAACAGAAGTATGAAATAAAAGAGAAATCTGGAAATGTGACAGTTAATAATCTAGTTCGTAGAGATATAACATTCATACATGAGCTGATATATTAGCTATTGTGAATTTTTATTAGATTAGGGAATGCGTAAATGTGGTCTTAGGGGGTTGGCCTTAGACCATGTTATATAGGAGGGGCCAAGTGTCGATAAATGTTGGCAGAGGTATCTTAAGGCATTTTTTGACGTCCGTATTCAAATCCGAAATCGGAAATAAAATATTTTGACATATAAAAATATAGGCGGCACATGGACGCGCATTGAAGAAATTGCCATGGGTGAGTCCAGCTACGCAAGCTACACTATTTCTGGGCAGAAGATGTTCTCGTATGTATTTGTATACGTAAAACGAAAACTCACAAACACCTCATTCAAATTTGAAACTATTTTTTGCTATACGCTTCAAATCACGTTTTTCTATACCTCTCCCAGCCCTTTTAAGCATGTTTTAGCAGTCGACCGCATATTTCGTTGTTGTCTTAACAGTGCTTCGCTTCAAAGCGACAATGGATTTTATTGTCGTTTTTCTTTCTGAAAATAATGTCGCCTTGTTGGTTCCTCTCAGCTCAGCGCGATAACCTCCGAAGTGATCTAAGGCCGAGCTTCTCCTCCAATTTGCGTCGTGCTACTCTTGATTTTCCCTACAAATTGGCATGTTTTATGCCGACTCCGAACGGCATCTGCAAGGCAGATGAGTTTTCACTGACAGCTTTTCATAGCAGAAATACACCCGGAGCGCTTGCCAAACACTTCCGAGGGGCAACCCCGCTTAGAAAAATTGTCTTCTAATTGAAAAACGTTATTTCTAAAATTTTGATGTTGCTTTGCCCGGGTGTGAACCCAGGGCATACGGTGTGCTAGGCGGAGCACGCAACCATCACACCACGGTGGCCGCCAAGATTGTTTGTTCCTCTTACAAAATAGTTTGCACTGCCTTCAAATAGAGCCATTTTGCATAGCTCAGGTGACCTAGTTCGAAAGTTAGATTTTAGGAGTGCAGCATGAGGGTAACATTTTTTTCGGAAAAGAAAATTCCGTTATGGCGCTGTCAAAGTGGAGCAACGCGACCAAAGCTTTTATGCCAAGCATATCGTTGATGGGTTAATGATTTTCTTCTTTGTTTTAAGTTCGTTCCCTTGTTTTCTAGATACGTCGTGCTACGACATCACTTCTAGGCCCGACACATACAATTTTTTAAGCAGCATCGTGCACTGACATATGAGTAGATTGCATGAAGAGCGGCAAATAGCGCATCACAAGCGCCATCTGACAAATAAAAATAGCCAACTTTTAACTTTTGTCGCACGCAAAGGATAAAAAGAAGAATTTGGCTATTCTCGCGTTCCAATGAACAGTGATCCCGACACAGATAAAGATTTAAAATGCAAATGCAACAACAATGTGATCCAGACACCGATAAAAATTTAACATGAAAATGCAACAACAATGTGATATGTGTGATATGGATCAATTTGTTGTTGCCTTTTCATGTTTAATTTTTATCGGTTCCTAGATCACTATTCATTGGAAGGTGAGGTATGAGTGCTGTCATATTTTGCAAGTGTCATTATTTTTCCCTCTCGTTAGTACTATGCTAACATATTTCACAATTAAAAACTGCATTTTAATAAATGAAGAAGAGCTAAAATATGTAAGCAACTTTTTTTCATGTATAACGATAATAGCCGTGTTTTTTTTACACGCGTATACGTTTCGTTTGCAGGTGAAAAAACCCCATCGTCGCTTAGATAATGCTTAGGAGACACATCTAGCGGCAGTGGTTAAACAACTAGCTACAGCACAGGGTGTATCGAAAAGCGGAGACACAACCCTCTGTTGTATTTCTGTGTATAACATATAGCTGAATCAGTTGTGATAAATAGCGGACGCGCATAGAATACATATAATTAGTGCAGAGAGTGCAACATAGACACATATTTCAGTTACATCTGAGTATAATGCGTATTGAAATTTAGTAGTACTAATTTTATGCGTAGCAATTTCTAAAAGCTAAATTAAACTTCCTTAACCCTAACGCCATAGCCGTAACCACACCCATATCCATAACCATCTCAATGTGATCGATTAATGGTGCCTTAACCTAAAAATCGTGAAAATTTCATAAAAATAAAGAAAACGCAAAAAATTACAAACATATTCCACAAAAAATTAGTCTCTTAGTCATAACGTATCCAAAACAATGAAGAAAATCTACAAAAAGTTATTAAATTCACCAACTCAAATATTTTTAGGTTATGAATATGGTGAGAAACCAAAAACCAATTGATTGGCTATGGCGTTAGCGTTATGGTATGGCACCATTAATCGATTACATTGATTTCCATAAGGTAGGTTCGATCAGCTGTTTTATCTGGTTATGGCTTTATGGTTATAAGTCACCATTAATTCGCCCTTAAGGTGTATTTAAAGTTCGTCGCTTAGCAGTCCATATAAGGCTTAAGCGTAAACGTATATAGATGTGAAAAAAACACAGCTAATGTTTGCAACAGTGCTTCGCGAAATTTTGTATATGAATGGACAAGCCAAAATTACTTTCAACTGTTTCTTCCTTTTCGTACTTAACTCCTAATCGGTAATTAAATAACTCATTTTTTCATAGAAATTTTTCCTTCGATAGATAGTTATGAACAAATTTGAGAGATGCTGATTTTCATAGACAGATTTTTTTTTCATAGGCGCATAGTCATAGTCAAAATAAAAGATTTAAAATTTAGTTGCAGCTTTTTGACATAATTTTGTATGAGCTATCTGTCAAAAAAGCTGCAACTAAATTTAAAACCTATTTTATTCTGACTATGACTATGCCCCATAGTCTTTAAGTGGAAGCACAAAAGAGCAATATGAAAATTTGACAGCTAATAATCCAATGCCTAGGGATGGGATATATGTGATTTACTGTAGATTAGGGATTGTGGCGATGTTCGCTTCTGCAGCAAGGCCGAGCCCAATGATGTTTTACCAAAGAGGATAAATATAATAAGAGCCACAAGGCTACGAGTGGCGAGTAACTCGCTGGAAATTAAAAAAATGCATGCCTATTGTTTTCCATGAGGGACATTTTCAATCGTCTCGCATTTATCCATGTCGTGTAGGCACCTTATGCAAATGTGATTTTTGGAAAGAGAATTAATTAATTAAATACAGTCGGAAAAATAAACACAAATATCACACGAAAAGGTATAGACATTTATGCACATCTCGCCCAAAAAAAATCCTGCGAGTACCCTAACAAATAACATTATGCAAAGTAACGAGTGACGTCTCTTATTATATCTATCCTCTTTGTTTTTACATATAACTGCGTTCAACATATTCTTTTGCATGATGTGTATATTGCACGCATTTTTATGGAGAACGGCGAATCGAGCATTACTAGCGCCATCTGACATCAAAAAGTACATATCGTCCCACTTTTGTTGCAAGCAAATTATAAGAAAAAGAATTCGACATACGTTTTGGCTTTAAGTGCTTTCACCCTTGCAAGTGAACTTATTTTTGCGAATTTTTTTTATGTACATTGGCAAGGCGAAGTGAGTTTCAATCGCTAAGTCTGAAGTTCTTTTATATATTTATAAGCTTATTGCCCTAAACGCATCTATATATCCTGTTATGCTAACTTAACCGAGTGCCTGTTAGACATAAAGGGCCAATTAATGGTGACTTATAACCTTAAAACCATAACCAGATAAAATAGCTGATCGAACCTACCTTATGGAAAACAATGTTATCGATTAATGGTGCCATACCATAACGCTAAAGCCATAACCATACCATAGCCAACCAATTGGTTTTTGGTTTCTCGCTATATACATAACCTAAAAATATTTGAGTTGGTGAATTTAATATCTTTTTGTAGATTTTATTCATTGGTTTGGATACGTTATGACTAAAGGACTTATTTTTTGTGGAATATGTTTGTAATTTTTTGCGTTTTCTTCATTTTTATGAAATTTTCACGATTTTTAGGTTAAACTAACACACTTGTACTTTAGCTATCATCCGGTGGCAAAATCCTGAACCAGATAAATAATTTTGCATGTAAATGAAACAACGATTTGAGCCAGATAAATCCAGATAGAAGTCTGGTTCAATTTGTGAGCCAGATAATTTGTTAATTACTTCTTTTTAGGTTGGCAACGCGGCCTTTAATATACCTACTTTTTCAAAAATAGATGTCGCTGCTTAGCCTTTCGCCCTTTGAGTTAAATGAAAAACAGCGGCGACATCTGCCTATCACATTTCACGTGTGCGAAAATTTCACGACATCTGCTTCTCAAGTCTCTCAATGATCCAGAGCATTCCCGTGAGAATTGAGCGTGAGCCGGAGCTGTAAAACTCACTGAAAGACGGCAATTGTAAACTTTACCAAGTAGCGCTCCTAACAGCGATCGCTCAAAATTTGCACACACACACAAACATCACTAACGGTCATATTACGGAAATCTTAGGGAAGTTGAAGTTAAATTTTTAAACCGACATAAAATGTTATAATTTTGGAATATATAGCATCTAGGACACCTTAATTGCAGTAATTGAAAGAAAATTTTGCTTATATTCAAGTATTTATTTATTTTTTCTAAATTTATTTTTATACTGTTTTCACACAGACGGCTTATTGAATAATAAAGGCAGTTTTCTACATTGACGCTTATTGAGCTCAATCTTCCCTACAAAATTCGAATCTATTATTATTTAATTAGTAGCTAATCGAATGCCTAATGAAGTCAAAAGCACAATGCAACTCTGTTGGCAGCCTTCCGCTTCTTAGTTTTTGGTGTTTTCAGTGCTTAAAAATGTCATTTGTCAAAGTAAGTGTCATTGTCTCCATGGCGGAACGATACAAGGTGGCCGCAGCAAGGTGGAACAGCTGATTATAACCTTTTTTTATTTAATTTGATACATCAACTTCCGGTGCAGTACGATTGTGACATTTGTCCATCGAATTTACAAGTACATGGAATTTTTTTTTGTTTGTAGGTATGTCACCATGCTGCCACCTTGTATCGTTCCGCCATGATTGTCTGTTGTTGTTGTAGCAATGCTCGTCCCACCTAATAGCCGCGACCGATCACAAATTGTCATCAATATCCTCTAACGGGAGTCCAAGGAAACTTGCCGTTTCAACAGGGGTGGACCATAAGGAAAGGGGTGTTAGAGGCGTTGGTTCCACATTACAATTGAAAAGATGGTTGGTGTCATGTGGGGACACATTGCAAGCGGGGCATACATTTTGTATGTCGGGGTTGATTCTGGATAGGTAAGAGTTTAACCCGTTACAGTATCCAGAACGAAGTTGAGCAAGAGTGACACGCGTTTCCCTGGGGAGTATGCTTTCCTTTTCCGCAAGTTTTGGATAATTTTCGTTAAGCACTGGATTCACCGGGCAATTCCCGGCATAAAGGTCCGACGCCTGTTTATGGAGTTCACCAAGGACCTGCTTGGGTTTTTTCACTTTATACGGCTGGGTTCTCAGGTGCCGTATTTCCTCAAAATGCTTACGGAGATGACTCCTTAAACCCCTTGGCGGTGCTGGTTCATCAATCAGATGTCTGTTGGGATGCCCAGTTTTCTGGGTATTCAACAGGAACTGTTTGGTCAGCATCTCATTTCTCTCCCTGATGGGGAGTATTCTCGCTTCATTATGCAGATGGTGTTCTGGGGACATAAGAAGACAGCCCGTGGCGATTCTGAGAGCAGTATTTTGGCAGGCCTGTAGTTTCTTCCAGTGGGTGATTTTTAGACTTGGCGACCATATGGGTGACGCATAGCACGTAATCGGCTGGCTAATTGCTTTGTATGTAGTCATGAGCGTTTCTTTATCTTTTCCCCAAGTACTGCCAGCGAGGGATTTGAGGATTTTGTTACGGCTCTGAATTCTCGGAACAATTGCGGCTGCGTGCTCACCAAAATGTAGATCCTGATCAAACGTCACACCCAAGATTTTGGGGTATAAGACAGTCGGTAGCGTAGTGCCATCGACGTGGATGTTCAAAATGGTCGACATTTGGGGCGTCCATGTTGTAAATAAGGTCGCGGAAGATTTAGTCGGTGATAATGCCAGGTTTCGCGAGGCGAAAAAACTGGAGGGATCAAGGAGGTAGCCGTTTATTTTATTGCATAGTGCGTCGATCTTTGGGCCTGGGCCTGTGGCCATTATTGTGCAGTCATCGGCGTAGGAAACGATTGTGACTCCTTCCGGTGCTGAACGTAGCTTAGATATGTAGAAATTAAACAAAAGTGGGGATAGGACACCACCCTGTGGCACCCCTTGTTTAATTTTCCTTGGTTTTGATGTTTCGTTTCTAAATTGCACCGATGCCTGCCGACCACCCAGATAATTTGCGGTCCACCTTTTAATACATGGGGGAAGGGTAGACCATTCCAGGTCCTGCAGTAACGAGCCATGGTTGACCGTATCAAAAGCTTTTGATAGATCTAGCGCTACGAGTACTGTTCTATGGTGGGGGTATTGATTTAAACCGCAATTTATCTGGGTGATAATGGCATTTAGCGCGGTGGTAGTGCTATGGAGTTTTCTGAAGCCATGCTGATGAGGGGATAGCTGCAAATTTGCTTGGAAATAAGGGAGCAAAATGGCTTCAAGCGTCTTTGCCACTGGCGATAGGAGAGATATCGGACGATACGACTCACCTATGTTAGCTGGTTTCCCAGGCTTTAGTAGCGGGACCACCTTGGCCATTTTCCATTTCTCAGGTATGACAAAAGTGGAAAGAGACAGATTGAAGACATGCGCTAAATATTTGAAACCCTCTTTCCCTAGGCTTTTAAGCATCGGCATGGCTATGCCGTCTGGGCCCACTGCTTTGGATGGTTTAGCACGACAAAATGGCGTCCTCAACCTCTTTAGCGGTGATGGTGATTGGTAACGCGCTGAATTTGTGTTTATGTGCGTGTCTATTGGCTCTCCGCCTATCTTTGTCGACCGTAGGATGCATTATATATTGTCGGAAGAAAGCGCTCGCGCATTTTTTCGTGTCCGACAGCACTTTGTCGCCAAAAGCGATGGAAACTTTGTCTTTGTGCTTAGTCGGATTCGATAAGAACTTTACGGTGGACCAAAGTTTACACACACCGGTAGAGAGGTTACAACCTCTTAGGTGCTCCTCCCATTTCGCCCGCTTGTGTTCATCCACAAGCAATCTGATGCGTTGGTTTATATCCCTTATTTGGGGGTCGCCTGGATCAAGCTGTCTTATAAGGTCACGCTCTCTCGCTAAGTTTGCGGCCTCCGCCGGGAAGTGGGGCCGGATTTCGGGAACTCTCCCGGCGGGAATGAAATGTGCCGAGGCGGATTTAATGACCTTACGGAAGGCACGCTCCCCTTGGCGGACATCAGTCGGGATAGGGAGGGCAGCAAAGCGGCTGTCTGTAAAGGATTTATATTCTTCCCACTTTCCTTTTTTGAAGTGTATGAAAGTGCGTTTTTCAGTGACGATGAAGTCGGCGGTACGCTCAAGCGAAATAAGTATGGGCAGGTGGTCGGATGCCAATGTTACCATCGGCTGCCAGTTGACGCAGTTTACGAGTTCTGCGCTCACGATTGAGATATCTGGCGAGCTGTGACAGCTTCCTACCATACGTGTGGGGGCGTCTCCGTTTATTGTGCAGAACGTCGTTTCTTCTATTTGATCCGCCAACATCTCACCCCTACTGTCCGCCCGCAAGTTTGAGTGCCATAGATCATGATGGGCATTGAAATCGCCTAAGATAATGCGATTGTTGCCAGTGAGTAAGGCCCTGATATTAGGGCGGTATCCACTGGGGCAACAGGTGGCAGGAGGGATGTAGATGTTGATGATTTCTAGGTTTGCATCGCCTGACCGGACAGATAGGCCTTGACGTTCTAAGACATTGTCCCTGCGGTCGATGCCAGGATCAAATATATAATATTGCACAGAGTGGTGTATGATAAACGCAAGACCGCCTCCATTTCCGCTCTCGCGGTCTTTCCTGTGGACATTATACCCAGAGCAGGCGCTTAGGCGTAGACTACGGGACGCCCTTGGGCGTGAACAGCAAGGAGCCACAAAAGATTTATAAAAGTTACGTGGACGTCGGGTTTTGGGATCAAGCCCAGAACAACCTGTCCGATGCAACCATCCCTTGCACGAGACACACTGAACAGAGTATGACCGTCCTAAAAATATTCTTTTCCGGCAGATGCAGCAAAACCATTTCTCAGGACCGGGGTCAGGAGACGGACCCGGATTGGATTCGATGCCTTCCCGGAGTAAGAGAATATGGAGCAGTCCTGCTGCAAGGAGCTGCTGGGAGGATGACAATTTGTGGGAGGGACGAAACAAATTAGATGGGGTCACACTGAAATGACAGTCCTTGGTCGGGAAAAATCCCGATTTGCTCCGGTACACAGAACCGACTGCCTTGGGAAGCGATGATTGTCTGTCATATAGCATTGCCATTTTATTCGCTTGACATTTCATCCTTCATACTAATCGAGCAGTTACTTCTGTGTGAAAGCAAAAAATTTACGATTTCATTAGCAGGTGAAATGAGATCATTAAGTTTCTGTGTGAAAACAGTATGACATGAGATGTAAGTTTCTGTGTGAAAACAATATTAATATTGATGCAATGATTGAAGTTATATTAATCCAATGCAACTCTGCTCTTCGTACTGTTCTTCATTTTACTCCATTCGAGTGTCTCTTTCACTGAATTCAAGTGCCTTCCACCATTGTGAATGATGGAAAAGTGTGATCTCTTCTGCATAAACGTCAAAATTTCAAAGTGATTGGATCACCTGATTCGTATTTGACCATCGCTGTCTCATTCTGTATCTCTTTCTATCACCCGCTGAAGATAGGCGCCGCCATATTGAACAGCTTGTCAAAACGCTGAAAAGTAGCCATATTGAACAGCCTGTCAGGCAGTTGACAGATAAGAGAACTCACTTTGTCATCATTCACAATGCCTTCCACTCTATTCGCAACATAACCTCAATTTAAGGCTCCATTACTGATACTTAGCATAGACTTGACTTGGCTTGAGAACTGTCACTTACAGTTCTGTTAAATGAACATTAAAGCTGATCACATTCAACAAGGCGTCTACAGACCACAACTACAATAAAGCAAAGCTTGACGAAAACCGTAGCCAAGCATTGACTTCTTGATTACTTTGAAAGCGGCAGCCACCAATATAAATTACAGAAAATAGTAGCGAAAAATTTTGAAAAAAATGTTAATTATGTTAAAAAACGCCCAAAATAGTGATTTTAGCTTTTATTATCTGTTATTTACTTCTATTTAATATATATTGACAAAATAAAAAGGACGCCACCTACTCTCGCTTCCCAAAAATAGAATTAGGTTTAATATGGCTACAACGGCTTTCGTGATTGATTGTCGTGCTGCTCTGTCGCGCCGAAAATAACGACGCTCATAAGAACATGTGTAAAAATAATATGACAGAGGTGGCGGCTACACTGCCGTCGTGAATGTGATCAGTCCTATTGCATGTTACTGATCACTCAAAACTTAGCAAAACTTAACTTAACTTAAGGCTCCATTACTGATACTTAGCATAGACTTGACTTGACTTGCGAACTGTCACTTACAGTTCTGTTAAATTAACATTGCATGTTACTGATTACTCAAAACTTAACTTGACTTAGAAGTCTGTTGAATTTTGATTTTCTATGTAAGTTCTAAGTGACGTTTACATTTTGAGATGCCATTTGCTTGTTTTCATTTCATTTTCACATTTTGTCATACAAGTTGCCAAGTCAAGTCAAGACTATGCTAAGTATCAGTAATGGGGCCTTAAGCTGCCAAACTACATACTAAACAATGCACTTGTACTAACAACAATGCAAAAAAAACATGAGAAAATTCATGTGACGCGTCCATAAACCAGTGCAATTTGTTTTTGGAAAGTGCTGTCAAAAGCCAAATTTTACATGTGAAAATTGGTTTGATTATTTATTTAGAAATAAACAGCGACCAAAAAAATTCTAAAGTTAAGCGTACATTTTTAAGAAAATGTCATTTACATCAAGACTCTGTCGGATATTCAACTCGTCGGCAAATGTGCAGCGTTATGCAACGCGCGCGGTAATTGGCAGCCCACAAGCGGCATGGGCTTTGCGGTGGAATCAACATTTGGGCCGCACTGGTAAGATAATGATTTAAAAAAGTTATTGCCAATTACTTTCTATACTTTTCTACACCATTACAGACTTTCAAGTCGTGCGCTGCTTGAGTGCTGAAACTATAGCATCGGCGACTGTTGAAGACAAGGGACGTTTGCACACAATAATTCGAAGCACAGAGAAGCCGGTTGGTGCAGCTGATAAACACGACTTTCAAGCGGAAACACGCATGCTATTGGACATTGTCGCAAGGTCGTTGTATTCCGACAACGAGGTATTCGTCCGAGAATTAATATCAAATGCTAGCGATGCATTGGAAAAATTTCGTTACACTATACACACAGCTGGTGAAAATGAAAGTGACTATGAGTCAACAGATCGCCCGTTAGAGATACATATTGCTACGGATAAACAATCAATGCTATTGACCATTCAGGTAAATTATATAAATGAGAAGGTTGTATAGCGATATCAAAGTAAAATTGTTCCCTATGAATTTATCTCATTTAGGATACCGGCATTGGAATGTCGCGTGAAGAGCTGATCAATAATTTAGGCATGATAGCACGTAGTGGCTCAAAAAAATTTTTAGAACAAGTTAAAGAAAAGGGTGGTGGTGTTGAAAACTCATCAAACATTATTGGTCAGTTTGGTGTTGGTTTCTATTCAGCTTTTATGGTAGCTGATAAAGTTGAAGTTTTTACTCGATCATCTAAAGTAAATTCGCAAGGATATCGTTGGGCATCTGATGGTTCAGGATCTTATGAGATACAAGAAGCTGATGGTGTTGCACATGGCACTAAAATTGTCATACATTTAAAGCCAGAGTGCAGAGAATATGCAGATGAGGACCGAATTAGAGGTGGTTACTTAAAATGCCTTTTTTTTGAATATCTACAATAAAAAACGTTATATTTAGCGGTAATAAAAAAGTATAGCAACTTTGTTGGTTCACCTATATTCTTAAATGGCAAACGCGCAAACGACATTCAACCCCTATGGTTGATGGAACCAAAGGATGTGTCACAAGATCAACATAATGAATTCTATCGTTTTATCGGTAATACTTTCGATACGCCGCGTTTCGTATTACATTATAAGGTGAATAAAAGTATGAAGCAATGGCAGTTAAAAAAGCTAATTTTTGATTCACTTTCAGACTGATGTGCCACTCAGTATACGTGCCTTGCTTTATTTCCCTGAAGGCAAACCAGGTTTATTCGATTTGACACGTGAGGCCAATGTTGGCGTAGCACTTTACACTCGCAAAGTTTTAATACAATCAAAAACGGACAACCTTGTACCAAAATGGCTTCGTTTCATTAAAGGTTTGCAATAACTCACACTCTACAAACTGAAATATAAACCATATTTACACATTTGCAGGTGTCGTTGATTCCGAAGATATTCCTCTTAATCTAAGTCGTGAACTGTTGCAGAATAGCGCATTGATAAAGTTAGTGGTGTATATATACATTGTACCACATTTAACCATTTACTATTTTTATGTTCCATAATTTATACAGAAAACTTTCTAATGTGCTGGCAAGTCGTGTATTACGTTTTCTACAAGAGCGTGCCAATAAACAACCTGAAGAGTATGCAGCTTTTTACAAAGACTATGGCTTATTTCTCAAAGAAGGCATTGTTACATCAAATGACCACAATGAAAAAGAAAGCATTGCTAAGCTTTTACGATTTGATTCATCCAAGAACACCGATGGCAATCGCATTTCTCTTTTAGACTATTGCGCAAATGTTGGTGAACAAAAAGATATCTACTATTTAGCAGCACCAAATCGTATACTCGCCGAATCTTCTCCTTATTATGAAAGCTTAAAAAAGCGTGGCGTCGAAGTGTTATTCTGTTATGAGCCCTACGATGAACTGGTACTAATGCAACTGGCTACATTTCAAGGGAAAAAATTAGTATCTGTTGAAAAGGAGATGCGTGATGAAAGCGCCGGCGAAAAAGTCACTGATTATGGTGAAGGAAGTTTGTTGCCCACACAAATTGAGGAATTATTGCCATGGTTAAGTGAGAAATTGAAGGGTAAAGTAGTGAATGTCAAAGTGACTACACGACTAGATTCACATCCTTGTGTGATTACTGTGGAAGAAATGGCTGCTGCTCGACATTTTATCCGCACACAAAGTCATCAACTGCCAGAAGAAAATCGTTTTGCTCTTCTACAGCCACAACTGGAGATTAATCCTAGGTATTTATATTATTCAGATTTAGTATGCGTATTGAACTGGAATATATTTGGTAGCATACATGCCCTTTAGAAATTGATAAACATATATGAAAAAAAGATATTATAAAACGAAATCGCAAAAAAAACTTCTGCAAAATTAAACAAACTTATTATCTACTATTTTAGGCATGAAATTATTAAGAAACTACATAAACTACGCACAAGCGATCCTGAGTTAGCAGAACTGGTAACACAGCAACTCTTTGCGAATGCCATGGTAGGTGCTGGTCTGGCCGAAGATCCACGAACATTATTAATAACAATGAATGATTTATTAACAAAAGCTTTAGAAAAACATTAGCTTAGCGTGTTAATGTGCAATAGATTAAATTAGATATTACAATCATTTATCTTTATTGCCTTTTATTTGGCCAAAATTCCGGTGTTTTTTTGTGTGTACATGTACAAACTGAAATAAATAAAATACGAAAATCATAGTGATAATGCCAAATTTTCAAGCTGTTTGTTCTATTAGTGCACCATTAACGATTCCCTGTAAAATATACGAAATTTATCACTCCTGTAAAGCTATTAATTATACTACTCAACTAAATTGTTGTTAAAGTTTAGCGATTTTCATCACCAGATGGAGTGTAAGTCACAAAATTGTCGATTTTTTTATAGAATTGCCAAGTCTACCCTGGCCTGGAGTTGGGAGTTGAAGCAAATAACTAAGTGGTCCGCAAGCCCCGGCGTGGTCAGGGGCAGATGCCCCTCCAAAAAAAATATTGCGGAAGAAAAAAAAATTGTATTGGAATCTAGGATGTTCCCTCTGCTAATGGAAAATTTGACACCGTGCTTTATCGATACAGAATGTTGCTAAACAATAATCTTATCCCATTCGTAATATCCAAATAATCGGCTGTATAAGATAAGAAATGTATGGTGAACAGATGTAAGAATCACTTATTTCAACAATATATGACTTAAGCGAGTGACGAAATTTTAACCTTCTAGCCTTAAAAAAGGGGGCTGAAATCATAGTTTGCATGGGGTATATACTATATATACCACCGATCTCTAGGATTTTTTCAGACAACAATATATGCCATATACGTAAGCATTCCGTGAAATTTAGCGCCTCTATCCTTTAAAATGAGGCAGTAATTACGAAAAGTTTTTTATCAGAACAATCGGCTGTGGGGGATATATACTATATATACGACCGATCTCATCCATTTGTTCAGACAACAATATGTGCAATATACGAAAGCATATGGTGAAGTTTGAAGCTTCAATCTGATAAATTGAGGAAGATATGACAAAAATCCTCCTTTTCTGAAAAATCGGTTGTATGGAGGATATATGCAATAGTGGTCCGATCCGGCCGGTTCCGACAAATGTCTAATCGAACACCTAAATACACCCGCCCACCAAATTTTTTTAACATTCTCAAAAATTAGAGGTTTGCATACAAACAGACAGACAGATATGGCTAAATCAATTCAACTCCTCATCCTGATCATTTCGGTATACTTATTGGTGCGTCTATCTATTTTCCTTTAAGGAGCCAATTAAACTTCCTTAATCCTAACGCCATAGTCGTAACCATACCCATATCCACAACCATCTCCAATGTGATCGATTAATGATGCCTTAACCTAAAAATCGTGAAAATTTCATAAAAATGAAGAAAACGCAAAAAATTACAAACATATTCCACAAAAAATAAGTCTCTTCGGGATAACGTATCCAAAACAATGAATAAAATCTAAAAAAAGTTATTAAATTCACCAACTAAAATATTAGCTATTATCCGGTGGCAAAATCCTGAGCCAGATAAATAATTTTGCATGTAAATGCAACAACAACGATTTGAGCCAGATAAATCCAGATAGAAGTCTGGTTCAATTTGTGAGCCAGATAATTTGTTAATTACTTCTTTTTAGGTTGGCAATGCGGCCTTTAATATACCTACTTTTTCAAAAATAGATGTCGCTGCTTAGCCTTTCGCCTTATGAGTTAAATGAAAAACAGCGGCGACATCTATCACATTTCACATGTGCGAAAATTTCACGACATCTGCTTCTCAAGTCTCTCAATGATCCAGAGCATTCCCGTGAGAATTGAGTGTGAGCCGGAGCTGTAAAACTCACTGAAGGACGGCAAATGATTGAATTATTTATCTGGCTCAGGATTTTGCCACCGGATGATAGCTATTATGCCTACACATATGTACATACACGCAGCGGAGAAGCAACGCAAACAACATGCAGATATCTTATCTGAGATATGCAATTATAATTATGGAAGTGTCGCTCACAAACACACGCGCATATGAGAGCTATACACGTACATCTGTAGTTATAATTATAACAGATAACCAACTAGTAGATTCTAGAACAGAAGCGCCTAGAATACAACGAGGAAATCAAAGAGTGTAAAAGGCAGCATTAGTAGAGGCGCTACAATCAGTTTCGATTAAGCACGCTATCTGTCGGCCAATAGTAGAGTTATTTATTGTGAAGTACTTTAATAAAGGCCATTTCGCATTATTAAATATTGGAGTTATTTATTCAACAGTTTACTGATTCGAACTTAGCAGAAGGTTGCAAATAAGAGGATTTGCAGTAAATTCGTTACAATTGGTGTCAGAAGAGGAATTGTTGAATAAATTCCGAAGATTTTGAATACAACTTGGACGTGGCAAAGTTCAGTGAATTGAAGATCCAGCAACTGAAGGAGTTGGAGAGCCGTGGATTGAATACAAGCGACATTAAACTCGAACTTCAGGCACGACTACGCGAGGCAATGTAAGCAGAAGGAATTAACGTGGAAGAGTATGTCTTTCCTCTTGATGGCGAGGAGACAACAAAAATTGAAGAGAAAAATGAAACATCGCAGACAGTTACGAGCACATACTTGAACATGATATTGGCTGCAATATCTACACAAACATCGACAGTAACATCAATGTCGTCGCTAATGTCATCTCAACCGGAAGAACAGAAGACATATATGGAATCTCAACTAGAATCCCAGGAGAACCTATAACATCAAAGATGGAAACACAACTGAAAGAGCAAGAGGCACGCATAACAGTACAACTCGAAGCGCAAGAGGCGCGTATATCATCAGAACTCGAAGGTCGTATGGACGAGAAAATAACGCAGTTTGAGGAAAAAATCGAAGCCGAGGTGGATGCTTTGAGAGGTCGTATACAGAAGTTGCAATTAAATCGCCCAGCTGTTTCAGCAAGCAATACGAAAGTAAAAACTCCATCTTTTGGCGGCTCTGTTCCTTTCCAGGTGTTTAAGATTCAGTTTGAGAAGACCGCATCAGTGAACAACTGGAATACTGAAGATAAATTTGCTGCACTATTCGTGGCATTGAAAGGATCTGCTGCTTAAATCCTACAGACTATTCCCGAGGGAGAGTGGAACAACTACGAAACATTGATGAGCGCTCTAGAGAGGCGATACGGATGCGAACACAGGAAGCAGATACACCAAATAGAGTTGCAAAACCGCTACCAAAAAGCTAATGAGACTTTGCAGGAGTTTGCGTCAGATGTCGAAAGGCTTGCACATTTGGCGAATGCCGACGCACCCGTAGAATACACCGAAATGGTAAAAATTCAGAGCTTTATAAATGGCATACGGGACGTCGAAACGAAGCGAGCCACATACGCAAACCCAAAGCCAACATTTGCAGAACGGTATCAAACCAGCATACAAAGCTCATCGTGTGGAAGTGGAAAGACCAGATTGGGTAGACACAATTTTGGAAGCACTGAAGGGATCACAACAGAAAAATGCCGGAGTTCTTAAATGTTTCAAGTGCGGCAACCCAGGTCATATTGCACGACATTGCGGCACCGGTCCCAATAGCTCCAACAATGTGGGTCACCGTAAACGCAGAGCTGAAGGATATGAGCAAATCTCCAAGTCCACTCAATCGTTAAACTAAAGCGAGTCAGCCGCAAGGGGCGACAGCTGGCTACCTCAATTGAATGCGCCATAATCTCTATCTCACAAATTGGAAGAAGGTCAAACAATCTTACTGTCGGAGGACATGTGGATGGAAAGGAACGTTTACTGACTGTAGATACGGGTGCATCTCATTCCATCATTCGAGCGGATTTAGTCAACAAGAAAATAAGACCATTGCATGGAGCAAGATTGCGTACAGCCACTGGAGAAGACACCACGGTTCTAGGAGAAGTATCATGTGAAGTCGCAATTGGGAACGTCACGGTAGTACACAATTTTATAGTGGCAGAGATTGTTGATGAAATCATAATTGGAGTGGACTTCTTAATCGACCAAGGCATCAAGATCGACATGCAAAGCAAGACGATGAGATATAAGAACATGGATGTGCCACTTAATTTCAGCTACGAGAGAGGCTACAGCAGTAAACGAGTGCTGGTGGAAGAGAGTCAGCAAATACCACCAAAATCAGAAGCAGTCATCTGGGCAAAGGTTGATGGAGATTGTGGGACAAACAAATTGTGGGTTATCGAAGCAGCAAACAAATCAACACCGAACATACTTGTAGGAAAAATCCTGGCTATGACAAAATAAGGTGGACGTATTCCGGTAAGAGTACTCAATGAGTTCAAGTCACCACTCAAACTGACAAAAGGAGCTATATTGGGAAGATGCCAAGAGGCTAAAGTAGTTATTAACTGTGAACAGCTCCAGGAACACGTTTCAACTAGCAAGACTGATCTTTCAAATGACATCACGGCATGGACGGAGGGGCTAGATCAAGATTATCAGAGAAAGGCGAAGCAACTGCTCCTAAAGTACGCAAACATATTTGACCAGGATGGTTCCAAACCAGGCCGCACCAATGTTGTGAAACATCAAATTGACACTGGAGACGCGAGGCCGATACGTCAAGCTCCACGTGGTGTTCCACTGGCGAAGCGGGAAGTTGTGAGTCAAATTATACAAGAAATGAGCGACAGCGGCGTCATCGAACCATCAGCCAGTCCCTGGAGCTCACCGGTAGTGCTTGTAAAGAAGAAGGATGGAAAAATGAGGTTTTGCGTGGACTGCCGGAAGTTGAATGACGTCACGAAAAAGGATAGCTACCCATTGCCAAGAATTGACGACACTCTGGACTCGCTCTCTGGTACGAAATGGTTTTCCACACTGGACTTGAAAAGCGGCTACTGGAAAGTGGAGGTGAAGGAGGAAGACAAAGAGAAAACAGCCTTCAGCGTCGAGATGGTCTTTGGCAATTTACAGTAATGCTCTTTGGACTATGTAATGCACCAGCTACTTTCGAGAGACTCATGGATCAGGTATTGAAAGGACTACATTGGAAAACATGCTTGGTGTACCTGGGCGATATCATCGTATTGGGCAAGAACTTTGATGAACATCTTAAAAACTTAGAGGAAGTTTTCCAGAGAATAGCTGGCGCTGGTCTGAAGTTAAGTCCCAAAAAGTGTGCGCTGTTTAAAAAGGAAGTAAATTACTTGGGTCACAAGGTAACGACAGGGGGCATCTGCACTGCGAACGAAAAGATAGAGGCTGTAAAGGATTGGCCAAGACCACAGAACCTACATGAATTGAGAAGTTTCCTTGGGCTGTGCACATATTACCGCCGATTTGTACCAAATTTTTCCAGCGTAGCCCATAGCCTCCATGAGCTTACAAGAAAAAATAACGCTTTTGAATGGAAGAAGGAGCAAGAAGTGGCTTTCCAAACATTGAAGGAGCGGTTGTGCACTGCCCCAATGTTAGCATATCCGATTCCAGGATCAACATTTATTCTAGATACAGATGTGAGTGGATATGCTATAGGAGGCGTTTTATCACAACTAGTCCATGGACAGGAGAAGGTAGTTGCATATTACCGCCGTTCGATTGGAAAACCAGAGAGGAACGACTGCGTTACACGGAGAGAGCTTTTGGCATTGGTAGAGTGCATTAAACATTTTCACAAATACATCTACGGCCAGCGATTCCGTGTCAGGACAGATCACGCAGCGTTTAAATGGCTTCTGCAGTTCCGTAATCCGGAGGGAAAATTGGCACGGTGGATCGAGCGACTACAAAGCTATGACTTTTCCATTGAGCATCGAAAAGGTAGTACCCATGGAAATGCCGATGCAATGTCACGAAGACCATGTAGTTTGGAATGCAAGCACTGTTCAAAGTCCGAGGCTAAAGAAGACATTATAGATGTCCGGCTAATGACTATAACGTGTACGGATGAATGGGACAAGGAACAACTAAGAAAGTGTCAGCTAGAAGATACAGATCTGTCACATGTTATGCAAGGGCTCGAACGAAACGAAAGACCAAGCAGAGAGGAGATGTCAGCAGAGAGTCCCATTGCGAAGTTCTATTGGGCACAGTGAAACAGTTTAGAATTGATATCCGGTTGCTTGCATCGAGTATGGGAGAGTGAGGATGGTCAAAGAAAAAGGAAACTGATAGTTGTTCCCAGAAAGAGGATTCGAGATTCGGTTGCCGTCAGTCGGTCACTGAGTGTATTGCGAACTTCGAGGTTTGCAGCAGAGCTAAAGGGCCAAAAACCCGAAGTCATGGCCAGATGAAGCAATATAACTCAGGTGCGTCATTTGAAAGGATCGCTATGGGTGTCGCAGGTCCATTTCCTACTAGCAACTGCGGAAACAAATATGTACTGGTGGTTATGGATTATTTCAGCAAATGGCCACAGGTATACCAAATCCCAAATCAAGAAGCGGAAACTGTAGCAAAAGTGTTTATAAAAAAATGGGTTGCAAGGTATGGTTTACCAATGGAGTTACATTCTGACCAAGGCAGGAATTTCGAATCAGCTGTATTCCAGGAAATGTGTAAATCATTGGGCATTCGAAAAACATGGACAACTGCATTGCATCCTAAGTCCGATGGTATGGTGGAACGATTCAATAGAACATTGGAGGAGCACTTAAGGAAAGTAGTGGACAAGTTCCATAAAGAGTGGGATACCCGCATACCATTATTCTTGATGGCTTACCGATCAGCAGTGCTTGCCAGCTGATTTGAAGTTTTGGATAGATGCCGATGTGGAGAGAAATGTTAAGAAATCCACTGGTGATATGGAAGAAGAGCTGAGAGAAATACACGATCTGATAAGGCAACGAACAAAGATTATGAGTGACAAGATGAAAGCCAGATACGATAAAGTAATTAATTCGGAAGGTTTTCAGGAAGGAGATTTGATGCTGTTGTACAACCCACAACGAAAAAAAGGTTTGTCCCCGAAATTGCAGTGTAATTGGGAAGGCCCATACAAAGTTGTAAAACGGATCAACGATGTAGTGTACCGCATACAAACCAGCGGTAAACCACGAACCAAAATGAAAGTGGTCCATTTGGAAAGGCTGGCAGCGTTTAGATCGACTTAGGTGGAGGGCAGTGTAACGAATATTAGCAACACTAATGGTACTGTCATCTCTAAGCCGATGCTAAGCAGTGACGTGAATGCACATCAATAATGCAATCATTATGTCTACACATATGTACATACACGCAGCGGAGAAGCAACGCACAACCACACGCAGATATATTATCTGAGATATGCAATTATAATTATGGAAGTGTCGCTCACAAACACACGCGCATATGAGAGCTATACACGTGCATCTGTAGTTATAATTATAACAGATAACCAACTAGTAGATTCTAGAACAGAAGCGCCTAGAACATGCAACGAGGAAATCAAAGAGTATAAAAGGCAGCAATAGTAGAGGCGCTACAATCAGTTTCGATTAAGCACGCTATCTGTCGGGCAATAATATAGTTATTTATTGTGAAGTACTTTAATAAAGGCCATTTTGCATTATTAAATATTGGAGTTATTTATTCAACAGTTTAGTGATTGGAACTTAGCAGAAGGTTGCAAATAAGTGGATTTGCAGTAAATTCGTTACAGTATTTTTCTGCACTTATGGCATGAACTCGGGCTGAGGTGGGCTACTGCCAATGACAATTTGGGCGCATGATTCAATGTTTAAAGTAAATGGCGCATAGTCATAGTCAAAATAAAATAGCTTTTAAATTTAGTTTCAACTTTTTTGACAGATAGCTCATAGAAAATCATTTCAAAAGGCTGCAACTAAATCAAGGCCAAGGCGAATTCAGTACCAGGTCTTGTTATCCCTGCAGCTGATTGGTTCTTCTTGATTATTTTCCATGCAGCGTCTTGTTCTTTAATATGTCAGTCGATCAAGGCGAATTCATACCAGGTGGTGGCAAAGCGAATTCAACCAATTCGCCGTGCAGAAGAATGTCAAGTCAAACGAAAATTCTAATTGACTTCGATTAACTGACATATTAAAGAACAAGGATCTGAATGGAAAATAATGAAGAAGAAGCAAACAGCTGTTGGGATAACAACACCTGGTAATGAATTCGCCTTGAACTAAATTTAAATCCTATTTTATTTTGACTATGTCTATGCGCCAATATTTTTATGGAGAACGACAGATTGATCCACACTGGCGCCATCTGACATGAAAATGTAGCCAACTTCCAACTTTTGCTGCAAGCAAAGCATTAAAATATTTTGACATTTGCTTTGGCTAAGGGTGCTTTCACATTTTGGAAGTGAAATTATTTTTCCCACTTGTTGGTACCATCTATTTCTTTCGCTATATCTAAAATTTTTCATAATTAGTTATTATCGAAGAGAAAATACGTAATGTATGTCTGAATGTTTATGATGTATAAGACAGAGACGTAAATTTATAGAAAATAGCCAACGACGGACTGGAGGTAAGTAGTTCACCACACTACCTACTTGAAGATTAGCAAAAAACGCGGTGTTTTCGTTGAAATTTCACAAAAAAAAAACCAATTGAAAATGAATTTCATGCCACATTTCCCCAATGGTGAATAACCTACCCGCGATTTGATGCTTTATTGTTTCCCACTGTTCCTTCTGTTGGTGGTTCTCTTTATAGATCAGACGTCTAGATTATAGATCCAATACGCTCCGGTGGGAAGCATGGCGGAACTATACAAGGTGGCAGCATGGTGACATACCTACAAGCATAAATAAAAGTTCCATGTACTTTGTTTTTGTAAATTCGATGGACTAATGTCAAAATCGTGCTGCACCGGAAGTTGATGTATCAAATTAAATAAAAAAAAGTACAAATCAGTTGTCCCGTGCTGCCATCTTGCATAGTTCCGCCATGGGTGGGAAGCGTTATATGTATATAATTTCTGAAATTATAATTTTTCCGAAATGTCAACGAAAACATCGTGTTTTCTTAAGGATATTCAGGCAGGCGATCGCCAGTTTACTGTTCGTCGTAGGAGCTTCTTGAGCTTTTTCTATTAAGGCCCGGTTTTTCAGTACTAGTTCAACTCCGTTTGTCAGTTAAACTACGCTTAAACTTATTCTGCAGTTTTTCAGTATACTTTAACTGAAGTTTAAGCTTAGCTTAAGCGGCTGATCTAGCAGGCTTAAACTCTAGTTAACCTATCATTTATACTTTCGTTCGAAATGGCGTCGAATATACCCAACAAGCATTTGGGCTTTAGTACCATAAGAGCTCATGGTGATTCCAACCAGTGGCTCAACTCGAGAACCATAGCATACTCAGCAAAAGAGGGAATTTTTATAAAGAAAAAAATGCTATTACTAAAGTTAAAAAAATTTAATTAACAACTTCTCTAACTGGACTCAAATGTAAGATTCCGAACTACAGTATTTTCACGAAAATAAAATAAAATTATATAAAATTTAAAAAATAAATAAATGTGAGGCGCTCTAACCTCCGAAGAGATTTTAGGCCGAGCTTCTCTTCCAATTTGCATCGTGCTTCTTTTAATTTTTCCTACAATTTGGTGGGACGGGACCTACTTGTTTTTTTTCGACTCTGAATGGCATCTGTGAAGGCAGGTGTGTTTTCCATGGCAGAAATACAAGCGGAGTGCTTGCCAAACACTGCCGAAGGGCGATCTCGCTTAAAAAAAGTATCTACTAATTGAAAAACCTGCATGAACCCAGGATCTTCGGTGTGGTAGGCAGAGCACGCTACCATGACACCACGGTGGCCGCCTATATAATTTATTTTTAATAAATTACGCTTCATTACTGCTATCAACCTCGTGTATATTTCTCACAATAAACAGCTGTTGGTTTTAGTTGTAACACCTTGTAGATTTTTTTCAACTCCATCTCAACTCGATATGCAATGTAGGATATCAACGGGAGAAATGTATTGAATATTCATTTGAGAACTGTACATTTCCCAAAATCTCTCGAAATTATGATAATAATTGGAAAATATTAATGAAGTTGGAGATCAAACCGAAAACTTTTAATTTTACAAAATTTCTCAAAGGTTGGATATCAACACGAGAACTATCTGGTTTAAGAATAATTAAATAATGATGTTGGATATCACTTCCGTAACTAGATATATGATTTCGCTGGAGAATTTTTTTCAATGTTTGTTGGGTACAAAAATCCAGCTGTTGCCGTATCTACAAATTATCCATGATTCAATTACTAGAGGTTTTGTTCTACAATGATGACAGATCTTTGACACTCTCAAATTGAAAAATTTGGTGGGGTTGCTTTTACGAAGTAAGGAAAACGGGGAATAATTGAATGCTCTGAAAATTGTAGTAGAAAAGTATCTTTGGTAGTATATTAGTTTTTGGGGAAATAATTCATTTTCTACTAAATATTTCGTGAATTGATAAAGTTATGTTGGTTTGGTCATTCTTTCAGAAATTGTTTGAAGAATGCAGTACGTTAGAATTTTAATTAAAACTGCACTATCTCAAAATTTGTTTCAAAAACTCCCTATATAAGCATAAGTTCAATGCATTTTGTTATGAGAGGCGGCTAATGAAAAGCATTCTGAGATGAAGCGTTTTTCAATTTAACTCTAATATAGGGCGGTTTTGTGACAAATCCTGAATTGGGAAATTTTTGAAAAATATTTTGAGATAGCACGATTTTGAACAGGCAGCCGACATGGGGTGATACGCTACTCAGCAGCCGCAATGAACAGACAAAAGGAAAAATAAAAGAAAATGGCTTATTGTCTTAGAACTTTATATTCCTACTTTGACTTTGACCGAAGTGTAAAGCTTTTGTGCGGTCCTGCTACACAGCGAGTATTCGCCTTTTTATTTTGAAATTTCGGAAAGCTCTTTTCCGTTAAGTATTCATGGAAGCGTTCCGGATAAACCGTTAATTTAGAATTCCGTTATTTTTATACTACCTTATGAGATCCGAACATATCAAATAAGTATATACAAAATTTTCCAAATATAAGCCGATTCCCCAAATTCTTAAATGGAGACAAATGTTCCGAACATACGGAATTAATAAAACTGAAGGTCGACTTTTAATACGCACCTAAAAATAACGAGAGAAGTGTCAAAAGACGCGTATTGACCTCGATAACAATAATTCGAAGGCGAAAATAAAAAATTTAGCTCGTTCAAAAGATATTGAATAAAAACCGAAAAAAGACCCCGGGTTGCGTTGGCGGCCTATAGCCGAGCTTATAAAAAATTACCCTGGCCGGTCTACCAATGAGGTGGGATCAAAATTAAATGCGTGCAAAACTCCTTTGTACACAATATCTTTTTCAGTGCACAAAAACATTACAAAAATCACATGAAAATTGCCAACTTCAACTGCAAATATATCCGGACAGAGATACACTTTTTCTTTTCCGCCTTCGGATTATTGTTGTCGACGTCACCTCTCTCGATATTTTTGGACGCGTGTTAGCAGTACACTCCTATTCTACACTTTTACCTGAATAAGTTAAAAAATAAAATGTAAGGCGCGATAACCTCCGAAGAGATCTAAGGCCGAGCTTCTCTTCCAATTTGCGTCGTGCTCCTCTTGATTTTCCCTACAAATTGGCCGGACGGGACCTACATGTTTTATGCCTACTCCGAACGGCATCTGCAAGGTAGATGAGTTTTCACTGAGAGCTTTTAATGGCAGAAATACACCCGGAGCGCGTGCCAAACACTGCTGAGGGGCGACCCCGCTTAGAAAAATTTTCTTCTAATTGAAAAACCTTATTTCTAAAATTTTGATGTTGCTTTGCCCGGGGTGTGAACCCATGGAATATAGTGTGGTTTGCGGAGCTACCATCACACCACGGTGGCCGCCTAAATAAGTTATCATGCTCAATGAGTATATTTCGTTATGGCATCTCCATTACTTACTAATGGTATTTTTACGTGACTCGATTTAATAGTCGAGGTTTTGACGTTGAACGATGAATTTTGAATTGGTTTAGGTTTCGTATATTCATAGGTTTACGTAAGTGCTCGATTTCTTGGTGTCCTCACTTTTCATAAAATTACCTATGTTTAATGTTCAGCCACCCTAATAGATCGAGGCATAGTTAATAAATTCACTACAAAATAAAAAAAAGTTCTAAGGAATTAAGTACTTATCCGGTATTTGTAAACTGATTGCTTCCTATTTCTACTACTAATATTTTTCGAAAATTTGCAAAGAATCAACACAGTTAACGGATGTCAATTCGATTTAGGAGCAAAATGGCCGCAATTTTCAAAAAATTTGTCAGCCTTGTGATTGAATCATGCAAATTATCTAGATAATGAAGAAACCAATGTTGCCGCACAAAAACCATCATACCCCAAGGGCGGCCTTAAACTGAGACTGAAAAACTGCTCAGTAGTTTAACTGGAGTATAAATTTGACTAGAGTTTAAGCAAACTTAGTTTAAGCTTAGCTTAAACAACTATTGAAAACCGGGCCTAATTCGTTCTTCCAATGTTTAAACGATCTTGAAAATTTATCGAATTGGTAAACATCGATATATTTAATGGCACATTATTAATCAAAGAAATCTTCGATGTTGCATCTCCAACTTGAGGGCCTCGCCTCGCTACAGAAATTTTAATTTCAGTTATTATTATTTTTGTATAAGATCAAATATCGTCTTTTGTCACAAAAATGGAGCCATCGAAGGACAAATGGAATATTGTATTGCTAATCTTCGTTATTCATGGAATTGGTACGTTGATGCCATGGAATATGTTCATAACTGCAAAAGGCTATTTTGTTGAATACAAGCTTGGTGGAGGTGCCAATTCCACAATTACTACAGATTATGCAGCTAATTTTCTACAGTACCTGACTGTTTCATCGCAAATTCCGAATGTGTTATTCAATTGGTTGAATATATTCCTCGATTTGGGAGGCGATCTATCGAAACGGATGAGCATAAGCATACTGGTGGAATTGGTTTTATTTGTTGTGACTGTTATAATGGCCATGGTAGACACCGCTTCATGTCCTGGACTATTCTTTTGGGTAACAATGTTTACAGTGGTTATATTAAGTATAGCCGCAGCCTTTTATCAAAATACCATATACGGCATGGCTGCGACATTTCCATTTCGGTACACCGGTGCAGTCATATTGGGCAGCAATGTGTGCGGCCTTTTTGTCTCTATAGTAAATATTGCTAGTACTTATCTATTTTCATCAATGAGGACGGCGGCAATTTATTATTTCATAACTGCAATGATTATGCTACTTGTTTGTTTTGACACGTTTTATGCCTTGCCATTGAATAAATTCTTTATGTACAATCAACTATCACGAAAAACAGACGACAATGAAGGGAATAGGAAAAATTCGCATGTACCATATTGGAGTATTTTCAAGAAGGAATTCGTACAATTATATAATGTATATATAATCTTTTTTGTAACATTGGCAGTATTTCCTGCAGTGAATTCAGATGTTAAGGTCTCATCACCGAACTTCTTTATACAAGACGCTGGCATGTACGTTCAAATTACATGCTTTTTGACTTTTAATCTATTTGCAATGCTTGGAAGTTTGACTTCGTATTGGATTCAGTGGCCCGAACCAAAATATTTAGCGGTAGCCACTACATTGCGCCTAGTATTTATACCACTTCTACTATTCTGTAATTATGTGCCATTAAATGTGGAGCGAACTTTGCCAGTGTTTATAAATAATGATTGGATTTATTGGCTAATTGCTATTCTGATGGCCTATACGTCAGGATACTTTAGTGCTTTGTCAATGATGTACGCACCACAGACTGTGGAGGCAAAATATCAAGTAAAAGCTGGTATGTTTGCTGCAGCTATGCTTATGAGTGGAATATTCAGCGGCATTTTATTTTCATTCTTGACGCCACATCTTGTCTAATAATAAATGTATGGTATATTTTTTATCGAGATTTAACCATTTTGTATTTGTTTTATTATCGCTTTATTACATACATACATCATGCGTCTTTTGTACCAAGTATTTGTACTAAATTTTACCAAAATAATTTTAGAACATCTTTCATTACTATTTTGTTATTGGGTGTGTATTAGTTCATATGGAAAAACGTTAAGAAAAATTTATAATCCAAATTCCATCTTTCCCTAACGCTAAAACCATCGCCAACAATATCGGTAAATATAGTATCAGGTGCGCTGAAAAGTATGCAACATTTAGTACCACATGGTCACAAAGAAAAATAGCCTAACCCCTATGCTCTACCCCAAATTGTATTTGTATTTGATAGGTTAACTAGAGTTTAACCCTGCCATATGGGAAGCTTAAGTTCATCTTAAACTTCAATTAAAATAGATTGAAAAACTGCAAAATAATTTTAAGCGTAGATTAACTAACAAACTGCATTGAACTGGTACTGAAAACCCGGGCTTTAGGCGTTATGAAATTCCTTGCGTTCCAATGAAGCGTGATCCAGAAAAGCCAGGTCAGATAATAAGTTTTTCATACATATGCGAGCTACACTGGCGCAATCTGACATAAACAAATAGCCAATTTCCAACTTTTGTTGAGAGCAAAGCATAAAAAGAATTCGATATTTTTCACAGTTTAAAACTGCAATTTAACAAATGAATAAATAGGACATACAATATGTTAGAAAGTATTTTTCTGTACAGTGAGAATGTTTATAAAAGCAAACCGCGAATTTTCTATGTGAATGGGCAAGGCAAATATCTTTAAGTCAAGGCACGGGCAAAGTCTTCTATACTCATGGTGTAATCTTATCGCTTATCATGGTGTAATCAGAAGAATTAATGGCTCAGGTGTCAACATATATGTATGTAATTTTTGTGATTGTAGCAGCAGAAGTGCAACAAGAAAAAATTTAAGAGCCTCATTCTCTATTACGAAACGAAAATTCGTGTCGCCTCAGAGACGAATCGTTAGTGTATTTGCACTATGTTAAACGATGGCAACATATCATTTGACTATTGATTTCGCCTTCCTGTTTGAAATAAAGTAGTAAACGTAAAGGCCGAACGAAAAAGATAAAGAATACCATTGCTAGAGGAAATAATTTGGAGGCGAATCGTTCGTCTGAGCTATCGTTCGCAATACAGAATGAAGCCCTAAATTTATGTACATTCGAATATTGAACACAAAAAATAACATTAAAACAGCAATATTAAAGAAATTATATATCAATATATGGGCACTCTGATGTTTGTGCCTGTAGTAACAATATAGTAGGTTTGATTACATAAGTATATGGGTGTAATATTATTTATTTTGATTATACTCAAAACGATAAAGTGCTGCAAAAACACGGTAAATTTTGTATACCTTTCATGAAAATGAAATGGTATATTAGTTTCGTCACGAAACCCAAAATTGTAAGTCCTTAAAGGAAAATAGATAGACCCACCATTAAGTATACCGAAATAATCAGGATGAAGAGCTGAGTTGATTTAGCCATGTCCGTCTGTCTGTTTGTATGCAAACTAGTCCCTCAATTTTTGAGATATCTTGATAAAATTTGGTGAGCGGGTGTATTTGGGTGTCCGATTAGACATTTGTCGGAACCGGCCGGATCGGACCACTATAGCATGTATCCTCCATACAACCGATTTTTCAGAAAAAGAGGATTTTTGTCATATCTTCCTCAATTTAACAGATTGAAGCTTCAAACTTCACCATATACTTTCGTATATTGCACATATTGTTGTCTGAAAAAATTAATGAGATCGGTCGTATATATAGTATATATCCCCCACAACCGATTGTTCAGATAAGAAACTTTTCGTAATTACTGCCCTATTTTAAGAGCTAGAGGCTTCAAATTTCAACGAATACTTACGTATATAGCATATATTGTTGTCTAAAAAATCATAAAGATCAGTTGTATATATAGTATATATCTCATACAACCGATTGTTCAGATAAGAAACTTTTCTCAATTTCTACCCCATTTTAACAGCTATAAGCTTCAAATTTCACCGATTGCTTACATATATAGTATATATTGTTGTGTCAGAAAATCATAGAGATCGGTGATATATTGGCGGCCACCGTGGTGTGATGGTAGCGTGCTCCGCCTATCACACCGTATGCCCTGGGTTCAACTCCCGGGCAAAGCAATATCAAAATTTTAGAAATAAGATTTTTCAATTAGAAGAAAATTTTTCTAAGCGGGGTCGCCCCTCGGCAGTGTCTGGCAAGCGCTCCGATTGTATTTCTGCCATGAAAAGCTCTCAGTGAAAACTCATCTGCCTTGCAGATGCCGTTCGGAGTCGGCATAAAACATGTAGGTCCCGTCCGGCCAATTTGTAGGGAAAAATCAAGAGGAGCACGACGCAAATTGGAAGAGAAGCTCGGCCTTAGATCTCTTCGGAGGTTATCGCGCCTTACATTTATTTTTTTTTTTTTATATAGTATATATATATATTTTTTTGCGATTTCGGCCCCATTTTAACTGCTAGAACTTCAAATTTCACCAAACGCTTACGTGTATAGCATATATTGATGTCTGAAAAAATCATTGAGATCGGTGGTATACATAGTATATATCTCATACAACCGATTGTTCAGATAAGAAACTGCGCGATTTCTGCCCAATTTTAACAGCTAGAAGCTTCAAGTTTCACCAAATGCTTACGTATATAGCATATATTGTTGTCTGAAAAAATCATAGAGATCGGTGGTATATATATTATATACTTCATATAAACTGTCATTTTTTCCCCTTTTTTACGGCTAGAAGCTTCAAAATTCATCAAATAGTTACGTTTACGTCACATATTGTTGAAATACGTGATTCGTGGTCATAGTTTTTACACGCAGACCACAAAAAACCTGAAACTTTGCATCCTCCCACAAAGTGCCTACCTATTTTTATACTCAGTTGAGCATAGCTCACAGAGTATATTAACTTTGATTGGATAACGGTTGGTTGTACAGGTATAAAGGAATCGAGATAGATATAGACTTCCATATATCAAAATCATCAGGATCGAAAAAAAATTCGATTGAGCCATGTCCGTCCGTCCGTCCGTCCGTTAACACGATAACTTGAGTAAATTTTGAGGTATCTTGATGAAATTTGGTATGTAGGTTCCTGAGCACTCATCTCAGTTCGCTATTTAAAATGAACGATATCGGACCATAACCACGCCCACTTTTTCGATGTCGAAAATTTCGAAAAACCGAAAAAGTGCGATAATTCATTACCAAAGACGGATAAAACGATGAAACTTGGTAGGTAAGTTGAACTTATGACGCAGAATAGAAAATGAGTAAAATTTTGGACAATGGGCGTGGCACCGCCCACTTTTAAACGAAGGTAATTTAAAAGTTTTGCAAGCTGTAATTTGGCATTCGTTGAAGATATCATGATGAAATTTTACATTCAGACCAATTCTAAATATTCTCGCGGAATTTTGTTCTCGCGGATTTTTTTATTCCCGCGGAAAAATTCCTCCTTTTTCTGTTCTCCTAGGGAGAACAATAATTGGGGAATAGGAATTTCGAATTTTCGAAGTCAGCTGTTTTGTCAATTGAAATTTCGTTGCACATTTCTTATTTTGTTTAAAAAATTGAAATGTTTAATTATTGTTGCAAATTTATTGGAAATTAAGAAATAAAATATAAACATTGCACAGTATTTATTGCATTTCATGTGGTATTCACTGAAATGAGTAATGAATTGGTGCCAAAGCAACATCAACAGAGGAACATAAGAAGAAGACGGCCGCATAACACAAATCTGCCGGAGTTTCCTGCTTTCATTCAGCAAAGCAATTTTCTGGCGGCCAAGTTGAGTTGAAGTCGTCCTTCATCATATGCCAAAATCTATTTAAGCCTTATTAAAAAATCCTTGCGCAATTTCTGGATGGCTGCATCAAATTTGTATACCAAGAGCTCTACCGTTGCTTATGTTATACTTTTCAACTTAAAATAAAGAATATTGTGGTTGTAGTTGTTGTTGTATTAGAAGTGAGAATCTTGTGGTAGAATATAAATACATCTTTTAGCACAAATTTGTACAAATAAGTGTTCTTTCTTAAAATAACCAATTTCCTTTAACTATTTTGATGCATTCCCTTTAATTGAACAAGTGAAAATACTCCTAAGAAAGGGCAGAGAAATCTCCCTCTCACTCACATTCATAATACATACCTACTTTTCTCCCATAACCGGTTTCCGCTTTTTCGAACATTGTTCAGAATAGGAGGAAAGGGAGAAGTGAAAAAACTCACAAGGAATTTTTATTTAGAATACGAGGAATGTGAGAAGGGCTGTATATGTATGCTGAATAAAAATTTAGCAAAATCGGAGAACGACCACGCCCTCTTTAAAAAATTTTTTTTTTTTTTAAGTCAAATTTTAACAAAAAATGTAATATCTTTACAGTATATAAGTAAATTATGTCAACATTCAACTCCAGTAATGATATGGTGTAACAAAATACAAACAAAAGAAAATTTCAAAATGGGCGTGGCTCCGCCCTCTTTCATTTAATTCGTCTAGAATACTTTTAATGCCATAAGTCGAACAAAATAACCAATATAAAATAAACCAATCCTTGTAAAATTTGGTAGGGGCATAGATTGTGTGACGATAACTGTTCTCTGTAAAAATGGGCGAAATCGGTTGAAGCCACGCCCAGTTTTTATACACAGTCGACCGCCTGTCCTTACGTTTGGCCGTTAACATTATAAGCTGAGCAAAAATCGATATATCTTTACTAAACTTAGTTCACATACTTATCTCAACTCACTTTATCTTGGTATGAAAAATGGCCAAAATCGGACTATGACCACGCCCAGTTTTTCGTTATCGAAAATTACGAAAAATGAAAAAAATGCCATAATTCTATACCAAATATGAAAAAATTGATGAAACATGGTAATTGGATTGGTTTTTTGACGCAAAATATAACTATAGAAAAAAACTTTGTAAAATGGGTGTGACACCTACCATATTAAGTAGAAGAAAATGAAAAAGTTCTGCAGGGCGAAATAAAAAACCCTTGAAATCTTGGCAGGAATACTGTTCGTGGTATTACATATATAAATAAATTAGCGGTACCCGACAGATGATATTCTGGGTCACCCTGGTCCACATTATGGTCGATATCTCGAAAACGCCTACATATATACAACTAAGGGCCACTCCCTTTTAACACCCTCACTAATACCTTTAATTTGATACACATATCGTACAAACATATTCTAGAGTCACCCCTGGTCCACCTTTATGGCTATATCTCGAAAAGGCGACCACCTATAGAACTAAGGCCCACTCCCTTTTAAAAAGACTCACTAACACCTTTCATTTGATACCCATATCGTACAAACAAAGTCTAGAGTCACCCCTGGTCCACCTTTATAGCGAAAATGTGTGCACCTATAGAACTAAGGCCCACTCCCTTTTAAATACTCATTAACACCTTTCGTTTGATACCCATATTGTACAAACGCATTCTAGAGTCACCCCTGGTCCACCTTTATGGCGATATCTCGAAAAGGCGTCCACCTATGGAACTAAGAATCACTCCCTTTTAAAATACTCATTAACACCTTTCATTTGATACCCATATCGTACAAACAAATTCTAGAGTCAACCCTGATCCACCTTTATATCGATATCCCTAAATGGGGTCCACCTATAGAACTATGGCCCACTCCCTCATAAAATACTCTTTAATGTCTTTCATTTGATACACATGTCATACAAACACATTCCAATGTTACCTTCGGTTCATTTTCCTACATGGTTATTTTCCCTTATGTTTTGACCATAGCTCTCAACTGAGTATGTAATGTTCGGTTACACCCGAACTTAACCTTCCTTACTTGTTTATTTTATATTTATCTTAAAAATCGTTTAGGTATGTAGATCTGTTCACTATATATTTCTTATCTTATACATCCGATTATTTGGAGATTACGAACGGGATAAGATTAACAGCCCCATTCATGAAAGGTATGTAGTCTTCGGCACAGCCGAAGACAGTCCCGTCCTTACTTGTTTATGTTGCGTTTGATTTGCAAACCCACCCAAACCAAACCAACCCAAACCTCCCCGAAGAATGTGATGCTGTCATAAAATGTTACACTGCAGGAGCATACCAAGAGCTTTTTAAATAACGTATCCGAAAACCGAAATCTAATATTTTTCCATTCACAAAAAGCCTAAAAACTACAGCGGATAGCACTAAAACTGGGGGTGGGATCCAGAAAGATTTTTCGCAAAACCCTTTTTTGAATTAGCAAGCTAAATCACTTCCGGGCAGAAATGTTGTGCTCAAGGGTACAGCAAAATCATCGAAAGTTCAACAATAACATGGAAATTCGATTCGAATTTTTTAAGAATCGATTTTTTGGAAGTATTTTCATAACTTATTGAAAATAAAAAGGAATAAGAAATTTAATTGACGAAATTTCATAAAAATGTATACCTCTGTTTTCGTGTTTGCTGCTGCTACAAATTATATTGAAGCCTTTTTTTGCATATATGTATCCTTTATAGCTATGACAACATAATTAAATAAATAAATGAAAGGCGCGATAACCTCCGAAGAGATTTAAGGCCGAGCTTCTCTTCCAATTTGCGTCGTGCTCCTTTTAATTTTTCCTACAAATTGGTGGGACGGGACCTACTTGTTTTATGCAGACTCCGAACGGCATCTGCAAGGCAGATGAGTTTTCACTGAGAGCTTTTCATTGCAGAAATATACTCGGAGTGCTTGCCAAACACTGCCGAGGGGCGACCACGCTACCATCACACCACGGCGGCCGTTATATAAATACTGTTAATTATTAATCAAATAATTTATTTTGTAGATTCATAGTCCTTATTAGTTTTGGTTCCATATATACAAAGAACACCATGAACCTGACGCACTAATGCTATAAATTGAGTAAAAATGCAATTCCTTTTCTTATTGTACTTTTTAAAGAATCTAAAATATATTGCAGACGTTTTTACAAATCACTTGATCCTGGATAATTTTTAAGAATTTTTCCTCATTTTGAAGAAGTTTGTATTTTTGTATTTTTGTATTTATTAGGCAATTCATCCCAGCACAACAATTTGGCAAAAATTATTTTATAGTGCTAGTCGGTAAAAGGCCTAAAATAGGAACAATTTAAACTTGAAACTTAAAGCTAATGACTATGGCTAAGAAAAGGTTACAATAAATAATATATTTAATAAATAGTAAATAAATAAAATAAACGAATGATAGAATACATTTGCTTAGAAGAAATTAGTATTTTAATTGTCTAGGTTATTATAGAAACTTGTTAATTCTTTATTGAAGAGCAGAGCATTGCTTATAAGCCTAAGTCTAGAAGGGAGCGAGTTCCAAAGACGTATGGAAGTAATGAAGAACTGGCGATCAGATATTAGCATACGATGTCTGAAGTGGGTAAGGAGAACAAATCTAGACGACTGGAGAAAATTTAGGCTCCGATACAGATAGTCAGGTTCCTTCATATATATTAATTTATGTAGCTAGTGAGCGTTTTAAGTTTAATAAAGTTATCGAAAGAAATGTTTAGTAACCTGTAAGCATGATGAGAGACGTGGTCAAGTCTTTTCAACCCATAGACGTATCTAGCAATGTTGTTATAAACAAAATTAAGTTTCCTATTACATACATAGTCACAATTAGAGCAAATCTCACAACCATAAAGGAGCGTAGGTATTAAGTATGCTTTTGCTATTAGTAGACGAATATGTAACGGAGTAAAATATTGTGTAAGCCAGAGCGTACGAAGCATCCCATACACTTTTCCCACTGTGCGGGAGATGTGATCTTTCCATGTCAAGGTTTTGTTAAAAACTACACCTAGATTTTTTGCCGTGTCAACGTATTCTATAATAGTGTTGTCTAAAATTAAATTTTCCATTCAACTTTTATCTAGTGGCCTTCTATGAATGACTATATATTTCGACTTCTTAGGGTTAAGACATAAGCCGTTCATAGAAGCCCACGTACCAATTTGACACAAACCGTAATTTAAGTTATTAATACATGAACTGGTACGATCACTAGGACAGCACATATACAATTGTACGTCGTCAGCATAAATGTGAATATTACAATACTTGAGAACACCAGGCAGATCGTTTATATACAAAATAAATAACAGGGGACCAAGGATTGAGACTTGTGGGACTCCTCTTAAAACACTGACGAAGTCAGACTTTCTGCTACCAACACTTACTGCCTGAGTTCGGTCGGCCAAATACGATCTGATTAGGGCTGTTGCACAGTTGGAGAAATTAAATAGGTTGTCCAGCTTCTTGCAGAGAACGGTGTGGTCGACCGAGTCAAACGCTTTTGAATGCTCGAGAATAGTCAGGAAAGCAGTAAAATTTTTGTCAACTTGTTCTCGAATATCCTCTATCACCGATAGGAGCGCCGTTTTACAGCTACGATTTGACCTGAATCCAGACTGGGAATATGTGAGAAGGTTATTATCCTGCACATAAGTATTTATCTGGCAGTGCAAAATTCGTTCGACGACCTTGGAAAGGAAAGGCAGAATAGCTATAGGTCTATACTCCTTGTTTTGCTTGGGGATTGGGATTACCTTAGCAACTTTCCAACATTTGGGAAATACACAGGACATCAGCACAGAGTTAACCAAGTAGGTTAAGTGAGGAAGGATTTTAGGAAGAATTATTTTTAAAAATTTCGGACATATACCATCGAACCCCATAGCATTAGACTTTACTGAAAGTATGGCTTGAACGACATCACAATCATCGACACTAGCAAACTCAAGAGGAACAAAATCAACATTAGTGCGAATACAATAATTGTCAGCACATATATTGTCAGTTGAGATTGGCAGATTTACAAAATTTATATTTATCTCGTTAATGTCTACATCAGGGAGGACAGAAATATCGCATTTGGATTTTCCAATACCAATATGTTTAATCGACTTCCAGGTTTCCTTCGAACTCAAAGCAGCACTAAACTTGTTATTATAAAATGTCTGCTTAGCTGACCTAATGGCTTTGTTTGCAGCGATCCTAGCTGCTTTGAAGCAGTTGTGACCTTCCGGGGTTTTGTATCTTTTCCATCGTGAGTAAGCAAGGTTACGCTGGTGAATTAAGTGTTTTAGATTGGCACTAAACCAAGGGGTATTATTGTGTGTAGCAGCCTTGAGTTTCACTGGCACATGGTTGTCGAAAAGCCTAATAATATGGTTCTGTAGGAATGATGCCTGATCATCGACCGATGTCAGCGTACGAATCAAGCTCCATTCGACCGACTCCACCGCTGTTTTGGTCATGCGAATGAGGAAGAATTTCTTAAGTGCCATTTCATTCCCATTTTTCTTCAATCGGGAGAAGTTTTCTTCTGAGTGTAAAGTAGATAGCATGGCGGAACGATACAAGGTGGCAGCATGGTGACATACCTACAAGCATAAATAAAAGTTCCATGTACTTTGTTTTTGTAAATTCGATGGACAAATGTCAAAATCGTAATGGCCGGAAGTTAATGTATCAAATGAAATAAAAAAAAGTTTATAAACAGCTGTACCATGCTGCCACCTTGTATCGTTCCGCCATAGTAGATAGTGATGAAAACTTCGATAATGGCCACAGGCCCAGGCCCACAAATCTATGAGCTTTGCAACAGAATAAACGGCTACCTCCCCGATCTCTCCAGGTTTTTCGCCTCGCGAAACCTGGCATTATCACCGACTAAATCTTCCGCGACCTTATTAACAACATGGACATCCCAAATGTCGACCATTTTGAACATCCACATCGATGGCACACGCTACCGACTGTCCTACACCCCAAACTCTTGGGTGTGACGTTTGATCCGGATCTACATTTTGGTGAGCACGCAGCCGCAATTGTTCCGAAAATCCAGAGCCGTAATAAAATCCTCAAATCCCTTGCCGGCAGTACTTGGGGAAAAGACAAAGAAACGCTACCCCCAGCGGGTTAGGGGGGGTCAGAATATACCCGCGGTAGGTATGCCTGTCGTAAGAGGCGACTAAAATACCAGATTCAAGGGGCTGTGTAGCGCAACCCTGCAGGTTGCCAGCGCAACATATAGCTTCTCCAAACACAATTGTCAACCTCACCTATCCGCGGCGAATCCTGTTTCACTAACAGACGAGGCTCTGGCGACCCTAAGCTCCTTATGGAACTTGGGGTTGGGGAGGGAGGGGATGGCCTGGAGGTTTAATGTGGCCACATAAATCGTTCCCGAGATGGTCGGGCCAGCACCTTAATGGTGCTGTGGTACCGGAGCGTACCGGATCTGTATCCGGCAAAGGACCATCACATCGATAACACTCCCCAAAGCCTTCGGGGAGCAACCTTATCGCTACAACAACAACAACAACAACAAAGAAACGCTCATTACCACATACAAAGCAATTGGGCAGCCGATTGCGTGCTACGCGTCCCCTATATTGTCGCCAAGCCAAAAAATTTGCCACTGGAAGAAGCTACAGGCCTGCTAAAATACTTATGTCCCCAGAACACCATCTACATAATGAGGCGAGAATACTCCCCACCAGGGAGAGAAATGAGATGCTAACCAAACAGTTCCTGTTGAATACCCAGAAACCTGAGCATCCCAACAGACATCTGATTGATAAGCCAACACTGCCTAGGGGCTTAAGGAGTCATCTCCGTAAGAATTTTGAGGAAATACGGCACCTGAGAACTCAGCCGTATGAAGCAAAAAAACACAAGCAGATCCTTGGCGAACTCCACAAACAGGCGTCGGACCTTTATGCCAGGAATTGCCCGGTGAATCCAGTACTCAAGGAACAGTACCCCAAACTTGCGGAAGAGGAACGCATACTCCTCAGGGAAATGCGAGTCACTCTAGCTTAACTTCGTTCTGGATACTGTAACAGGTTAAACTCTTACCTATCCAGAATCAACCCCGACATACAAAATGTAGGCCCGCTTGCAATGTGACCCCACATGACACCAACCATCTCTTTAATTGTAATGTGCAACCAACGCCTCTAACACCCTTTTATTATGGTCCACCCCTGTTGAAACAGCAAGTTTCCTCGGACTCCCGTTAGAGGATATTTATGACAATTTGTGATCGGTCGCAGCTGTTAGGTCGGGCGAAGCACTGCTACAACAACACCAACAACAGCAACATGAAAACTTCGATGCCTAAATTATCGAACGATTAAAAAAAATCGATTCAACATTTCAAAAAAAGATCGATTAAGAATCGAATCGAAATCCAGCTCTACTCTATAATCGTGTGAAAGGGACAACGAAGTCGAAATCCTCTCACGTGCTTCGATTAGGCATAGCTGAGCATATAAAAATTCTGCTCAATGACGCCTCGAAACCAATTTATTAGTCTTTTATATACTAAAATGTATTTTTATATACATGTGTTTAGGAGTAATATATGCATACCTCTATTTGGAGTGAGCCCAGCTCTGCCTTTTCAACTACGAATTACCTTTATTTTGTTACTATTTTTCTTTAAAATCACAATTTTGTGGTCACGCGCAGCTCGCAGTTAGAAAATTTGTGTACACAAACGCACAAACACGCGATTGCAAACGGTGTGTGATAAGCGTGTGACGTTTTCTGTTACTCTCTTCGCTTTTTGCAAAATATTCGGTCATATGACCAATTTTTTATCACATGAGTGCAACAACTGCAGTCATAGAATACCTAAAGAGTCTAAAGTTTGAAGAACACAGGCACTGTGTGTAAGTTCTGTGAGAATTAGACAACTAGTGAATGTTGAGAGTAGCAACACTACACTTTGAGCTGAACACGGGGGAGTTTGACTTTTCCGAAGCAGTAGCATTTACTCACAGTGGTGACAGCGACCTAACCAACCAGTTCTTGTTCGGACTCCCAAACTCTAGCAGCAAGCAGCAAGTTACCAGTTAAGACCCAAGACAGGCCTAAAACTAGCTACACGAGTTAGTCAAGTGAGTGCTGAAAATGTGCAATTGTAAAAATTAAAAAAATGTTAAAATTACTAAGGTATTCTGGTCTACGTAGTGTGTTGAAATGGAAGAAATAAATTTGCAAAAATCGTGTTGTATTCGCTGCATGTTCAAGTAGACAATAGTTGATCCTTTTTGACCAATAACTTGAGTGAAGAATTAGAATGAGTACGCAAAAAGAAAGTGGAATGCACAAAAAAATTGTCAAAATTGCCACGACATTCGAACGAAAGAAAATTAAAAAAGAATTGGTGAAAAAGGAGCGCCAGTGCGTTCCGTTAAAAAAAGGGATGGGTATTAAAGATAGCAAAAAATTGTAGCAGATAAAAAGTACAGATCCTGTAATTTTTGTCGCAGTAATTTTACAAAACTTACCAATCGGTATCTTTTCAATATGGTTATTTTGTAAATGTTCTAGAGTTGGCAAATATCCGTGGACTTGTGATTTTGTCACAGCTACTGAAATATCACAGTACATTTCAGCGACAGCTTACAAGGAATATTCGTAACTGATTGCCTGTGACAGCATTATTTGCAGTTACCAATCACAGACTCAAACATAGCTACCATCACAGGAACAAATCGCTTCTATGATATGAACCAATACAATGAGCAAGTTACTTAAGCTGCGACTGAATAACATTAGATGTCCCAAAAATTACGCAGAGTTTATTATTCGCAACACAATCTGCAAAGAAAAATATAAAATTGTTTCCTATTGGCGGTATTTGTTTTCTTTCAGTCACAGTCACGGTTGTTGGTGTTGTTGTAGTAGCGACAAGGGTGCTCCCCGAAGATTTTGGGGAGTGTTATCAATGTGATGGTCCTTTGCCGGCCACATTAAACCTTCAGGCCATCCCCTCCCTCCCCAACCCCAAGTTCCAAGAGAAGCTTAGGGTCGCCAGAGCCTCGTCTGTTAGTGAAACAGGATTCGCCGCGGATAGGTGAGGTTGACAATTGGGTTTGGAGAAGCTATATATTGCGCTGGCAACCTGAAGGGTTGCGCTACACAGCCCCTTGAATCTGGTATTTTAGTCGCCTCTTACGACAGGCATACCTACCGCGGGTATATTCTGACCCCCTAACCCGCTGGGGGTCACAGTCACGGTTAAAAGCCGCTGTTACTGAGAGGTCACAATCACAGATTACATTGTTCCTCAAAAATCACGGGATCGGCCAACATTAAAATCTTCATCCTAATAACCGCTAAGGCAGATTTTCACAAGCGCTTTGGCCTCGCATCGCTTCGACATTTAGAGCAATAATTTAATGAACAAAGGATTTTTCCACTTGCCGTACGAGCCATCGCTCTTAATCTCACTTTGCAGTGTTTAGGCAAAACTTGAGCCCACAATTTTAATCGTGAAGATTTTTATGGTTTGTGCTCTTGGGATTGTTGTTGTACTGAGTATCGTCCTAATGGTCGTTATCTACCAGCAACCCTAAAGGTGTAGTTACCCACGAACGTACGTACAAAAAACGTGTCAGCTGACACGACCTATCTATATATATATTTTTTTTTCTGTTTCGAATTTCGTATGGCTAGCTCAAAAAGCTTTAAAACGCCAATTGTCCCTCTTATTTTTAGTATTTATTGTCTTTGGTTACTTAATTTGTGTGTGTATCTGTCATCTACTTCAAACACTGACACAGCTGCTTGACTGGTGTAGAGACACTACACACGGGAAATTTTATTCCCATTATTAATGTTGGGAACAGTTATATGTTCCGTTAGCCTACGATGGCGTCATGTATTGTCCTGTTATAATAGCTCCGTTATTTTCAGTAGCTTGTTTTTCCGTTATTTTACTTATAGTTATTAATTTCACTTTAAAGTTTTTTTTCAATTATGTATTATTCATGGTTTTTTTAAGGGAACCACCCCAGTTTATTAGTTTGATTCATTAAAAGTTTTGTTCAATTATGTATTCATGGTTTTTTTGTGGCACCACACCAGTTAATTAGTTTGATTCACTTTCGAGAATTTTCTTTCAATTTTCCAATATATGGCTTTCACATTATGTATATATAGTTGGTTTTTTGTTTTTTATTTGGCACCACGCCAGCACTGATGTTTTTTCAAAATGTGGCTTGTAGCCATGTTTTTATTTCACAATTGCGTTTGTATATAGTGTTTGGTATTTTAAGTGGCACCACGCCAATTATTATTTTACTGATTCCTGCTAGGAGTGCAATAACACCACCCCAACTCCAGGTTAGGGAGGAATTGCAACTCCTAACTCCGCCAAAACGACCGAGTGAAGCACAGAAGCCAACCTTGAGGCCTACTTTGATTTTCAACTCAACGCAAAAAAAGGCTGAAAAAATGACGTTGAGTTGAGGATGACACTGGAAAGCGAAAAGACAAGAACGGAATCGACCTATCTATGTTATGAATGCGCAATGTAAATGACAACCCACCAACATTCAACACACGTACGTACGTAGCCCGGAACGTAGAAATCAAAACCATTTTGATTTTTTTCCGTAAGAACGTGTCAGCTGATCGCTCTCTCACTAGACACTTTTGTGCGCAATTTTTGACCGTTTGCAGTTTGATGCAAAAACACCTAATTAAAGTTTGAAAAATTGTGAAATTCGAAATAATTATGTAAATGTGCAGATTATAAATATGTTAGCTATTTATAATTATTTAATATTAATTGCAGCCTTTTACAATATCAAAATTTAAAATGGGTAATTCTATACGACAGAGGTATCGAGAGGGGTGTCAAAAGACGCGTATTGACCTCGACAACAATAATCCGAAGGCGGAAAATAAAAATTGTATATCTGTCCGGATATATTTGCAGTTGATGTCAGAGATTTTCTTGTGGTTGTTGTCATGTTGGGGTACCCACAAAACAAATTGTGAACATAGTATTTTGCGCGGATATACTTTTGGTCTCCAAACCGCTGTTGGACACACCCAGGGTAATTCTTTATAAGCGCGGCCGAAGGTCGCAAATGCACTAAGATGATATGCCCAAAAATACTATGGATCCCACCCCCGGTTTCGGAGGGACCCGTGGGTAATTTTTCGGTTTTTTTATTAATATCTTTTGAACGACTTACAATTTTTATTTTCCGCCTTCGGATTATTAATACTGATGTCAAGACAAGATGTTTGACACCTCTCGATACTTTTGGACGCGTATTAGTAGTGTCATGCTGTCGTATAGAATTACCTTAAATTGAAAAATTTGATGTTTCCATAAGCATGCATTCAAACAGGTCAATGGCAACATTTTTTCCGTTGCCACTGCGGGCATAAATTTCGCTCAAAAGTGTGTACGTACGGCATACGTAGACGTACGTTACACACGTCGGTGGGTAACTGCTGCTTAATCAGTGACAAATCTGATGTCGAAAATTTTTAAATTTGATAAATAGCAAATAGAATGGTGGTCAAAGAGAAATGAAAACTTGCAAAAAAACCAGATATACTACACTAAAGCGAATACACTGGTGTGAAAAATGATGACGAGTACGACGATGTTGCCGACATAAATTGCGAGACAGAAATATAAAAACGAGATGTAACGAACCGAAGGAAGAGAGAACGGCAAAAAAGTAGTCGACAAGCAGCAGTCAAAGTAAAAAGAGTTTAAAAAGTGCTATTGTAAAAAATATTTATAAATTCACTATTTAATTAAAATATAGATATTTTAAAATATTGCGAAACGATAGCACAGCACGATTGCGTAAATTTTTGTAATAGAAGTACGTTAGATACTCTTCAGCGCACTTATAAAAGGCCTGCATTGAATACAATAAAAAAAGTTTAGAAGAAAAAAAAAATACATACACATATATAGTGCATATATGTATTTTAAGCAGCAAGCCCTATAAATCATAAAAATTTCTTTTTCATAGAAAAACTTACAACACACCCCGCACTCACAACAAAACAGAATCATGTCTGATGCACAGAGCGATAACCCAATATACGGACCCTTCTTCGGAGTCATGGGAGCAGCTTCAGCCATTATTTTCAGTGGTAAGTAAAATATGACATGTTTTTGCATTTTTTTACAATTATGAGTATGAGTAATTTTCAAGTAAATAGACAAAACGGAGTGCAATGCGTTCTTAAATATAGGTGAAAATTGCAAAAAGTGCAAAAACTTTGAGTAAATCAGTTAAGAAGCATATTAACTAGGTCTGTTTGAAAAAATCTTTATTCGCACACGGAATGTACGGCAGTATCCTCTTTGTTGCAGTTACTTCATCCCATTGATGGGAATTTTTCTTTCCACTTAGATGGGTGCTCCGTCATTGAGATCGAAAATATGTATAATATTAAAAGAAAACACGAGAAAAAGTTTAAGAAATGCTCACTTTTCATTATAAATAATTTTGCATAAAAATAATTCATATTGAACAATTCACGAACAACTGTAAGCGAAAAATCGAAGGTTTTGGCAGATGGATAATGAAGGGAAATGGTATGAGAAGTAGGAAACAAGTAGGGCATAGACGGGCTGCCCGTAGTGTTAACGAGACAGGCAGGTGGAAGGACGAAGCATTTGTTGTGTACATACATGCAAAGTATATACATATGTAAATATATAAGGTATTTTCTATATGGCGCATGTAATGCAAAGAAGGGACCGTGGGCAATCATTTTACCAATAAGGGACACCACTACTCGTAGTCTAAGTGAGATTGTAAAATGTGTATGTTATCATAGTTTTTATTCTTTGTATTTTTTGTTATATGGTACAAATAAGTAGTTAAACCGCATTTTAAGTAGGGAGCATTAGATAGCTCCTATAGTATTGAAAGGAGGATAATAGTCTAGAACAGGGGTGGCCTGCTAATACGTTACCAAAAATATCGAGAGAGGCGTCAAATGACACGTCTTTACATCATTATTAATTATCCGAAGGCGGATAATAAAAACTTTATTTCGTCAAAAGATATTAACGAAAATCCAAAAAAATGGGCCGGGCCCCTCCTATACCGGTGGTGCGATCCATGGTATTTTTGCGCAGAACACCTTTCTGCATGCGCTTATAAAAACTTACCCTGATCGGTCCACCAATGGGGTGGGATCAAAATTAAATATGTGCAAAATCCGTTTGTTGACACTTTTTTTTTTCTGTGCATAACAACATTACAACAACCACATGAACATTTCCATCTGAATATCTCCGGACAGATACAACATTAGTCTTTTCCGCTTTCGGATTATTGTTGTCGAAGCCAATATGCAACTTTTGAAACTTCTCCCTATATTTTTGGATGCGTATTAGCAGTCGTTCCCTGTTCTAGACCTCTACCCACTTTCACACTCATATTTGTAGCAACTTGTAATGTGGAAATCTTGTCGTATACTGCATTTCTTGGGCCTTTTGCCTGATAGTGTGTCGGGCGGTGTGGCAAAAATATCAACGCATGAACGCAGCTCCAAATAAATGCAATTCATTGATAATCAATGCTTTTATTGCGATAAAATATAAATCAAAAGAAATATTGCAAATTCATTTACCCCCGCCCTGCTCCCCATGTTATCAGTTCAGCACTAAATATATGGAATTACTCTCCCAATAGCTGGAAACAAAGCTTATTTATTCGCAAATAACAAATGGGAGAGTTAGAAGACCAAATGACTAAACACTTTTGGGGCTGAAATGCAAAGTGTAGCTCAACTAACCAAAAATAAATCGGCAGTCCGTAAAAAGTCGTGCTATTGTATCAACATTATTAAAACGAACTTGTTTGAAGAATGCCAACTGGGTTTATATTCAATGAAGTGGGGGTGGGGATGATTATTTTAAAATTTTAAGGTTAAGCTTGAATTCCATATGGCGAATGTGTGTAGATACATACAAATATAACAAGTCATGAGATCTACACATGATTCATTGCCTTGCAAGACTTTGTCAATGCTTATAGTTTCCTCAGCATAATTAATGAAATTGCAAAAATGCATTCAAATAATAAATTTTGTATATACAGCACTAATTTTTTTTATAGTAATCACATGTTTTAGTGGATATCACATGGTCAGCTGATAACACCTTTGGTGAGGAAATAAACATAGAAAACGGGAAAAAAATCTGAGAAAGCTACTACTTGAGTTATATATTGCAACTATGATAAGGTTAGGTTAGGTTGAACTGGCCGGTCTATGAGAACCTCACAGACTGATTGAGTCCGTAGTGTTACCAGAAGTAAGTCTTAACGACCAAACTGAAAAACCCCATAAAAAACCATGACCTATGTTATAAAATAACTCCGTCCCTTTGGCAAATACTAGAAGCTTCCTAGGACTTAAGCCACTTGCTGCTTCTAGATCTTACAGCTGTATCACTTCTAATAGCTGGAGTCTTAGCCTGACAAGTGCAGGGCACAAGCACAGAACATGCTCGATCGTTTCCTCCTCCAACCCGCACTCCTTACATCTGTTCTCACTGGCCAAGCCTAATTTAAATGCATGTGACGGCAGAAGGCAGTGTCCAGTAAGAATACCCGTCTTGCGTTTACAGTCCTCTCTTTTTAATGATAGAAGCAACTTTGTTAGTCTAAGGTTGTAAGACGTACACATAATCTTCGACACTTTACGGCCCCGCGCTTGAACCCACGCCTTTCCCGCTTGGTCGATCATGTAAATAAAGTTTACATGCTTAAAACTTATTTCAAACTACCCTTTCACACAAATCCTTTTTATTTCTAGTAAATTTTTGATTTAGATAGTAAAATGATACTTAGTAAGGCATGTGGCTTGAGCAGGCCTCTTTTCACCGGAGCAGGCCTCTTTTCACCGGAGCAGGCTTCATTTCACCGGATCTGGATCTATAAACGGGTGTTTATTTTCTCAGACAGCCAGTCGGCCACTGAATGCCGCAGATCTCTTAACGAGATGGCTAAGCACTTCAGTATCAGCGCTATATGGGTACCTGGGCACAGGGATATTGAAGGCAACTGCAGAGCAGACGAGCTGGCCAGAAGAGGCACCACCAACCATATCCTTCCGGGAAATGATTCATTATAAGAATTACAAATGGACTATGGTCAGCCATATCATCGTGTGAGACATCCAGGCTAACCTGGCCCTCATATGACTAGGCGCGCACAAGAGCGCTTCTGATTTTAAACAAATCAGTTCTATCGTCCCTGATAAGGGTTCTAACAGGGCATTGTTTAATAGGCACGCATGGTGCTAGAATGGGGGTATCGACCTTCGACTATTGTCGCAGCTGCAGATGTACAGAAGAGGAGGAGAGTGTCCAGCACCTTTTCTACATGTCCTTGCTGAGGTCTCTGGCTATGAAGTCAAGGCTCTAGCAAAATTAAAACATAAATTCCACGAAGTGGTTTGACCTGCTTTAGGCAGGGTAGGGGTCCTCTTTGAGACCGTATAGGGTATTGCAATGGTCCCATTGGTGGCCTAAGTAGTGAGCTGTTACCATAGTGTCCAGCTCAGCCCTCGCAACCTAACCTAAACTAAACCATCATTCACACGTAACCAATTTTTCATTACTTATTGCATAACCGACAGCTTAACTTAGTTATTAATTAGACACAGTTTAAGTAATGTCACATGCCCCAAAACGTTTTGTTTACTACCTTCTCAGGTAATAAGCAAAATGCTCTATTGGGTTTATTTGCACATCTCATCGTTTTAGTCGTTTAGTTAATTTTGTTACGGAGATTATAATTCTGAAATGGTGCCATATTAGATAAATTCTAAAGATTCTTTTAGCCGGCTTATAGTAATTCCACTCCCTACCAGTCCACTCTGCTATTAATCGAGTCACATGAGTAACTGCTGCAGTATTTTACTATTATCTTTGTACACTCGTTAACTCACTTTACTTTGATTCTTATTTCGCTACTTATCAGTATTCTATTGCGCCATATTCCTTACTTGTAGTTTGCTTACGTTTTTATGTGCCGCTAATAGTTGAGTCATTCACGTGCTAACATATTTATTTCGGTTACAGCGAAATAACTGACATACTACAATATAAATATAGACGACTGTTTACTATTTTATTATACATATAGGAATGTATATGCACTTATAAGTTATGTATTTTTGTTCGAATTTATAACTTGTAGCTAAAACTTATTATTTACTTAAGTACAAAATAAATTGGGTATAGTAGAGAGTTGAGTAGGATATCCTGCCATTTGACCATATGGGAAACAATTTTCGTTCTACTAGTAAGACATTATTTAAAGTTAAAAAATATATGTGCAAATTTATTAATAAACTTTGAACTTTATATGATTTATTAACAAATAGTGAAATAAAGTCGTTTTACTATGACTCTCATCTCTTATGTGTAATGTTGTTGTTGTTGTAGTAGTAGCAGTGCTTCGCCCCACCTAACAGCTGCGACCGATCACAAATTGTCATCAATATCCTCTAACGGGAGTCTAAGGACAATTGCTGTTTCAATAGGGGTGGACTATAATGAGAGAGGTGTTAGAGGCGTTGGTTCCACATTACAATTGAAGAGATGGTTGGTGCCATGTGGGGACACATTGCAAGCATGGCATACATTTTGTATGTCGGGGTTGATTCTGGATGGGTAAGAGTTTAACCTGTTACAGTATCCAGATCGAAGTTGAGCTAGATAGACTCGCGTTTCCCTAGGGAGTGTGCGTTCCTCTTCACAAGTTTGGGGTATTGTTCTTTGAGTACAGGATTGACCGGGCAATTCGTGACATAGAGGTCCGATGTCTGTTTGTGGAGTTCACTGAGGACCTGCTTGTGTTTTTTGGCTTCATACGACTGTGTTCTCAGGTGCCGTATTTCGTCATAATGCTTACGGAGATGACTCCTCAAGCCCCTTGGCGGTATTGGCTCAGCAATCAGATGTCTGTTGGGATGCCCAGGTTTCTGGGTATTCAACAGGAACTGTTTGGTTAGCATTTCATTTCTTTCCCTGATGGGAGTATTCTCGCCTCATTATATAAATGGTGTTCTGGGGACATAAGAACACAACCCGTGGTGGTTCTGAGGGCGGTATTTTAGCAGGCCTGTAGCTTCTTCCAGTGAGTAGTCTTTAGGCATGGCGACCATAAGGCGTAGCATGCAATCATTTGTTTTGCTTTGTAGCTGGTAATGAGCGTTTCTTTATCTTTTCCCTAAGTGCTGCCAGCAAGAAATTGGAGGATTTTATTACGGCTCTGGATTTTCGGTACAATTGCGGCTGCATGCTCACCAAAATTTAGATCCTGATCGAACGTTACACCCAAGATTTTGGGGTATAAGACAGTCGGTAGCGTAGTGTTATTGACGTGGATGTTCAAAATGGTCGACATTTGGGACGTCCATGTTGTAAAAAAGGTCGCCGATGATTTAGTCGGTGATAATGTTAGGTTTTGCGAGGTGATAAAAGTGGAGAGATCAGGAAGACAGCCTTTTATTTTGTTGCAAAGCTCATCGATCTAGGGGCCTGGTCCTGTGGCCATTATTGTGCAGTCATCGGCGTAGGAAACGAAGGTAAGGTAGGTAGGTGACGAAGGTAGTTTTGATATGTAGAAGTTAAACAAATGTGGGGATAGCACACCACCCTGTGGCACCCCTTGTTTAATTCTTCTTGGTTTTGATGTTGCGTTTCTAAATTGCACCGATGCCTGCCGGCGGCCCAGATAATTTGCGGTTCACTTTTTAAGACATGGGGGAAGGGTAGACCCTTCCAGGTCTTGCAGTAACGTGCCATGGTTGACCGTCTCAAAAGCTTTTGATAGGTCTAGCGCAACGAGCACTGTTCTATGGTGGGGGGTTTTGATTTAAACCGCAATTTATCTGGGTGCTTATGTGTAATATTGCTATTTTGTGCGATTAGGTCCGTTCCTGATCCGGATTGTTACGCACGCACAAGAAGGCGTTGTCATATTGTTGAACGAAATCTTTTATTTGTAATTTTTCGAAGCGAATAATACAATCACATCTTATGATAGCAATTCAAGAAATCAGTTCAATTGTTTTGTTGCTTGATACTTATTGCGGTTAAAAATATGTATACATTCCCAACAACGTTGCTAGAATTTGATGTATGTTTTTATCAGAGCCGGCATCTTGGCAGCACTTCTACTTACATATTATTGTACTCAGCCTCAAATATGTATTTTTTCTTAAAACTAACAATAATCTGTCGATATTTTTTCCATCTCTATTGCATTGTGTTCTGGAATTTGCAGCTCATAACTTTCAAAGGCTTCGTATCATTGACCTTTCGATCAATATATGTATCTGTGTACATACTTTCATACAGTGTACAGCGTTCATATTTCATTACTTTTACTATATACTACATTCATATTTGAGGGTACATCCGTACTGTACATATGTATGTGCATTCGATATTTGACCGCATTTCATCAAAGAAATTCTTATCGCTGCATATGCAAACGCCGTTTTTGATTTATTTATATATATTTCAATATTTATTAAGTTATAAAATATTAATGATGGATGCGTTTCAAGTTCCCATTGCTCCAATCTCCTTTTTAATCTATTTTAGTTAACTCCCCTTTAACATTTTTCGAATTGGGGAAGCCTGGTTAAGCCGCTTTGTTTTTGAGTATGCGTATTCGAATACCCGTTCTAATCTCATATATAGGTCGCCTTTTAACATTTTTATACTCAGCGTGCATTGAACACAGAGTATATTAACTTCGATTGGATAACGTTTGGTTGTACAGGTGTAAAGGAATCGAGATATATATAGACTTCCATATATCAAAATCATCAGTATCGAACAAAAATTTGATTGAGCCATGTTCGTCTGTTCGTTAACACGATAACTTGAGTAAATTTTGAGGTATCTTGATGAAATTTGGTACACGAGCTTATATGGACCCAGAATAGATTGGTATTGAAAATGAGCGAAATCGGATGATAACCACGCCCACTTTTTATATATTTAACACTTTGGAAAAAAAAACCTGATTATTTAGTAAATAATACACCTAAAACAAAAAAAAAAAAAAAAATTTGACATGTGGACTGATATTGAGACTCCTGATAAAAATTTCAAACAAATTTTTAAAATGGGCGTGGCACCGCCTACTTGTGATAAAATCAATTTCACATTTTATTAATCATAAATCAAAAATCGTTAAACCTATCGTAAGAAAATTCGGCAGAGAGGTTGCCTTTACTGTAAGGAATGCTTTGAAGAAAAATTAACGAAATCGGTTAAGGATCACGCCCACCAGGCATGCTTAACCAACGAAACGATATCATTTCGTTACGATAATCAACGTTAATAAACGAAACGAAGTCATTTCGTTTCGTTTATTAACGTTAAGATCGTCAAATTAACGAAATGATTTCGTTTCGTTTTCTGCCATATCAAAACGAAATCAAATCGTTTATGTTGATTATTAATTTCAAACTATGCTGGCAAAGCTGATTGATGGCGGAGTCATTAAAGGTGAAAGCATTATCCAAGCTGATTGCAACTTTTCTCATGAATTTTGACAGTACGAACATTTCTCAGAGTATTTTTGACATTACCACCAACGAATTACACAAACAAATTACATAGAGTTTGTGTGTGTATGTGCGCTCGTTGTTGCCACCTTACGGCTTCACCATGGCTATAGCATTGCCAGCACAATTCAAACATAAAGTATCACGTTTTCGTTAACGTTTTTAACGTTAACGAAAGCTTTTCGTTTCGGTTAAAAACGAGATACAATTTATCTTGATAATTTCTTTATCGATAATATTTCGAAGTGTTTCAACGGAAACGGTGGAAATTTTTTGATAAACGATTAGCTTAACGTTAAGGTGCATCCCTGACGCCCACTTTTATATAAAAGATGTTTAAAAGGGTCGTGGACGAATAAAATAAGCTATATCTTTGCAAAAAAGAGCTTTTTATCAATGGTATTTCATTTCCCAAATGGTTTTATAACAATAAATACGGAAAAACTTTAAATTTAAAAAAATGGGCATGGCACCTCCCCTTTTATGACTAAGTAATTTTCTGTTTCGGGAGCCATAATTCGAAGAAAAATTAACGGATCGTAATAAAATCGGGTACACATATTTTCCTTATAACAGGGAATATTTCTAGTAAAAATGGATAAGATTGGTTAAGGACCACGCCCACTTTTATATAAATGGCTTTAAAAAGGGTCCTAGGCAAAAATAATTAGTTAAATCTTATCGAAAAATAGCATTGTACCAATCGTATTTTCTGCCATTATAACGAGAAATGGGAAAAAATTCAGATCTTGAAAAATGGGCATGGCACTGCCCCTTTCTTACAATGCATTTCCCAACGTTTCTGGAGCCATAACTCGACGAAAAATTTGGTGCACATGTATGCCTTTTAACAGGAAATATTTTCAGTAAAACTGGCCCAAATCGGTTAAATCGCCTTCTTTTATATAAAAGATTTTGTAAAAGTGCGTAGATGCAGTTAATAAGCTATTTCTAGTAAAAGCAGGAAAATTTCGTTAATACACACTTTTTTAGTACAATGGAACTTCTGTGTCCATGTTTATTGTTCTGTTATATCTTTATTTTAAAATAAACAGTAGGGAAATCCCCATATCTGAAGGAAAACTGCATTATTACCCGCTCAAGGTCATTGGTGTTAGTCTCTGTATCCTTTTTTCTTCTTTTAAACGAAAATTTGTTCAGAATAGAACCATATGTATATATGTTATTACGCAGCCTTGTAACACTATTAAGCACACAAAAAAAACATCAACAGCATTTCAAGTGTACAGCTGGTTATGTAATGTTCGGTTTCACCAGAACTTAGACTTCCTTACTTGTTTTTTTTTTTTCATAACACATCAGCTAACCTCAAAATGTACGGAATTTGAGCTCAGATCAGGCGTTTTTGAAACAAAATCTGAGATAGGGCGTTCTTCAATCGAATTCTGAGAAACAAATTCTTAAATCGGGCGTTATTCAAACGTTTTCTGATATATCAGTCGATGTATCGAAACAGACTGTCTAGGATATATTTATAAGTATAGATTTGACCAGCATTGCTCTGGTATGCGGACATGTTTGCTCACCAATTGGATAATGTTTAGATTGTGTATGTACAGATGACGTCATATAATGACATTTTCTCAATGCCAGATTAAAGTATGTCATAACTTAATGCATTGCTGTGGGGTACATATTCTTATACCTAATGGGATTTTTTTTCCTTTCAATGTCAATATGCCTTAACAATGTTCACGTAATATATAATTGATGATTCTTTACTTTATCAAGTGATTATTTTGGGATATCTTTAATGGACCACAAATTTAATGTTTATAGATTATGGTTTGTGTTGACTAGTACACATAAATAAATAAAATAAATGTAAGGCGCGATGACATCCGAAGAGATCTAAGGCCGAGCTTCTATTCCAAATTGCGTCGTGCTCCTCTTAATTTTCCCTACAAATTGGCCGGACGGGACCTACATGTTTTATGTCGACTCCGAACGGCACTGCAAGGCAGATGAGTTTTCACTGAGAGCTTTTCATGGCAGAAATACACCCGGAGCACTTGCCAAACACTGCCGAGGGGCGACCTCTCCTAGAAGAATTTTCTTCTAATTGAAAAACCTTATTTTTAAAATGTTGATGTTGCTTTGCCCGGGGTATGAACCCAGGGCATACGGTGTGGTAGGCCGAGCACGCTACCATCACACCACGGTGGCCGCCGACTAGTACACATAAGTAAATTAAATATAAAGAGAACCACACCATAAATATTATGGCAACGTCAAGGTAAATTTTTGCTTGGTAAAACAAAAAATCGTTAAAATGGAAAATGTTTGACTCATATTAAGGCTGGGTGCGAGTTCGCCTAAATTTTAGGTACCTAAACTAATATTCCACTGGAACTTTCCAGCACTGCAACAACTTATGAAAAAGCTGTCCAAACTGTGCGATTTGATTTGAAAACCTAATTTGTGTATTTCCTCCAAAAAAATACTAACAATACGGGAAATTTGGTAATTTTGACGCGTTTTCATGCTTAAAAAGAAGAGAGGTCAATTAGGGTCCGCGGTAAGTACCTATCCCAAGATAGCAGTACAAGAAAACGCAGTGGCTCCGTTTTATAAGGCCTTTTTCCGGACATAGTGGAGCACATGCACAATGACCTTTTCCACAATCTCGAATTTAATACTGTGATGTTGGTTGGGTCCCAAAAACTTCTTTAGGCCAATTAGTGCACTTGGTTGCCAAACATGTTCAGATTGTGGTCCATATTTGAGAAGGATCCAATTTTTTGTAACGCCAACATCAGCTTGAATAAATTTGAGTTCACCATCACGTATAATCGATCGGACCTTAATCGCAGCAGGGATCATCGCTCTATGATCTATGATTTACTTAAATTGAATGGACAAGAGCCATTTATTTGCATATAAAATATTGAAAAATCCATATTATTGTATTTGAAATTTGACATTTGAATTCAGGTTGAAAAGTATGTGCTCATAAAAATTTTAAATTTTTATTTTGCCTTACCGACAGTTTCCAGTGATTTAGGTTTTTTCCCTATTTAGGTAGAAATTTATGTCAACTCGCACACAGCCTAAGTGTGAAAAATCAACCCAATTACGAAGTATACAAAATCTATTTCTTGTATGTCTTATGTTCGGACACGTTGAAGATGATTAAGACTTTCTAGGTTTATAATTAACTACTTGTTTGTTTGTTTAATTATACCTAATATTTAAGATTTCATAAGCTTAACACCGGCTTATAATAATTGAGTATTCAATTATCATGTTTGTTTAAGAGAAATTGAAAAGAAAGAAACATTTGGTGGCATATTGCGATTAAATAAGGCAACTGCAGTTTCGCCGTGTGATTCGCGGTTCGAATCTCGGTGAAACCTTTGATAACATTACGAAATTGCCTGATGATGATTGCGTGGCGGTTTTCGAAATGGTACCATCGCAATATGCCTGTAAATGTTTCTTTCTTTTCAGCTTCTCGTAGAAAATATAATAATTGAAATTCAATTATTATAAGCCGGTGTTAAGCTCATGTATTCTAAAAATTAAACTACTTGAATAATTAGAAGGGGCTATTATTTCTATTGACCAATTTTACTCCTTTTTTGCACCCAACTCCTAAATTGATTTAACATATCTGATCGCAATGAAAGTAAACAAAAAATAACCTTGGGGAAAAAATATTTGGTACTGAATGGAAAAAAAGTTTACATTCACTAAAGATTGGGAACGGTTACTACACTCACACTCTATATTGAATTATACTTTACCATTCAATAACACACACACTTTAGCTTTGAGTTAAAGTATTTTAAGCCATTCAGGAATGGAGATTTATAATATGCAACCAAAAAATCACTATTTTTTAAAAGACTACTGAGAGAACGCACACTCAATTGATTCAATCTTTTTACAGCTCTGGTACCTGTATATAATTTGGCGAGTGTTATAAGATTTACGCTCTTACTGAAAAATCTAAGAAACATTTTTATAGACCTTTTCTTTATTTTTTATTTTGCCTTTATTTTGTTTGTTTTAATATTCTGTCTGGTGTTCTTGTATAAATCTCAATATTGAAACTTATACCAAAAAAATGTGTCTTTGTATCCAACTGTGACGTAAAATGGTCTTTGAAACGCAAAAAAAAAAAAAAATACAGAGAAGAACATGCTTCATTGTTGTATTGGCACTGATTTTTCGCGTTTGCCGTGTCTGCTAGACTGCTTTTAATTTAGGCACACACGTTGCCGCAATGTAGCATTGTATTATTTTTATATTTTGTTTCTAATATACATATGTATATACATATGTACATGCATATATGTCATAATTCAACTCGCTTTTTGTTTTGCTTTGGGCTTTGTATATTATTGTTGCATATTTTGTTTTGATTTACAATTGTTATAACTTTATTCACATTTCAATAAAATTTATTACAGTAAAATTGATAGTACATATAAATTAATAACAATTCAATTCAAACTGGAAAAACCTCAAACTTGATAACATAAAATTTTTATACTCAGCTGAGCAGAGCTCACATAGTATATTAACTTTGTTCGCATAACGGTACCCCGTAACGACATAAACTAATCGACATAGATATAGACTTCTATATATCAAAATGATCTAGGCGAAAAAAGAAATTCATTTAGCCATGTCCGTCCGTCCGTCCGTCTGTCTGTAAACACGATAACTTGAATAAATTTTGAGGTATCTTAATGAAATTTGATAAGTGCATTCCTGGGCACTCATCTCAGATCGCTATTTAAAATGAACGAATTCGGACTATAACCACGCCCACTTCTTCGATATCGAAAATTTAGAAAAACCGAAAAACTGCGATAATTCATTACCAAAGACGGATAAAACGATGAAACTTGGTAGGTGGGTTGACCTTATGACGCAGAATAGAAAATTAGCAAAATTTTAGACAATGGGCGTGGTAACGCCCACTTTTAAAAGAAGGTAATTTAAAAGTTTTGTAAGCCGTAATTTGGCAGTCGTTGAAGATATCATGATGAAATTTGGCAGGAACGTTACTACTATTACTATATATGTGCTAAATAAGAATTAGCAAAATCGGATGACGAACACGCCCACACTTTAAAAAAAAAATTGTTAAAGTCAAATTTTAACAAAAATGAAAAATCTTTACAGTATATAAGTAAATTATGTCAACATTCAACTCCAGTAATGATATGGTGCAACAAAATACAAAAATAAAAGAACATTTCAAAATGGGCGTTGATCCGCCCTTTTTGATTTAATTTGTCTAGAATACTTTTAATGTCATAAGTCGAACAAAAATTTACCAATCCTTGTGAAATTTGGTAAGGGTATAGCTCCTATGACGATAACCGTTTTCTGTGTAAATGGGCGAAATCGTTTGAAGCCACGCCCAGTTTTTATACACAGTCGACCCTCTCTCCTTCCACTCGGCCGTTAACACGATAACTTGAGCAAAAATCCATATATCTTTACTAAACTTAGTTCACGTACTTATCTGAACTCACTTTATCTTGGTATTAGAAAAGGGCGAAATCCGACTATGACCACGCCCACTTTTTCGATATCGAAAATTACGAAAAACTAAAAAATGCCATAATTCTATACCAACTACGAAAAAAGGGATGAAACATGGTAATTGGATTGGGTTTTTGACGCAAAATATAACTTTAGAAAAAACTTTGTAAAATGGGTGTGACACCTACCATATTAAGTAGAAGAAAATGAGAAAGTTCTGCAGGGCAAAATAAAAAGCCCTTGGAATCATGGCAGGAATACTGTTCGTGGTATTACATATATAAATAAATTAGCGCAACCCTACAGATGATGTTCTGGGTCACCCTGGTCCACATTTTGGTCGATATCTCGAAACCGCCTTCACATATACAACTTAGGGATACTCCCTTTTAAAATACTCATTAACACCTTTCATTTGATACCCATATCGTACAAACACATTATAGAGTCACCTCTGGCGAAGTACTGCTACAACAACAACAACAACAAGTCACCTCTGGTCCACCTTTATGGCGTTATCTCGAAAAGGCGTCCCCCCTGGTCCACCTTTATTGGATATCTCGAAAAGGCGTCCACCTTTGGAACTATGGCTCACTGCCTTTTAAAATACTCTTTAATACCTTCCATTTATCGGCGGCCGCCGTGGTGTGATGGTAGCGTGCTCCGCCTACCACACCGACGATCCTGGGCACACGTCCCGGTCAAAGGAACATCAAAATTTTAGAAACAAGTTTTTTTTTTTAAGCGGGGTGTTTGGCAAGCACTGAGTGAATTTCTATAATGAAAAGCTTCTAAGTGAAAGCTCCTCTGCCTTGCAAATGCCGTTCAGAGCCGGCATAAAACAAGGAGGTCCCGTCCCGACAATTTGTAGAAAAAGTTAAAAAGGAGCACGACGCAAATTGGAAGAGAAGCTCGGCTTAAAATCTCTTCGGAGGTTATTGCGCCTTCGATTTATTTATTTATACTCGGAAAGGCATGCAGTAAATTTTGATTACATGTATTAGACTGGGTCGATTTGCGAAAAAAAAATGGCGAAAGGGTCAATTTTTCGACCAAAACTTCCCAAACCCAAAAAACTGTTATCGCTAACGTTTTTACAACAGCTTTTTGAAAAAAAAAAATATTTATTGGGTCGCAGGGTCGAAAATTATTTTTTTGGTATGCGTAGTGGAACTTTTTTCCTGAGCCCAAATCCTATCGAAAAACCGATCGCGCGATATCGGTTACCTTTCGTCCATACAAATCGACCCATTTTAATATGTATACCTACTAGTTTAGTCAAAAACCCTGTCAACGGATTTATATTGCCAAAAAAAAAGTTTCTCAAGGTTATTCGCCTTGACAGTCAATGTAATATGCTGCTTAAAATTCGCAAATTCAATGGCAGCATTTTTAATAATCAAGAAACCGGTCAATGCTTGTTGTAGTTATGACAATTGTAAATGAAGTTTAAAAGCCAACAGTGAAGCTTCAATTAGTAATTGATTTCATTAACAATTTTCTCACTACTGTTGTTGTTGAGCTTTGCTGGTACTCTGGCTTAAACACGATATTCGTGTTGTCGTGTTCAATGCTGAGTATTTCCACATATTTTTGTAAATGTGTTCGTGTTGAAATTTATATACTCGTTTACGATGATCAATTAATTGTGTTTGTAAATTGTATAAACCCTGTCGTTAATAGTTCGAATTGCATTCAAATTGGTAAACATAAGAATTTTTGCTTTCAAGTTGCAATGCAAATCTTATAATAAATAAATAAATTTCATTTGTTAGCCTCATATATTCTTTTTCACTTGCATGGGAATAAATATGTTTCTTTTTGCTCGAAGATCTATACTGTACACCAAATTTCTTATATCTCTCCTTTAAACCAAACTTAGATTAACTATTGTGGATTTATTGTAGTGGTCTAAAGGGCCAGTTAAAGATCCTTAACCATAACGCCATAGTTGTAACCATAGTTTTACTTATCCATATCAAATTGGCATCAGTTATTGGTGCCTTAACCTAAAAATCGTGAAAGTTTCATAAAAATGAAAACGCAAAGAATTACAAACATATATCACAAAAAATAAGTATCCAAAACATTAAATAAAATCTACAAAAAGTTAATAAATTCTCCAACTCAAATATTTTTAGGTTAAGGATATGGCAGAAAACAAAAAAAAAACCAATTGTTTGGCTGAAAGAAAAAGACTGGTAAAATCAACCGAAATACGGGTCAATTTAATCGAAATTTCTGTCAATTTTTATCCATCGCAACAAGATGTTGAATCAAGTGCGCACAAATCGTTGATTCGTAATTGACCGTTTTAGTAATCAAATGAACAAAAAAAATTTTTGCGACAAAGAATAAATGTAAGGCGCGATAACCTCCGAAGAGATCTAAGGCCGAGCTTCTCTTTCAATTTGCGTCGTGCTCCTCTTGATTTTTCCTACAAATTGGCCGGACGGGACCTAAATGTTTTATGCCGACTCTGAACGGCATCTGCAAGGCAGATGAGTTTTCACTTAGAGCTTTTTATCGCAGAAATACACTCGGAGCGCTTGCCAAGCACTGCCGAGGGGCGACCTCGCTTAGAAAAATTTTCTTCTAATTGAAAAACCGTATTTCTAAAATTTTTATGTTGCTTTGCCCGTAGTGCGAACCCAGGGCATACGGTGTCGCAGGCGGAGCACGCTACCATCACACCATGGTGGCACTTACTAACCGAACGTCAATTGAGCTTGCATCAAATATGCTGTACACTTTATTATTTTGTTTTATTAAACGCACTTTCACCAAATTTTATATTTTATAATTTATTTAATTTATAGTTTTGAACTTTGCTTTGCAAATAGAAATGAAAATAGTCGTCACAAAACTGATTCTCAATTCTTTCAATTGCAGCTCAGCTCATTCTCAATTTCTTCTCTCGCATGTAGTTGCCACACTTGATTGTTTCGAACAAAACTTGTATAAATGTTTGACATAACATTTTAAATAGACAACTTTTAAGTTATAGAAAAGTAATGAATCAAATCGCTAGAAGGTAATTCACCACGGGAGTAACTTTACATGTAATTCGGCAAGTTTAATTTTCATAACACTTTAAGTTGAAACGATTCCAAAACAACTCAAACTTTTATGTTGTCGGAAACATCAACATTAAAAAATGATGTTTTTTATTATCTTATTAAATTCGTTCGCGTGAGTGAAAATTCGTAAAAACTTGAACAAAATGTTACTAACTTTGGAAAAATCCTGTTCGTTGAAACAAACAAGAGCGAGATTTTGCATTTCGATTGGAGGAGAAGTTGCAAAATTGTGCCCGATAAATAGGTGTCCCGGTATCTCATAATTTTTTGCACAGTAAATTCAAAAAAGGGTTTTTTGTTTTGTATTGATAACTGAAAAACTAGTTTTTTGTTGTTTTCCCATTTTGTGTGTTTTTTCGATTTGGTGGTTTTCTTATTTTGGTATTTTTTTTTAAACAAGTGACACCATCGTCATAAGTGCAAAGTAGAGAGCGCAGTGAGCGTAAAATTCCCTTTGAAATTTCCTCATGTATTGACTGTTGATCGCTATTGAAATGACCAGTGAGACCAGTTGTGTTAACAGAAAAATCAGTTAGATTGACCAGGAATCTGTCAATTTTACAGAATTTTGTTAACTTAAGAGCGACAATTTCTCTTCTGTTGAAATGACTAAACTAATTTTTTCGTTTGACAAAGAACTCGGTCGAATTAACCATAATTCGATCAATTTCACCGAATCTCCGTCAAGTCAAGAACAATTATCAAGTTTTATTGTAAGAGGAAATGGGGAGACATTTTTTGTTGAAACGGGTGGTGCCACGTGTTATGTAGAAAAGTAATTTATCTGAAATGAAATGTACAGTCGCAGCTCACGCTGAGTATATAATGTTCGGTTACATCCGAACTTAGACACCTTTACTTGTTTTTTGTTATTTCTATAAGTTCTGCTATTAGTAAAGACGTTGTGGAGTTATTGTAAAACATATGCAGCTCACATATTTTACACTTTGCTTCTTTGGAGTCCTCGGAACTAGAAAAGAGATTCCATACCCAGCTACGTTTTCGAAAACTTATTTTGCAGCAAACAGTTTGCATTTTTTTTCAGTTTTTATGACGAACAAATAAATGTATTACATATTTAAATTTGGTTTGTTAATGAAACAAAATTTAGTAAATGAAACTGTTAACCCACTTACAAAACATCTTATCGACCATCGGTATGAAAAGCTTTTTAATACTAAGCTTAATGGACGGTTAGAATACACTCGTTTCCAAGCCTTCACTACTGGATACATATTTATATACGGACAAGTCCTGATTGCGACATTAGCAGGCATTTAAACCTGCATAATAGGGAACATGAGCAGGGAACTGAATGAATTTTATTACCAGAATGCTTCATTACATACAAGTTTTGGGGATCTTAAACGTTTAATTACGAATATATATAATCCAGTTCGGAGACAAGAAATAGAAGTAAGATTTTAATGCTTGTGAAAATATGCAAATCTTAAGGGAATTTTTACATTCCTTATATAAGAGATTGAAGCTGAAAAAAGACATACACATAGATTTGCGAAATCTGAAATTTCTTTTTAAAACGTTGAATGTAAGCTAGTCAAGGTAACGGACGCGTTATTAAGGATGCGAAAAATTTTTCTCAGTGAATAACACTATATGACATTGAAAATATATTCTTTGTGAGACATACTTCAAGGTCTGGGTCAAGAATACACAATCTGCATACTTGGAATTTCGAATACGCCGTCAAAATCCGGGATTAGCGGTCAAAAACAACCCCTTTTTGAGAAGCGGAGATATATACTGGCATATAACATTCCATCTTATCCAACAAGCAAACCGATGTTATTTATACCGACTGCAGCATAGCATTTGACTCTGTTAATCATCGCTTTTAACTCATAAACTTGACTTACTACTGGGTTTTCCGAAGAATTTATTACTTTGTCGTCGCAGCTATCTTGTAAATAGAACTCAGCGAGTTATGTTCAAAAACAGTCTCTCTGAGTTGATAGAAGTAACTTCTGGTATGCCTCGGGGTAGCCATTTGGGTCCATTACTTTTTACACTCTTCATAAATGACTTACCTAAGGTTATTTCGTATTCCCGAGCTCTAATGTATGCAGATGATGTAAAACTATGCTATACATACTTGCCTTCTGACTATTCTCTCGTTTGGATCTACTTCAGGCCGATTTAGACTATAAATTATGGTGTACAGTAAATCTACCAGCTTTGAACATTGCAAATGTAAACTAATGACATTTCATAGAGTCTACCCAGTTTTAAAGTCCTATTTGCTAGATGGTGCTCCCTTGGAGCGTAAATCTGTAGTATGTGACCTAGGTGTTCTTTTTGATGCGAAACTGAGCTTTAACATGCATATCTCATCTATCATAAACAAAGCATCGGGTGTACTTGGATTTATTAAAAGATGGGCTAAAGAATTTGACGATCCTTATCTAACCAAGACTCTTTACACATCATTGGTACGCTCAGCACTAGAGTATTGTTCCTGTATTTGGTCTCCAGGATATAAAAATCATATAGATCGAATTGAATCGGTACAGAAGCAGTTTCTAATCTTCGCATTACGTGGTCTTAACTGGGAATCAAATACTCATCTCCCGTCTTATAGAAATCAACTTCTTCTCATTAGTTTGCCAACTTTAGAGAATAGAAGAACATTACTCGGGGTATTGTTCCTTCATAAACTGACTATCGGAGAGATAGACTCCACTGACCTTGTGAGCAGACTAAATTTTTCTGTTCCTGCAAGAATTTCGAGGCACTATGTTCTCTTTCATTTACCCATTCTTTGGCGAAGTTTTGACAAATTTAGCCCTCTTCGCAATTGGTGCTCGCGCTATAATGAACTGTAAAACTGTAGAGTATTCGGTTGCTGCTATCCGTAAGGAAATACTCTCACGTCTGGCATGATATTTTTCAAAGATTTTTAATAAGATGTCAATTTTTATTTCAATATTAATTTTGATTTAGACATTGATTAAAATTAAAATTTAACTTAATTAATGTTATTGTTTATAATTTTTTTTTTTATTTTAAATTTTGTTTTTACACTTATGTTTTTTTTTCTTATTATTTGTACTGTATCTTGTATCCAGTAGTCGATCGCTTTGTGTATGTGTTGACTTTAATATAGTAATAAAATAAAAAATAGAAATCTGTTTACTGTGTTTTACAGAGGACAAAAATGTATCTAAATTTCTATAACTATTTATGACCAATCAGTTAACTTGATAACTTCATTGTGGCATTAATTGAACCTATCCAAACGGCTTTGTGCATGATGAACTATCTCATTTCCAACAAAATGAGTATCTGACTTCTACTTCACCTAATGTAATTACATTTGTCAATATTTGACAGCCAGTAAAAATTACTCGAATAATCATACAATAATGTTATTGGCTTGTGCCATTAATTAGCGTACAATCATATGACTGTTATAGTTGATATCTACGTATGTAGATAGATAACAGACTTTTACCGCTATTGCTCTCTACCACACTCCTTTGCAAAATGTTTAGCTCGATTACTGTTGGGCTACCTATCAATGAAACTTGTGTTAATATGTTGAATATACAAATCACTATTAAATATTTTATTTGCTAATACGTTTTCGATAATTGGTTCTCATTGGGATCATATACATATAATAGGGGGACTCATGATAGCATATAAACTTATAAGGTGTAAAATTATATCCATTTACACACGCGGTTATATGAACGCACCTAGTAATACTCTTGATAAACTTGATTGTTTTTCAGCTGTATTATTTCCAAAAAATTTTTTTTGATTGTTATACAAATTAAAAAATACCAAGATTAAGTGAAAAATCAAATCTAAAACGCCTTTACTTGCTGATGTTGGAGATTTTTGATGAAAATGCCGTCTGTAATGTCTGCAAAGTTGCATTCCTTTGAGTTTACCGCGTTTACACAATGAAATGTGCGCGTAAATTTATACAAATTGTGTAAATGATTTTTCATACAAAATTTGACAGCTCGTGCGTAAACTAGATAAATTTATACGTTTACACACTTTATAAGGCATTTATACGGTTACATGAGTCTCCCTAATATACAAATTTAAAATTGTATGCACATATGTATGTATGTATAGTAATTCGAGTCGTCGCCCTTGATATTAAGTGGAAACTTTTATAAAATGCTTTTCCATATTTAACATACTAAAATTCGAAACTTTTTCGAAATAAAATAAAATCAGCTTTATTTCATGCGTAATTCTGTTCAATTCGCTGTTACATTTGAAGCTTTTGAGTTTTTATTTGCATTCATTCTATGCTTGGCTTGCAGCCTTAATTAATTTTTATTTTTTCGCAATTGAATAACCGGTTATTTCTCATTTTATATATTTACATACGTATACATACAAATATTATGTGTACACACACACTTTTTAAATACGAATTCGTAAAGCCGATCACGGGGAAATACTTGACAAATTTCGATGAATCACATGATTGAAGTTGGCTTAATATAAAATCCTTGCTTTTTTATACTCAGCGTGCTTTGTACACAGAGTACATTAACTTTGATTTGATAACGGTTGGTTGTACAGGTATAAAGGAATCGAGATAGCTATAGACTTCCATATATCAAAATCATCAGTATCGAAAAAAAATTTGATTGAGCTATGTCCGTCCGTCCGTCCGTCCGTCCCTTAACACTATAACTTGAGTAAATTTTGAGGTATCTTGATGAAATTTGGTATGTAGGTTCCCGAGCACTCATCTCAGATCGCTATTTAAAATGAACAATATCGAACTATAACCACGCCCACTTTTTCGATATCGAAAATTTCTAAAAACCGAAAAAATGCGATAATTCATTACCAAAGACGGCGGCCACCGTGGTGTGATGGTAGCGTGCTCCGCCTACGACACCGTATGCCCTGGCTTCGCACCCCGGACAAAGCAACATCAAAATTTTAGAAATAAGGTTTTTAAATTAGAAGAAAATTTTTTTAAGCGGGGTCCCCCTCTGCAGTGTTTGGCAAGCGCTCCGGGTGTATTTCTGCCATGAAAAGCTCTAAGTGAAAACTCATCTGCCTTGCAGATACCGTTCGGAGTCGGCATAAAACATGTAGGTCCCGTCCGGCCAATTTGTAGGGAAAATCAAGAGGAGCATGACGCAAATTGGAAGAGAAGCTCGGCCTTAGATCTCATCGGAGGTTATCGCGCCTTACATTTATGTTTTTATTTTAAAGACGGATAAAGCGATGAAACGTGGTAGGTGGGTTGACCTTATGACGCAGAATAGAAAATTAGTAAAATTTTGGACAGAAGGTAATTTAAAAGTTTTGCAAGCTGCAATTTGGCAGTCGTTGAAGATATCATGATGAAATTTGGCAGGGACGTTACTACTATTACTATATATGTGCTAAATAAAAACTAGCAAAATCGGATGACGAACACGACCACTTTTAAAGAAAACATTTGTTAAAAGTCAAATTTTAACAAAAAATTTAATATATTTACAGTATATAAGTAAATTATGTCAACATTCATCTCCAGTAATGATATGGTGCAACAAAATACAAAAATAAAAGAAAATTCCAAAATGGGCGTGGCTCCGCCCTTTTTGATTTTATTTGTCTAGAATGCTTTTAATGCCATAAGTCGAACAAAAATTTACCAATCTTTGTGGAATTTGGTAAGGGTATAGATTCTATGACGATAACTGTTTTCTGTGCAAATAGGCGAAATCGGTCGAAGCCACGCCCAATTTTTATACACAGTCGACCGTGTGTCCTTCCGCTCGGCCGTTAACATGATAACTTGAGCAAAAATGGATATATCTTTATTGAACTTAGTTCACGTACTTATCTGAACTCACTTTATCTTGCTATAAAAAATGGCCGAAATCCGACTATGACCACGCCCATTTTTTCGATATCGAAGATTACGAAAAATGAAAAAAATGCCATAATTCTATACCAAATACGAAAAAAGGCATGCAACATGGTAATTGGATTAGTTTATTGACGCAAAAATGTAACTTTAGAAAAAACTGTAAAATGGGTGTGACACCTACCATATTAAGTAGAAGAAAATGAAAAAGTTTTGCAGGGCGAAATCAAAAGCCCTTGGAATCTTGGCAGGAATACTGTTCGTGGTATTACAAATATAAATAAATTAGCGGTACCCGACAGATAATGTTCTGGGTCCACATTTTGGTCGATATCTAGAGAACGCCTTCACATATACAACTAAGGGCCACCCCCTTTTAAAACCTTCATTAATACATGGTCCACTTTTATCGCGATAGCTCGAAAAGGCGTTCACCTATTGAACTAAGGCCCACTCCCTTTTGAAATGCTTATTAAAACCTTGATATCCATATCGTACAAACACATTCCAGGGTTACCATTGGTTCATTTTCCTACATGTGGAGTTTCCCTTATTTTGTCTCCAAAGCTCTCAGCTGAGTATGTAATGTTCGGTTACACCCGAACTTAGCCTTCCTTACTTGTTTTCATTTTAATTTGGCTTCGTTATGCAACCATGAAAAATAGTAATAAAAAGCAGTAATTCTATTATAACAATTTGAATACGCTATTTGCTTCAAATATTTTCTAGAACCTGCCCTTGTATGTCTTATCAAACTCATTGCATTCTTATCGTCGCATGAAAGTTAGATCTGTATTTTTAATATCATCTTCTGTTTGTTTTTCTTCTTGTCGCTACTCAAATTCCAGTATGCTTGTATGTATACGAATAGCTTCATTTTGTACCGATATTGCTATCAGTTATCTTCAACTGTGTTTGTTTTTTATTCGTCTTTACTTCTGAGTTTTGCTTCGATCAAACTTACTTCATCTTATCTTTATTTTAATACAAATAAAATGTGTTTTTATAACAAGTAAGGAAGGATAAGTTCGGGTGTAACCGAACATTACATACTCAGCTGAGAACTTTGGAGACAAAATAAGGGAAAATCACCATGTAGGAAAATTAACCTAGGGTAACCCTGGACTGTTTGTATGAAATGGGTATCAAATGGAAGGTATTCAAGTATTTTAGAAGGTAGTGGGCCATATTTCTATAGGTGGACGCCTTTTCGAAATATCGCCATAAATGTGGACCAGGGCTGACTCTAGAACGTCTTTGTACGATATGGTTATCAAATGAAAGGTGTTAATGAGTATTTTAAAAGGGAGTGGGCCTTAGTTCTATAGATGAACGCCTTTTCCAGATATCGCCATAAATGTGGACCAGGAGTGACTCTAGAATGTCTTTGTACGATATGGGTATCAAATGAAAGGTGGTAATGAGTATTTTAGAAGGGAGTTGGCCTTAGTTCTATAGGTGGACGCCTATTCGAAATATCGCCATAAAGGTGGACCAGAGGTGACTCTATAATGTGTTTGTACGATATGGGTATCAAATAAAAGGTGTTGAGTATTTTAAAAGGGAGTGGGCCTTAGTTCTATAGGTGGACGCCTTTTCGAGATATCGTCATAAATGTGGACCAGCAGTGACTCTAGAATGTCTTTGTACGATATGGGTATCAAATGAAAGGTGTTAATGAGTATTTTAGAAGGGAGTTGGCCTTAGTTCTATAGGTGGACGCCTATTCGAAATATCGCCATAAATGTGGACCAGGGGTGACTCTATAATCTGTTTGTACGATATTGGTATCAAATTAAAGGTATTAATGAGGGTTTTAAAAGGGGTGGCCCTTAGTTGTATATGTGAAGGCGTTTTCGAGATATCGACCAAAATGTGGACTAGTGTGACCCATAACATCATCTGTAGGGTACCGCTAATTTATTTATATAGCATGTATTACCACGAACAGTATTTCTGCCATGACTCCAAGGTCTTTTTATTTCGCTCTGCAGAACTTTTACCATTTTCTTCTACTTAATATGGTAGGTGTCACACCCGTTTTACAAAGTTTTTTCCAGAGTTATATTTTGCGTCAAAAAACAAATCCAATCACCATGTTTCATCCCTTGTTTCATATTTGGTATAGAATTATGGCATTTTTTTAATTTGTCGAAATTTTCGATATCGAAAAAGTGGGCGTGATCATGGTAGGATTTCGCCCATTTTTAATACCAAGATAAAATGAGTTCAGATAAGTACGTGAACTAAGTTTAATATAGATATATGGATTTTTGCTCAAGTTATCGTGTTGACGGCCAAGAGGAGGTACAGACGGTCGACTGTGTATAAAAACTGGGCGTGGCTTCAAATGATTTCGCCCATTTACACAGAAAACAGTTATCGTCAAAGAAGCTATGCCCTTACCAAATTTCACAAGGATTGGTAAATTTTTGTTCAACTTATGACATTAAAAGTATTCTAGACAAATTAAATCAAAAAGGGCGGAGCCACGCTCATTTTGAAATTTTCTTTTATTTTTGTATTTTGTTGCACCATATCATTCCTGGAGTTGAATGTTGACATAATTTACTTATATACTGTAAATATATTCAATTTTTTGTTAAAATTTGACTTTTAAAAAATTGTTTCTTTAAAAGTGGTCGTGTTCGTCATCCGATTTTGCTAATTTTTATTTAGCACACATATAGTAATATGAGTAACGTTCCTGCCAAATTTCATCATGATATCTTCAACGACTACCAAATTACAGCTTGCAAAACTCTTAAATTACCTTCTTTTAAAAGTGGGCGGTGCCACGCCCATTGTCCAAAATTTTACAAATTTTCTATTCTGCGTCATAAGGACAACCCACCTGCCAAGTTACATCGTTTTATTCGTCTTTGGTAATGCATTATGGCACTCTTTCTGTTTTTCGAAATTTTCGATATCGAAAAAATGGGCGTGGTTATCGTACGTTCATTTTATAAAGCGATCTGAGATGAGTGTCCAGGAACTTACAGACCAAATTTCATTAAGATACCTCAAAATTTACTCAAGTTATCGTGTTTACGGACGGACGGACGGACGTGGCTAAATGAATTTCTTTTTTCGCCCAGATCATTTTGATATATAGAAGTCTATATCTATCTCGGATTAGTTTATGCCGTTACGGATTACCGTTATGCGAACAAAATTAATATACTCTGTGAGCTCTGCTCAGCTGAGTATAATAAATATATTTTGGTGTTGTGCCTGTATTAAATTATAAGTACATAGCTCCCATTAATATCAAGTGCTTTTTAAATTTTTTTTCAATCATTCTGTTTGCTTATGTGTCTCTCTTAAGGATTGTATACGCCTCTCATAATTGTATATTGTCATGTGACCGATATCATCGCTGCTTAACGAAATAGAAAACTTTTTTGATGGTTAAAAAATTGTTGTAACAGTGCTTCGCGCTTTAGAAATTGACATAAATATCATCTTTTGTTAAAATGTCTGTTGTAAGATCAGATGTAGGAAGTGTGGGCTGAAGAACGAGACGGTATAGCACATATTGTATTGGTGTTCTGCGGTTGCCAGAAACGCTTCCACCCAGTGGGAGCAACCCAGCTATACGATCTAGTAACAGCAAGTAGGCTCTATCCTAGAAAACTTAAAGTATTTGCCAGAAGAAATTATTTTTGTTTATAACATAAATTCTGATACTTAATTGGATTTTATCGTTTCGTTGTTAAACAAAATCGGATAACTATGAACAAATTCAGTCTATGTGAAGCTTTTATTGACTAGCCAACTCAACGTAACGTAACTTCCTTAAAAAACAACAACATAATTTGCACTAATGTTACGGAATAAATTTCTCACCACCATAGCATTTATGCTATAAAATCCTTTTCTGTTGTAATACAGAAAGCACTCTTCAGATGGTCTCATTATTTTTATATGCGTGCCAACAACGCACAGACTCCTGGGAAGCCAGCCTTCGCATAAAATTCTTGCTTCGCTTGTATTTTCTCCTCTTCACTTTGTTCAAATGTTATCCACTGAGGGCGTAATTTTGGTTGCATTACATCCAGAAATTTTGACACCGTTGACTGTCCCATTATAATCCGCCCCTAATCCATGCTGGTATCTGCCTTCTGCAAAAAAACTCAAATCAGCTACTACAATATTAAGGGCAGACGTCGATGTCGATGTCGAAGTCCTTGGACGAATTTGCCCAGCAAAAGTATCAAACACATATTTGAAAGCATTCTTATTAAGTGGAAAGTTATTTTTGAACCTAAATAAGAAAATAAGTCATTAAACTTTAACACTTTTAAGTTCAATGTCTTACAATTCGTCACTCATCTCAAATGGATTACACAAATCTCGCAATATTTTCCTTTCCATTCTCGCCTGGCCATTTTCGTATGCGTTGCTTTCCAACTCCACAAATAATGCCGCGGCTATTGATTCCATTATAATAGACAGCTATAATTTGTGTCTGTTCGTTGGGTCGGGTTATATGCCAAAGCAAGCTGCCGGAGTAGAGGAAGGTGAAGCGAAAACGTAAACATTGCGGAAAGAATAAATAAATCTTCTTTAAGTATTTTAGGCCAGTGCAATGAAATCAGCATCCATAAAATTCAGAAAATGTCAACTATATTCGTGCAGGAATCCGTTTTAACAAAACTTGGTGGCCACGGCAGGGAATTGGCCAAAACAACGACAAAACACACTTCCAATTATGAAAGCCCTTCACTCAAAAAAATATAACACTGCGGCAATATATTCTATTGCTTTTTTTGTACAAAATGGCGTGGATAATAAAATATAAACCCTTTTTCAGTGTTTTTTACAAATTTTCTTTAATTTATTTTGTTCCAATGTTCACATATTCCGTACAAACAGCTGATTTCGGAAAATCATTTGCTCTTCCTCTTCTCGTTACAATTCCGTCGTAATGCAGAATACCCAACTTCGATTAAAGCGGAGCGTAGAATGGGAACGTAATCAAAATGCAGAATAGGGGTGATGCATGTGGGTTCTTCCAGTGTTCTGGTTGTCGCGCTACGTCATATTTCTTTCTAACTTGTTTGAACTTTTATGGGGGTATCAACATTTGTGGTATGCATTTTATTAATTGAAATGGAAAACAATGATCACAAACTAAAGGTAATCTTAAGTTTAAAACTGTAGCAGAATTTGGGTAATGGAGTACCGCCAAATCTTGGCTGGCAGTTCGAAAACGCGTTAGCTCAGAATGTTTTTCATAAACGCCCTATCTAAAGCTAAAATATAAGCTAAAATATATTGAATTCATGCTCAGGTTATGTGTTTTTAAAACTTATTCTGTAATAGAGCGTTTTTTAAAAAGTTCTTTTAGATCGGGCGTTTTCTAAACGGCAGACGAGACACTAAGTACATAGTACATTTTAAATGTTTTTTGCAATTGCGCTGTTTTATACTTATTATACGAGACAGGCTGACTCCACTAAGTACATAGTAGATTTTAAATGTTTTTTGCAATTGCGCTCTGTTTTATACTTATGTTTATTAATAAATATAAAGTTAAAAAAAAAAACGATACAAAAAATGTTATTTAAAATTTCAGCTCTGGGAGCCGCCTATGGTACCGCCAAATCAGGAACTGGTATCGCAGCTATGTCAGTGATGCGACCAGAATTGATTATGAAATCCATCATTCCCGTTGTCATGGCTGGTATTATTGCCATTTACGGTTTGGTTGTAGCTGTTCTTATTGCTGGTGATTTGGACGAACCCGCCAATTACACATTATACAAGTGAGTGTTTTAAACAATTTTTGATACATAATTGTTTATTTGTATTAACTCATATTTACCCTTTTCTTATTTTATTAAAAAGGGGTTTCATACATTTGGGTGCCGGTTTATCGGTAGGTTTCTCTGGTTTGGCGGCAGGCTTTGCGATCGGTATTGTTGGTGATGCTGGTGTACGAGGTACAGCACAGCAGCCGCGTCTGTTCGTCGGTATGATTTTGATACTAATTTTTGCTGAAGTGTTGGGTCTGTACGGTCTTATTGTTGCCATTTACTTGTACACAAAATAAATTAATGCAACAATTAAAACTACCAACAAATCCAACATACACATCAACACAAAATACCACAACAAAAGCAAAATGCAAACAAAAATTATATCAACCAAACAATCATTAAAATGCAGCATGCAAATGGATGTTGCTCCATTGCAGAAATTTGTAATAATATAAACGAGGCAACAAGCAAATGAAAAGCATAAACGTGTGTAAGATACAAAAGCGAGATTCGCAACAAAAGACAAAATGCAGCTGCTGCTAAAGTAACTATGAAGTAAGCCGTAATAAACGATCTTCAAAAATGCGTTATATAGCGGGCGGCAACGTAGCCAATAAGAAAATACTACATGGCTGGCTGGTATAGTATTGAAATATTTTTAACATCAATGTACAAAAAAACGTTGTTATATTGCAAAAGAAGTTTATTGCATTGCAAAATTTTTCAACGATTCCAACATCATTCAACAACCTCAGAACATGTGTCAAGACGGCAAACTTTTTCGCCTTTATGTATGTCTTATGTATTATTATACCCAACTTTATGCTATATATGTTACGTTACTTTGTGATTTTAATTTATTTTCGCGTGTCTAATAATTTTATGCAACAAAAAACAATAACAAATATTAAAATTATTTATATTTGTATATACATAAAGTAACCAATGTTAACTTGAAAAAAAAAAATACCCGCTGTGTCTCTTTTCTTATTTGTTTGAGCATGAAGTTAAATGCATTAAGTGAGGTGTTTACGGAAATGTTACTAATATTTCAAAACTTAATACGTACAAACAACAAAACATAAAGAAAATGCTAGCTAAAGTTGCCGCAATGCGTTTTAGATCGCAACAAACGTCGCTGCCAATTATTTAAAGATTTCATTTGTTGTTTTGAAAATGAACATTTTCTGTTTCTTACTATTTTTTTTTTTTTCAATTTTGTCGTTTGTTTTTTGGCGTTTATACTATTACTAAAGATTTCAATTTTTTGTTATGGTTTTTTTTTTTACTTTTGTTTTGTCATAAAATAAACAAAAGCAAAAACAAACTACAACCAATAGAAGTAAAAGTTAAATTAATAAAAAAAAACGTTTAAAAATACAAACAGATGTGAATGGAGTCAACAACCAAACAACAACAAAACTTATTAAATAAAATGTAAATGTAAATTTAAAATTAATATTAATTAAATTAAAATAAAGCAAATAAAGAAAAACAAACAATATACATACATATATAGTTAAAAAAGGCGCAGAAATATTAAATAATTAGTGAGAAACCACCAACAAAGCAACAACAAAGACAACCATTAAAACCACCACCAAGAACAGCAACAATGACCACAACTAAAGAACTGATGGCATTAATAATTTTTATATTTACCTGCGCCAGCAAATGTGCTGTGTTGTCTGTCAAGACAAGAAGTGCGTGCATTGCACCGAACCGCTGTTTCTTATTTTTTCGCTTATTAATTTCCCTGAAACGAAAAAGCCGATGAAATGAAAATATTTCCAAGTTTAATAACTTCAAACTACTTTCTGCTAATTGAGCGCTGTCACGCGCTTTATGCATGTGTATAACAATAACAATACACGCGCGTAAAATTTTTTTTTGCAACCAACTTACGCCCAATAAAATTAATTAATCACTATCTTAAAACTTCCCTTGTCCAATGAGTCATATGTGACTCACAAGAGCGTATAGAAATAAGTTCATGAGTCACATGTGACTCATATCTTTATACAACTTAAATACGCTTTCTTGGTATGAACGTGTCGTTATATATTTGTGAATTCTATATGTACGTATATCAAAAGACCTCAGCTTTAGGAAAATGAAAGAAAATTTCGAAATTTTTTTTCTGATACCTTTTTCTCATTTTCTTCAATTTTGTATAGACTTCTAACTGCAATTAAACAAAAAAGCACACTAATACATGCTTTTGACATTTGTATATCAATTTACCGTTATTGTGATTCGAAAACTTAAATTATTTCTTATGGTCCTATATGTTCACATGTGACTCATTGAACGTGGTAAACAAAATTGTTTTTGCTACGTTCAGGAGTCACATTTGACTCACAAAATAAAATAGCCAAAATAAGGTAAATATATGTCAAATTATTTTTAAAAATATTTTATAATATATATTCATATTATTCAATTAAGCAATACAAACAAATAATGGGCGTGGGGCATTCTGAAAGCGCTTTGTATGGGGACAGGGAAGTTGTTATGCCTAATTTTAGGCGGTATATCTATTTTTTAAAGCTATACATTTTCGTTAGGCCGGCCGTGTTGGCATTTTTTTTGTTGCATTGATTGTAGGGAAAGAACATAACGCTCATTTACTTCAATAGTGTCATAACTCAAAAAACATGACTTTTGAGTTAATAACATATAAACGTACCCAATAACATGATATATGTTGTATAGACAAATCTTTGTGTTCCGCTAAAAACTTACCACGTGCTATACAAATGAAAATATGCCTTTATATGCGCAACATATGGCAGTTAAAATCTTTGAATGGCTCTCCTGGAAAGTTGTGTTTTTTGAGTTATGACACTATTGAAGTAAATGAGCGATATATGCCAATATTGTTGAGAACGAACAAACAACAGCTCATCAAAATTTACACAAATCATTAGTTACAAAAACAAACGAAAGACAAACATAAACATATATTTGGTGTACAACAACAAAAATTGGAAACACGCAAACAAAAGCAAATAAATGAAGGCAAATAATTAGCGTAACATCAATATGTAAAATATGTATGTATACCTAAAAGGATGTTTCTTTTTCGAAAAATATTAGAAATACATACACACATGCACACACTTACACCACATACAAACACATTGTAACTAAGTCCCTATATACATATGTGTTTTTATTTTTAATTATTGTTCAATTTGTAAGATTTATTAATAATAATTATTATATTAAATTTCTATTATTTTGTGATAAGCTTAAAAGAAAGTTGATTATCAAATATTTGCAGTTCTGAAGCGAAAACTAAAATGAAAACAAAAAACAAGCATAAATTTATGGTATTTATAAATGTATATTTATATCTATAGATGCTAATATACATAGTACATACATAAACACATAGTATAAATATCTATATATATATAATTATTAATAATTATACATACTATACTTAAATATTTAAACAAAATGGAGTTGCAAAGGCGCTGAAGTTGTTATAAAAAAAAAGTTATTTATAAAACTAAGGCGAAAAACTAATTGGCAAGTGATGTGGCGAAATTCTAAGAAAACAACAAAAACAAATGAACACAATTTAGTTGAAAATAATGAATCATTCATTTTTCTGTCAAATTATATGCCAGTTACTACAGGTCGTCTCCTTCAAATGATGCTAGAGATCTTCCTGGTAGCCCAAACGATGGCTAGACACTCTTTCTCCGTTGTTGCCGAGTAGTTTCTTTCGGCCTTATTCAACCGACGGCTCGCGTACGCTATCACTCGTTCCTCGTCGTCCAACCCCTGAGTAAGAACTGCACCAAGGCCATAATCGCTCGTATCAGTCTGTAACCGGAACCTCTTTGTAAAATCTGGGCACGCCAATGCTCGTGCTTGTATGAGCGCGTTCTTCAGAGCTTCGAATGCCACCTGTTGTTCCTCGCACCATTTCCACCTCCTTCCTTTCTTCAACATTGATGTTAGTGTGTGTGCAACCCGTGAAAAGTCGGGTACGTACCTTTGGTACCACGAAACTACTTCTAAGAATCGCCTCAACTCTCGTAGGTTCTGTGGCGGCGTCAGCTCCTTGATGGCGGCGATATTGTCCGGATCCGTATGGATACCCTCTTCGCTGACCATGTGACCTAGATATTTTAAACTTTTCTTAAAAAACTCACATTTCTCCGGATTAATCTTCAAGTTGGCTCGTCTTAGTCTCTCGAAAACTTCTCTCAGTTGAGTGATATGCTCTTCCAGTGTCGTGCTAGTAATTATTATATCGTCTTGGTAGGCAAACGCGTGTGGTCCAACTCTGGGCCAATGACTCGATCGAGTGTTCTCTGAAATGTGTGCGGGGCATAGTGCAATCCAAACGGCATCACCTTCCACTGGTACAATCCTAGTCCGGACACCGTAAATGCTGTGAATTGCTTACTACTTTCTTCAATCGGGATTTGCCAATAACCGTTTTTGAGATTCAAGCTGCTTATAAACCACGTGCTGCGTAATCTATCTAAAATGTGCTGTTTTCGGGATAGTGGGTAAGCGTCTGGTATTGAGCGAGCGTTGAGTTGTCGATAGTCGACGCAGAGTCTCCATTTGCCGTTCTTCTTTCGGACCAGAACTATCGGCGCGCTGTGTGGGCTACGGGATGGCTCGATGCAGCCTTTCTCTATGAGCTCGTCTATCTCCTTGTTTATTGTGTCTTGCATCTATGGGTTCTTTGGAAAATATCGTTGCTTTATCGGCCGATCATCTCGCATTACTATCTTGTGGGTGGCTACGTTCGACAAGCCGGACATATCCATAACTCCAGGTCGTCTCCTTCAAGTGATGCTAGAGTGAGGAAGTTAAATTCCCCCCTTAAGCAAAACTGACACTGGAAACACACTTAAAACACCTACATACATACACACGCATATAAATGTATATCTCCTCTTGTAATGTAAAGAAATGCAAAATAATTATATATATACGAAATTAAAACAAAATCCAAAATATAGTAAACAAATATGCAAAATCTTAAAATTACAATAACTACAACCATACAATGTATTTAGTCAAAATTTCGCTGAAGAATAGAAAATGTTAAATAAGCGGCAGTCGAGGTCGAGGAAGAATGTTAGTAGGAAAAAAAATTTAAGAATTGTAACTAAAGTTGTAAGAAAAAAAAAAATAACGAAAAACCAATAAAAAAATAGCAAAAACCCAACGCAAAAATTAGAAATCTCGTAAACAGTACTGAACAAATTAAAAAGTGTACATATGTAATAAAATTTGGCTAACTATGTTTTAAAGTTATCACTCACGTTGTATGTTACTCAAAGACGTTGGTAGCTGTAGCGTTTTGCCGGCGCATTTGCCTAACTAACTCATACAGTTTAGGCAATTTTTGGTATTGGTCACTGCCCTTGCATGCTGATGCGTTTGTGATGCTGAGAGCGCGGAGGTGTGCAACCTGCAAGTGACCAAGTTAACCTTATGACAGCTATATACATATGTATGTATGTACGTCTATGTATAAAAAGGTATGCGAGTCTAACGCTTGTGCGCCACCGTGTGCATAACTGGGTGCATGTACTTTGATGTAGAAACTAAAGCTTTTTTGTTGCACGTGCGGCTATTGAAATGCAGGACTTTTTTGACACAATTACAACAACAACACAAAGCATAAAAGTACACACTATTCATTTGTTTAGTCGTATTGCAACAACAAAAACAACTGTTGCACAAAATAACATTGTATTCACAAATTACATACATACATACATTAGTACATGCCATTATCTTATGTTATATGAAGCTATGTAGTTTATTAAGTCGTTAATATTAGCGCATTTTACTTTTATCAAACACTTGTTGTTGTCGTCTTGCTTTGGTGCAGACCTGCTTACAAGAAAAAAAAAGTCAGTAGCGTAAGCGGTAGCAGCAAAACGGCAAATATTTTTTTTTTTACTTTTGTCTAGAACAATGAATTGTTGCAATGTACTGTTATTACGATTGATAAACTTAAGCTAATCAACACCATCAAAAGTCAACCAACCAACAAACAAACAACTTGAGAGAATGAATAAAGAGTAATTTCTAATTTCCAATAAAAAAATTGTTATTTTATCGTACGAACAAATTTTTAAACTAAGGGCCATAGGATTATTTTAAAAGTGCAGTGCTTCGGCTCGTCCAATAGGTGTGAACTAGCGATGACGCTCAGAGATTCCGCAACCCTATTATCAACCACACGCCAGGCCAATCCTGTTACAAGTATTTAGCAGGCAAGGTTCTGGCGACCCCAAGTTCCTTATTGAATTAGAGTGTGCAGAGCGGAATGGCCTAGAAGGTTCAATGCGGCCATATGAGATCGTTCCCGAGATAGACCAGCCTTAATGGTGCTTGTTAACGGAACGTACCAGATCTATATACGCCAAAGGACGAAACCTCCCTACAGGTTGTTGTTGTAGCGATAACGTTACTCCTGAAGGCTTTGGGGAGTGTTATCGATGTGATGGTCCTTTGCCGGATACAGATCCGGAACGCTTCGTTAACACAGCACCATTAAGGTGCTAGCCCGACCATCTCGGGAACGATTTATATGGCCACATTAAACCTCCAGGCCATCCCTCCCTCCCCACCCCCAAGTTCCATGAAGAGCCTGGAGTCGTTAGAGCCTCGTTTGTTAGTGCAACAGGATTCGCCACAGATAGGTGAGGTTGACAATTGGGTTTGGAAAAGCTATATGTGACCCAGTCTATGAAACGGTGGCTTATGACTCAAAAAAGAAATTGCGAGAAACAGCTGTTAAAAATAAACAATGCATTTCTTCAGTTTCTTAGTAGTTTTTCTTTTGCATTATGAACAGTCATGAAAAGCACAAACCACTTTCTGACCATTGCCATCGAAAAAAATGCTATCAAAAAAATCTGAGGATGCTTCACCAGCCACCAAAGTGGCATCGAAGGAACCAAAGGCTTCATCGTCTTTCATTTGTGCTCTTTCTCTACATTTTTAGTACACTTCTAAGCAAGTTAAGGCCTTTCTAGTTTTCACGACGTGAAAGAGCGTCTCAAAAACTATCGAAACCAGAAAAAAAGTGGAACAATTTTGTTTGATAGACCGGGTCACATATATTGCGCTGGCAACCTGAAAGGGTTGAATCTGGTATTTTAGTCGCCTCTTACGACAGGCATACCTACATCGAGTATATTCTGACCCCCTAACCCGCTGGGGGGCCTCCCTACAGGTAGTGTCTATCGCTGTCTTGTCATACCGACCTTATTCAAGTTCCAAAAATCCCGGGAACTCGATCCACAAATATCCCCCTTTTAAGAACAAAAAAGCGAATGGTTTCTAAAAGATTTCATTGCACAAAACCCATATCTGAAGTCAGATTTTCAAGATTGGTTCAGGTTTTCGAGATATTTTTCCCAATGGCGAGTGTCGATCGGAATAGAATCGTCTTGTCGATCCAATCTGTTTCATTGAATTAATCGTTAAATCCATGGACTATTATAAAGCGTTAGACCATTCGGAACTTTTCGATGTCGAGGTCGTAACTAAAATTGAGAAAATCACGTTTTTCTGGGGGCAAATCGTAACATCCGTGATCATATGAATCCTCACGTGAAAATATGGTTTTCGGAATATAACTGATACGATATCGTACTACTAAATTCGTATTCGGCATGCTGATATAGTGAACGAGTATTGAACATAATCGGTGAATTGATTATTTTTTGCTATTTTTATAACCAGTTCGACCTTTTTATATCTGTTACGACCTTGAAATATCGTATGTTATAATCCCGTTCGTATAAGTTACGACACGTAATTTTCTTTCGCATCGTATTCGATCCGTGATCGTATATTACGATTAAGGCCCTGCTTTATCATAGGCCGACGAAAATCCAAAGACATTTTGTTACCACAAACGAGGCTTTACTTTCTAGAGGATCTCGACGCGGTGAACCCGAATCCGGAGACAAAACAGCTCCGGCACTTCAAGTTTTTGAGATATTCATACTTAAAATTACGAAAAACACGTTATTTTTTAGGTATACGTACTTGAAGTCATGTCACCTCTATTTTTTTTTTAGATCGGTGTTCTACCTTAAAATTGCGCTTCTCTATTTTTTGGCTTCTGAGAAGTCGTGTATTGAAATTTCTGATTTTGGTAAATTGGTAAATGTTTGGATGTTTTTAAATACCTCGACATCTGCTCAAAAGTCAGTAAACTTAAAAGACGGTTTATCAGAAGCAAAAAAATATTTTCTAAAAATGCAAAATAGATCTTGAAGGAGTATTGTCTTCGACGCTAAAACTCCATCGCCAAAAATATCGAAAACAGTATCAAATGCGCAGAAAAGTGTGCAATATATGTGACCCGGTCTATGAAAAGGTGGCTTATGACTGAAAAAAGAAATTGCTAGAAACAGCTGTTAACAGCTGTTCTTTTGAGTCATAAGCCACCTTTTCATAGACCGGGTCGCCGATATGCACCCCACCGCTCGCACAAGAACCGAAAAGGAAAATCGTACTATCCCCAAATTCCAACAATCGCTAACGCTAAAACTTCAGCGCCAAAAAAATCTAAAACAGTATGAAGTGCGCAGAAAAGGATGCAACATGTAGTATCATATGGAATAACCACCTAAGTCTTATACAAAAGTGTAGGAGTTAGGCTGCGAACATATGGTACTAAATATTGCATACTTTTCCGCGCACTTGAGATATTTTTGTCAATGGAGTTTTAGCGTTAGCGAGGGTTAGAATTTGAGGGCAGATCAAAAGAAGGTTTGCTCCTAAGAAACTTTCAGTATTTTCCGAGAGGACAGAATTGTTTTTTTTAAAAAAGTCCTGATACTTAATTTGGGCTTTCCATTTGATAGGTTCTGGCAACACCAAACAATATCATCGCAAAAGTGGTGTAATCCCAAACTGAAAAAAAGTGGGTATATGCATAATTGGTTAGTCTTGGTCTACAACCGATTTATTTCCTTCTAAATGCGATAATGACATTTTAGGCGCTATATATTTATGTATACCAAAGTCTGGGTCGAATCTGGTGTAACTCCCTGTTGAACGATAAAGCGTACGAATGTGTGCGAAGCTAGTTTGGCACAATTGTGTTTGCGGTGCCCATAAATGATATAACCATTTAAATAAGAGGCCACCGTGGTGTGATGGTAGCGTGCTCCGCCTATCACACCGTATGCCCTGGGTTCAACTCCCGGGCAAAGCAACATCAAAATTTTAGAAATAAGGTTTTTCAATTAGAAGAACATTTTTCTAAGCGGGGTCGCCCCTCGGCAGTGTTTGGCAAGCGCTCCGGGTGTATTTCTGCCATGAAAAGCTCTCAGTGAAAACTCATCTGCCTTGCAGATGCCGTTCGGAGTCGGCATAAAACATGTAGGTCCCGTCCGGCCAATTTGTAGGGAAAATCAAGAGGAGCACGACGCAAATTGGAAGAGAAGCTCGGCCTTAGATCTCTTCGGAGGTTATCGCGCCTTAAATTTATTTATTTTATTTTATTTAAATAAGAGTACATATTGAAAGAGCGAAAATTTCTAAGAGAGGAACATGGCGGAAATCAAGTGGTACATTTTTTTTTAATTGATTTGACAATTAAACTTCTGGCGCAGTACAATTTTGACATAAATCCATAGATTAATCAAAACAAAATACATGGAATATGTATGTTTCTTTGTATGTGAATATGTCGACTCACTGTCACCTTGTATGGTTGCGCCATGAAGAGATCGCTGATCACCCTCTGTGTGATCGAAAACTTGTTTATGTGCAGTACATATTAGAGATATACGCCGCCGATTTTGATTGTTTTTCGCAAAAATATCGGCGGCGGCGTCCGGCGCGTTACTATATTTTCTACTCGTTTAAGACTGTTTAGGCCATTTATTGTTTATGTCGAAAGTTGGTCGGATATGGTCGAAAGTGGTATCAACGGATGCGCATCACTGCCAGTTATAATAAACTAATTGCGAAATTTAACTCTTCCTAACTGTTCAAAAGTTATTTAAAAAAACAGGCGTTTTCGATGTCAGCTTAACACGGACTTTGCATCACCCAATTCACCAAGTTATTAAAACAAAACACTAAGAGAAAAGTTATATATGTATATAATAAATTTATATGCACAATTTGCATATTTTTTCAAAAAATTAATAATGAACCATGAATTCAAATAAAATGACACAAGGCGAACATTTTTTCAAATTGTCCTCAAGCTGTTAAAAAAAGAAAATTACCCAAATAAGGTGCCGATTTTTTAAAGAATTTTATATTGCGATTGGCTGAAAGAATAAGCGAAATCAGTGATGCAAAATCCTCTAGTCGATTCTAGGGGCATGGAGTGTGTTTGAAATGATTCTTACCTCATACTTAAGTTGAGGATATATGTATGTACGTATGAGAAGGGTTTGAAAAATCACTTGGGCTTACATTCAAACATCTGTTGTTTATTTGGGAAACTATACAATAGCGTCTGAAATGTTAATTTTGATTTTCACACTTCATCCTTCAACACCCAAGTCTCCCGGTTTGACATTTCCTAAAGTTGGCGGCCCTATCCCAACTAGTCCCTTGGAGTGAATCACAATGGTTCTAGCCTATCAACCAAGGTTAAATATCACCTACACGTTACGGATCCTTTTACAAATGTGAATACGTAGGCACATATATTTACCAGGAAAGGCTTTGTCCTTCGCAAGAACACTCAAAGTGGTGAAGCAAAAGACTTCCCAAGACAGTCGAACGAATGACCGTGTTTGCTACTACCTTATTGTAGTGGACAGCCGGACATGTCTGAAAACTGAAGCTACGCGGTCATCCATAATGAGCTCTTATATCATAAAGCCGGACAACAGCAGTTAATATCTTTGAACTTTAAATCGGTCGACTTTCATTCTAAAATATCGTTTTGATTTAAAGAAGACTATTGAAATCAATGTTGTGAACACAAACGTCTGCAAACTCTGGTCTACATTTTTAAAATTGTATACAGGGTCCTTACAAAATTTTAATTATGTAGATGCGCCGAGGATTATACGATTTTCACTCATTACGCAATGATATCCACTTAGACTGCTTACGATTTCGAGGGCGGCATCCTTGGCCGAATAGTCACTCCGTAACGTTTCAAGGTGTTCCTCTGGTGTAGCTCGGCAGCATAGCGCGACAAAAGCATGTGACCGCCAAGGAGCCACAAATGATTTAAAGAAATTGTTTTCTTGACAATCATTAGGAGTTATCCCTAGGTGAAACTACGCTTTGCACGAGATATGCAGACAAAAGTGTGACTATTTTTTGTATCTCTATTTCTTTTCAGCAGACGCAGCAGTCCAATTCCAAACACCGGTGTTAGGTTCGAAGCCTCTCTGGAGTAAGGGAGCAAGGGACAATCCCTCCGCAAGAGATGTTGAGGCAAAAACCCCGGATATTTCCGAAATGGCCAACACGCTGATTTCCTTAAATACATACAAACAAAACCTTTCCTAAATATTATTATTTTTTTTTTAATCGAAAAATCAAGCTTTTTAAAGTAAGAACACCGGCGTACGCCGGCGCGCCGCTCACGCCACCGCCGCCGCCGCCGATAAAGTGATCGGCGAAAACCTCTAGGCGGAGCATTCTACCACCACACCACGGTGGTAGTCACGCAATATACTATGTATATACATATGTATGAATGTATACCCGATAGCTGCTTATCTAGTAGAAAAGAGCACAATCGTCATTGCAATTGAATGCATTTAGTTAGCGATAAGAAAACGAAAAAGTTAATCGTTCATTTAAACAGCGCTCATATTCATGAGGAACAAGAAAAATTCATAAATAAAATCTATGCAGATTTATTTTTAAAAAGTCCATTAATTCCTTTAAAATGACTACCAAAAAGCGAGTTTGCATTATAGGCGCCGGAATGGCTGGGCTCACAGCACTTAAAAACACATTGGAGCATGATTTGGATGCGATCGCTTATGAACGTCATACAGCGATCGGTGGCACTTGGATCTATATGGAACGTAAGGAGGGTGATAGTGAGGAAGATGTGTTCAGTAGCATGTATTATGGCTTGCTGTAAGTGTTATTAAATTATGAAGATATTTTAACAGTTGATGTGTAAGATGAAACGATTTTCATTTCGCTTAGAACAAATTTACCAAAGGAACTGATGGGATTTCCAGATTATGATTTTGATACAAGCATTGAAGATTCCTTTATCAGCTCAGAGTTGGTGTTACAGTATTTGCACGATTATGCTAGTCATTTTAAGTTAGCGCCACATATAAAGTTTGAACATGAAATAATGCGTGTCCGACCGCGAAAAAACTGCTGGGAGGTAAGTAGAGGGAACAAAAGGCAAGTCTGTTCTATATCGATCTATCCAGCGCCGAGTGGGTTTTGCACGAAGAACCTAAGCTATGTATCTCAAAATCGACGGGATTTATATATATACATATATTAAGCTGAGTCGATTTATTAACCTATATCGCGCCATCGATTTTTCGCTCAGGAAAAAAATGTTCCACTAAGCATGCCCAAAAATTTGAGTTTTTTGACTCTTTCTTTGATTCTTAAGTTTTTTTTCATTACCTACTTAAAAAATTTTCATTTGATTTAAAAATTTTCATGTATACCCTGCATCAACTTGCGGCGCAGTACGATTTTGACATTTGTCCATCGAATTTACAAAAACAAAGTACATGGAACTTTTATTTATGTTTGTAGGTATGTCACCATGCTGCCACCTTGTATCGCTCCGGCATGATACCCTGTCCGACTCAAAATTGTCCGCTAAAAACTTTGGCGATAACAGTTTTTTGAAAAAAAAAAAAAAATATAATTTTTGGGTTTGGAGGAGTGTTTTGGTGAAAAATTTTATTTTTTCGCCTTTTTTTAAGGGTTTCTTCAGAAACGTGCAAAAGTGTTGCCGATGAAAACGAATTTGTCTCATAGTTCATATCCCACTTAAAATTATGCGATAAAAACGTTGGCATTAACAGTTTTCGATGGCGCGATATGGGTTAACTTTCGTCCATGCAAATCAACCCAGCTTAATATATATGGAGTATAATAAAATCTTGAATCTGTCTGTTAGACGAAGTACCGCAACAAATGCTTTATGTAAATACTGCATTATTCGGCTGTTACGGCGCGTATGTCTACCACAGGAAAATTCTAAGCCTCTTAACCCGCCGAGCAAGCTTTGCTTTGCAAGGCAAGTTGTATTCCAGAGTTCTGCGAGCGATTCCAAAAATTCGATATCAACATCTAATCCATTCTCAATTAGAATTCTATAGAGGCATGAATGGATGATCTCTATACTAGGGCTCATACAAATATTCGAATAATTCGATTAATCATTCGATCATTCTATTTTATATTTTTTAACGGTTATTAATCAAATATCACTTCTCGAATAGTTGATTTATTTAGCTTATTCGAATAATCGCAACTCTAACGATTTTCAAAATCGAACTGCGATTTTGTATGAAGTGTTCATACAAAAAAATTACGTATACGCCGTGCATCTACCACATATTTATTCTTCGTTGAATATATTTTAATTTGATCGTTTATTAGGTATTGAAATCGTGGAATAGCACGTCTCACAAATAGTGTCCTAAGTAAAATTTTCCGAATATCAATATTTGGTAAGAAAGTCCAAATTTGGTCAAAAATCTACATTTGTTAACCATTTTTGGAAACCTATTTCTAAACTAAATATCTCTAACTTTAAAAGTAAAGGAAACGTTCGTACTTTTGCAACATGTCATACCTGATCTTGCTACGATGAAAAGAAGGCTCGAGATGTGATGAGTGAAAGTCGGCTGGCGAGCTTTGGGCACCGATTTTTCGAAAAAGTTGAGTTGTATGAAACTTAAAAAATGTCTCCCATATTTTTGTCCGCCTTGGCTCCAGGAATATGTGAGCAAAGTATTTAAATTCCATTGGGAACACTCTGTTTATAGCACATTGGAATAGATTTAAATCCACCTAATTTTCATTTTGTTTTAGGGATATATCACAGTTAGTTTCGTTATTATTGTCAGACTATTTCGCGATAATTTCGGAGATATTACGGAATATTTTTAGGTTTGATCCCCAAATTACGTTCGAAAGATTTCGAAATTACCACAAATTGCTCCAGAAGATACCCCGGAAGAGCTCCGAAATAGTCTACAAATACATCCACCCGAAATTAGCTCGAAGTGATTCGTAAATGACAAGGGGAGAATCCTGAAATGGCCCCGAAGATCATCAGGAAATGAGGGCGAATTGACATCGAATTTACCCGGGAGAGCTCCAAATGATCCCGAAATAGCTCCAATAATGAAATAGTTTGTAAAACTATCCCGAAATTACCACTAAATGATCCCTAAATGGCCCAGGGAGAATCCCGAAATAGATCATCAGAAAACTACCACAAAATTACCTCGAAATGGTACAGAAGAAACACGAAATAGTTCTCAAATGAATCTGACAGCTTATTTCTCTGCTTCTCTTGAGAAGCAAAGAGAAAATATTGAGTTTTTGCTTAAAGTTTACTCATGTTTATTTTAATACTCGAATAATCGTTCACCAGCAATTATTCGAATGATCAACAGCGAGCAAATGTTCGAATAATCGACGATGTACATATATAAGAGCAAATATAAGAGCACTCGAATATTCGATTAATCGAATAATATCTATACCCTTGGCCCAAAGTTCACGGCCATCTTCACAGACGGCTCCAAACTTAATAGCAATTTCAGCATATTTTGTTTGGTATCCACCTGCAAGTTTTTTCACTATTTTTACTAATATAAAGATCCCGAGCCATTGTAGCGTTTTTCGCCTGAACTAACAGACAAAAAAGGGGCCTATGATGTGCGACATCTTAAGAATCCCACCACCATAACAAACTACTGAGTCTAACATAAATTTCAGACAATCCTGCAGTGCATTGGCTTCTTTGCACATCACAGAAGCGATGTGAGTTCCAGGTCAAAGTGGTGTACATGGTACATTAAACCCGCAATAAAATATGGAGGTCCGCCAGTTTGTGGCGAAAATTAAAAAGCAGCACACAACCAATTTGAAGAGGTATATCACACTCAGCTATTATTATTAAGCTAAGCTAGTGCATACTATTTTCCCCCGATCGAAATACTTGCAATCACATCGATCACGTTGTGATGGACGGGGGGCATGCTTCCAGTGTTTTAGATGTGCGCACGATCCGAGGACCTAACATGGACTCGGACCAGCCAAAATACGCACCCGCCTCTGCGTGGCTAAAACCAAGGAACAAAAAACACAAGGAAAGCTAGACGTCGAAAGGCTGCAATCGCAACAGACTGCCAATGATTTCGCAACTCGATTCTCACACCTGTTCTCTGAGAGCTCAACTCAGCCTGAAGGAATGCAGGAGTAGTGGGAGCATATCTCCAAAGCACTTTCTACTGCCACCGAGGAAGAAATTGGTTACCGGCGGCCACGGAAAAACAACTGGTACGATGAAGAATGCCGCGTTGAAATCGAAAGAAAAGACGCTGCCTACAGGGCTACGTTAAAAGCGAGCGCAACAAGAGGAGTGTGTGAACGCTATCGCGAGTTAAAATGGTAAGCGAGATGCCTTTTCACGAATAAAAAAGCAGAGGCAGAAAGGCGTGAGTGCGAGGAGCGTGAACTGATAGCCAACAGAAATAATGCCCGAAAATTTTACTAACAAATTCGGCGACAGACGGAAGGTTTTAAGACCGGGGCAAACTCCTGTAAGAACGAAAACGGCGACCTTGTAACTGATGTCCAGAAAGTACTTAGATTATGGAGGGAACACTTCTCTACTCTCCTAAATGGAGACAGCGATTTACCGCACAGGGATGACGAACCCGATCCCGCAATCGATATTGATGGAATGAAGCCCACCGTGAATCGGCTGATTGGACCTTATCAGTGCGGCTTCAGATCTGGTAAATCTACCATCGACCAGATTTTCACAATGCGCCAAATCTTGGAAAAAACCCGCGAAAAAAGAATCGACACACATCATCTCTTCGTAGATTTTAAAACCGCCTTCGGCAGCACGAAAATGAGCTGCCTATATGCCGCTATGTCTGAATTTGGTTTCCCCGCAAAACTTATACGGCTGTGTAAAATGACGTTGAGCAACACCATCAGCTCAGTCAGAATTGGGAAGGACCTCTCCGAGCCGTTCGAAACTATACGAGGTTTCAGACAGGGTGACCCCCTATCGTGCGATTTCTTTAATTTGACGCTGGAGAAAATTATACTAGCTGCAGAACTTTACCGCTCTGGAACAATATTCTATAAAAGCGTGCAGTTACTGGCATATACTGATGACATTGATATCATCGGCCTAAACACCCGCGCCGTTAGTGCTGCTTACTCCAAACTGGAAAAATAAGGGATAAAGATAGGTTTGATGGTGAATGAGGACAAAACGAAGTACCTGCAAAGAGTCAGCGCACATGCGCCTTGGCACCACGCTACTGTTGGCAGCCATAATTTCGAAATAGTAAAAGACTTCGTTTATTTGGGAACCATCATTAACACTAGCAAAACCATCAGCTCTGAAATCCAGCGAGGAATCACTCTTGCCAATAAATGCTACTTTGGAGTAGGTAGACATTAATATAGTCCAGCGAATTAAAACGCAGCGGCTGCGCTGGCTAGGCCATGTTATGCGAATGAAAGACGACGCTCCGGCCAAGAAAGTGTTTCTATCGGAACCCGCCTATGGAAGCAGAGGTAGAGGGCGGCACCCACTCCGTTGGAAGGACCAGGTGGAAAACGATTTAAACTCCCTTGGTGTGACCAATTGGCGCCGGTTGGCAGAGAGAAGGAGCGACTGGCGCGCCTTGTTTGACGGCCATAACCGTTTAAACGGTTAAGCGCCAATTAAGTACGTCGTCTGTCTGTCCGTGAACACGATAACTTCGGTAAAATTTTGAGGTATCTTAATGAAATTTGCTATGTAAGCTCCTGGGCACTCATCACTTCATAACAAAGACGGATAAAGCGATGAAACTTGGCAGGTAGGTTGACCTTATGACGCAGAATAGAAAATTGGTAAAATTGGTAAAATTTTGGACAATGGGCGTGGCACCGCCCACTTTTATTAGGAGGTAATTTAGAAGTTTTTTAATTTACAAGTTTTGCAAGCTTTAATTTGGCAGTCGTTGAAGGTATCATGATGAAATTTGGTAGGATCGTTACTCCTATTACTACATGTACTTTACATAAAAATTAGCAGAATCGGATGACAAACACGCCCACTTTCTAAAAAAAAATTTAAAGTCAAATTTTAACAAAAAATTGAATATCTTTCGAGTATATAAGTAAATTATGTCAACATTCAACTCTTGTAATGATATGATGCAGCAAAATACAAAAATAAAAGAAAATTTCAAAATGGGCGTGGCTCGAACAAAAATTTACCAATCCTTGTGAAATTTGGTATGCGCATAGATTCTATGACTTTAACTGTTTTCTGTGAAAATGGGTGAAATCGGTTGAAGCCACGCCCAGTTTTTATACACAGTCGACCGTCTGTTCTTCCGCTCGACTGTTAACAAAATAACTTGAGCAAAAATCGATATATCTTTACTAAACTTAGTTCACGTATTTATCTGAACTTACTTTATCTTGGTATTATCGAAAATTTCAAAAAATTTAAAAAATGCCATAATCCTATACCAAATACGAAAAAAGTGATGAAACATGGTAATTGGATTGGTTTATTGACGCAAAATATAACTTTATAAAAAATTTTGTAAAATGGGTGTGACACCTACCATATTAAGTAGAAGAAAATGAAACAGTTCTGCAGGGCGAATTCAAAAGCCCTCGGAGTCATGGCAGGAATAGTGTTCGTGGTATTACATATATAAATAAATCAGGGGTACCCGACAGATGATGTTCTGGGTCACCCTGGTCCACATTTTTGTCGATATCTCGAAAACGTCTTCAGATATACAACTAAGGGCCACTCCCTTTTAAAACCCTCATTAATACCCTTAATTTGATACCCATATCGTACAAATATATTCTAGAGTCACCCCTGGTCCATTTTTATGGCGATATCTCGAAAAGGCGTCCACCTATAGAACTATGGCCCACTCCCTTTTAAAATACTCCTTAATATCTTCCATTTTATACTCATGTCATACAAACATATTCCAGGGTTACCATATATTCATTTTCCTACATGGTGATTTTCCCTTATTTTGTCTCCAAAGCTATCTGCTGAGTATGTGATTTTCGGTTACACCCGAACTTAGCCTTCCTTACTTGTTTAGAATACGTTTCCTTTCTTATATAAACAACCGCAGAATCTTGAATGATGCTACAGTAGCATGCTCTTGTGGTGGTAGCGTGCTACGCCTACCACACTGACGATCCTGAGTTCAAGTCCCGGACAAAGCAACATCCAAAATTTAGAAACAAGTTTTTTCATATCGTAAAAAGTGTCGCGCGCCTTGTGTATATTTTTTATTAAAACCATTTTCCAAAACTTTTGACACATCACCTCCGATATGTGACTTAAATAATCTAACCCGCCCCTAGGATCCTATTCGCAAACCATTTACACTAATTAACTTGGAATTCTGACTTGTAATAAATATGAGCGAAAGTTCGGTTATTTATCACTTATTTCCTACATCTACAGGTTATAGTGCACGATCTGAAGAGCGACATGTTTCTTGTCGAACTTTTTGATTTTGTGCTCATTTGCAATGGTCACTTTAGCATGCCATTTTATCCAAATACCAAAGGCCTCAATCAATATCGTGGACAACGCTTACACAGTCATCTATATCGTAAGCCGGATGTTTTGAAAGGTAACACAGACAAATAACTTATTTCCTTTTAACTGATTTCTGGCGGATGCTCCTCGCACTCTCTCATTACAGATCATACCGTTTTGGTTGTTGGTGGTGGCCCAAGCGGCATTGACATTGTACATCACATCTACCAGCATGCCAAACATATCTATCTTAGTCATCATTTAGAAGCAGCACCACGTACGGACTTCATGCCGAATGTCACACAGAAACCTGATGTTGAGCGTTTCACAAAAGATGGCGCTGTATTTAAGGATGGCAGTAGTGCTTCCTTTTCTTATGTGATTTTCTGCACTGGCTACAAGTTTACCTTTCCTTTTTTGAGTGTCGATTGTGGTCTCAACGTGGACTTCAATTATGTATATCCTCTATACAAACATTGTTTGAATATTAATAAATCATCAATGGCCATAATCGGGTTGCCGCATCAAGTTTGTCCAGCACAACTTTTCGATTTACAAGTACGTTTTGTTCTCACATACTTTACGGGACGTAAAAAAATGCCCAGTGAATCTGAAATGCTAGCAGATATGAAGGCGGATATGGAGGAGCGTTGGGCTAGTGGAGTAACAAAGCGCGTAGCTCACAAAATGGGACCTAGACAGGTACAGAAATCAATGGTTTGTTTTCTACTATTTTAGCTTATTTCTTTATTAATCTTCGCTTTTTCATTGCAGTTCGATTACTATGAAGACTTGGGTGTCACAGCGGGTATAAAAAAACTCAAGCCAGTGGTGCCCAAAATAATGAAAGCTTGCTCTCGTAAATACATTTTCGAATTGGATACATATCGTCAAAGTCGATTTAAAGTTGTTGATGATGAGAATTTTGTGAAGATTGCGTAGTTATGAATTTAAGTAGATGTTAACACTATTTAAAAACAAGTAAAGGTGTCTAAGTTCGGGTGTAACCGAAAATTATATCCTCAGCGTGAGCTTCAAGTGTACATTTCATTTCAGATAAATTACTTTTTACATAACACGGGGCACCGCCCTTTTAAAAAAAATGTCTTCCTATTTCCTCTTACAATAAAACTTGATAAGTGAAACATCATTGATTCAAAACTAAGTTATAGCTTATTATTCTAGTCTACGACCCTTTTAAACTTGTTTTATATCTAAGTTGCCGTGGTCTTTAACCGATCCCGTCCATTTTTTCCTAGAAATATTTTCTGCTAGAAGAAAAATATGTGTACACAATTTCATTACGGTATGTTAATTTTTCTTCGAGTTATGGCTCCCGAAACATAGAAAATTGCGGTGCCAAACCCATTTTGAAAAATATTTGTGTTTTCCAATTTAATGTTATAATTCAATTTAGAAAGTAAAATTCTTTTAACACAAAGCTCTTTTTCGATAAGATATAGCTTATTATTTTCGTCTACGACCCTTTTAAAAATCTTTTATATAAAAGTGGGCGTGGTCTTTAACCGATCTCGTCCATTTTTTCCCAGAAATATTTCCTGCTATAGGGAAAATCTGTGTACCCAATTATATTACGATCCCTTAATTTTTCTTCGTGCTGGTTCCCGAAACATAGAAAATTGCTTAGTCATAAAAGAGGCGGTGCCACGCTCATTTTTTAAAATTTGAAGTTTTTCCTATTTATTGTTATAAATCCACTAGGGAAATGAAATACCATTGATATAAAGCTCTTTTTTGCAAAGATATATGTAGCTCATTTAATTCGTCCACGACCCTTTTAAAAATCTTTTATATAAAAGTGGGCGTGGTCCTTAACCGATTTCGTTAATTTTCCTTCAAAGCATTCCTTATAGCAAAGGCAACCTCTCTGCCGAATTTTGTTACGATAGGTTTAACGATTTTTGATTTATGATTAATAATATTTGTAAAATTTATTTTATCACAAGTGGGCGGTGCTAGGCCCATTTAAAAACATGTTTCCAAATTTTTATCAATCAGTCCACATGTAAAATTTCAACATTCTAGGTGTATTATTTACTAAATTTGTTTGTTGTGTTTTCCAAAATATTATATATATAAAAAAGTGGGCGTGGTTATGACCCGATTTCGCTCATTTTCAATATCAATCTATTCTGGGTGCAGGTAAGCTAGTGTACCAAATTTGGTGAAGATATCTCAATATTTACTCAAGTTATCGTGCTAACGGACGGACGGACGGACGGAAGGACATGGCTCAATCAAAATTTTTTTTGCTACTGATAATTTTGATATATTGAAGTCTATATCTATCTCGATTCCTTTATACCTGTACAACCAACCGTTATACAATCAAAGTTAATATACTCTGTGTGCAAGGTACGCTGAGTATAAAAAATATATTATTAAGTGTCAAAGTATCTATTTAATAAAGATCCTTTAATGTATATTTTTTCGACATTGAAGTATTTTTAAGCGATTTTCCGGATTTCTTTGCCAATAAAATTCGAATATTCCTACAGTAAGGCATTATTCTTGTTGAAGGCGACTAAGACTCCCAAATTCAAAGGTTGGAATGGGTTAAAAAAAATAGTTCCCGGAGCAGTGTTAGTATCGGGGCGTATCGGATTCACATCACTCAAAGGACTACCCATATCCGTAAATTTCCCAAAGAGTTTGCTCGACCATCTTGGAAACTATTTAATTGGACCAAATTGAACCTGGTACGTCATCCCGCCCCAACGCATTTTGAGACGCCAGAGCCACGCCTGCTAAATATGTGCATAATTTCATATTTGTAACATGATTCCAATCGGAGCAGTCAGTTCGGCACAAACTCCTCGTCGCGGAGAGTTTAAGGTATTAAAACAATACCTAAAAATAGCATAAGGAATTAAGTAAAATGATACTGGTTGGCTACCACACTTGAAAAAAGGTTCAGTATATGTGAGTTCCCTACAAACCAACCTGGTCGACGGCGGTAGTTTGGAGGTAGCATGCTCGCCTGCTCGCCTACTGTATAAGGTCCAAGGTTCTACACCCTGTTTAAAAGAACATAAAAATACTATCGCAAATATTCCAAAACGGTGTTGAGTTGGCACAAAATAACGTGGTCCTTCCAATTTGTAGAAAAAATTTAAAGTAGGACTACACGAATTTAAATCGAAGCTCAGTGCAACGCTTTTATTTAATTGTCTGATCAACGCCCTAGATTGATGAGGAGTGTGATGACTAGTACCTAGGACCTACCTAATTATTTTCTAGCTTTTAGTATTATTACTTCATGTAAGTATTGTTTTCAATAAAACCGTTTAACTTAAAAATTTTTTAAAATTGTTTTATTTTCAAGTTTTTAGTTTTTATTTAATTGCCTATTATTTCTCATTCTATTTAGTTCATTTGGTGACTCATTATTACAAGGACTCTTTCCTGACAATTTGTTACAATGTAAGTCTTCAATATGTAATCTTTCCTAAGACTTTACTCGACTCTGCGCCACGTATGCTTGTCCCTCCTCAAACTCCAAAATATTTTGATGTCACTTCTACCGGACTGTATGTAATATTTGTTCCAAATATGAGCCAAATCGGACATCAAAGGTCGCTTTCTATTCATGCATGTATTATGTGTTCCAAATATGGACCAAATCGGACCACAAATACGATTTTTTTGAATATCTCGATCCTTGCGCCACCTAGCGACGATTTTTTCATACGTCGCTTTCTATTCTTGTATGTATTATGTGTTCCAAATATGAGCCAAATCGGACCACAAATACGATTTTTTGAATATCTCGTTCCTTGCGCCACCTAGCGGCGATTTTTTTCATAGGTCGCTTTATATTCTTGTATGTATTATGTGTTCCAAATATGAGCCAAATCAGACCACAAATACAATTTTTTGAATATCTCAACCTTGCACATTCATTTTATATAGCTTAGAATTATAGCTTTTGGCCGTAAAAGCGCAAAACTTTATATATAATCGTAAAGGAATGCAAATCATCATAAACCATTTGACTGGGTAATGTGTCTTGTATTAATTCGTTATTGCTAATGTGTTTATTTGTATACATACATAGATATTTACTTATTTCACACTTTACCATTTTTCGCTTCCTTTGCACTCACATTTGAATGAATTATGAAAGTTTCATCATCCAAAATTTCATAGACAGTTTCACGATATGTATCAAATGCTATTTGGAATTTATGAACACTCTCTCGCATTACTTTAATTACGGCCGGTTTGATGGGTGTGATACCAGCAGTATTTGCTAAATTCTCATAATAATCGTACTAGAAATATAAATTAAATTAAATGAAATGTAAGTTATAATGACAAGGGCGTCACGATTGCCGAGTGTAAGGTGGTTTGTTTGTTTGTTTGTACAACGACGAACCCACTCCCCTAGAATTTTGCGGAATCCTAACGGTTTGACAGAAGGGGTTAAGATACTTGGCTTGGATATCATACATGGTTCCAGGCTCTAGATCAGGGACTGGTATCAGTCTTAGACCACACGAATTGCCACACGTGATTAGTTATCACGTCCTGCACGAGGTGCCCCTGCTTCTACTGATAATGGCGGATCTAGAGAGGACAACTTGATAAAACCCGCACCCCTGAGTCATTGTGCCGAGCTCAGGTGAGGGAGGAATTTCTTAAGGGTCAAGATCGGTACACAACGGTGAAGAACTAGATTGTTGGGGATTTTGATTTTGACTCTGTTTTGGACTTGATGACTTTGGGCTGGTAGGTGCGGTATTCTGCCACCTCAGTAGGCCGGGGTGAAACCTTACCGAAATGGCTGGTAGGCTAATGCTGAACTTGCCCACGTCCCGTTAAAACCGTGGCGGACCTCAAGGTACGTTCCGGCTCCGTCGCCGTTAAGGTGGTGGTGTAGGTGCGGTTGAAAATTTTCCCGATTTGCGTCCGGTCTGGCTCTGAACGCATTACCCATAAGGTACTGCGTCAACCCTCGCGTGGCCTCCCTGCGTAGCATAGATAACCACGACACCGTTGAAGTGCGACTACACAATCGGCTCCGGATAGCGGCCTTGAGGGGGACTTTTTAGAATCGAAAAGACTAACACGAATCCGCCAAGTGTGGGGTGCGGAAGAAGAGCGGTTTTGATGGAAATCCGTCAAATTAATCTTCAGCACTCTAAGACGGCTTCCGCAAATTTGTTGCTCTGCCTTGAAAAAGGCGGATTGAATAAAGTCCTTGTCCAGGAGCCGTGGCTGAGTAGTAACGGCAGAAAGATTTCTGAACTAAGGACTGGAAAATTCAACACCTTGGTGCATGGGGAGGCAGGTAGGCCTAGATCCTGTGTGTGCTTGTTAAAAACGAGATTAAAGCTTTTATTCTCTCTAATTTCAGCAATGCTGACGTAACCACGGTCTACCTCGACCGAGGCAGTAATGAAATGTGGGTGGTCTCAGCGTATATGCCTCATGGGGACGTAGCGGGACCACCACCTGCGATACTGGGCGAAATCACCGCTGAAGCAAGGCGGAGAGGTGTTGGCGTGATCATCGGTGCCGATGCTAATGCCCATCTTAGCACCTGGGGAAGCTCGGATACCAACACTAGAGGTGAGTCTTTATTTACTTTTATTGTAGATGAGGGGCTTTGTATATGTAATAGGGACTTTTATTACTGCGGTAAGGGAGGAGGTCCTGGACCTCACCCTGGTTAATAGAGAACTGGAAGGTCGGATATCTGGCTTTAGGGTTCTCAACGGGCACTCCTTCTCTGATCACCGATATATTCAGTTCTCGCTGAACGAAGAACGTTCCTGTAAAATATCTTTTAGGAACCCTAAAAGTACTAACTGGGATTTGTATCGTAGGAAGCTGGGAGAGCTGTTGCCTGTGGCGCCTACCGTTAGTTCGGACCTGTCCGAATCTGAGATAGACGTTCTGGTGGAAAAATTCACCACCAAAGAAATAGCGCCTTTCAACTGTCCTGTACATTGAAAACTTACAGGGGGAAGGGCAAGCGCCCTCTCTTGACGACCTAAGAGCGTCCAGTCGGCGGCTCTTCAACAGAGCTAGGAGGAGTAAATTACCCTCCGACTGGGAGCTCTATAAGGTGAGTCTGGGGATTTATAAATATGAAATAAGGATATCCAAGCGAGATTCTTGGCGAAGCTTCTGCGAAAACGTAGAAGGCTGCAATGAATCCGCGAGGCATAGAAAAATACTCTCAAGGAATCCTGATCCTATGGGGTATCTGAGAGATGATGGTGGGGACTGGTGGCTGAGTAGCGAGGAGTCCCTAAAGCTTTAACGGGATAATCATTTTCCCGATGTCCCAATTTCGCAGGGATCTTCGCCTGCATGGCCGGTGGTCGTTGGCCATGCATAAGTGCCTGCCATTCCAATACGGGAAAGTCAAATAACCTGCGCTATAGGGTCGTTTGCGCCCTATAAATCTCCAGGTCCGGATGGAATCTCATGTATCACCTAAGGATTTCGGGCCAATCAGCCTCTCGTCGTTTCTTCTTAAGGCGTTTGAGCGGCTGATTTACTTGTACCTACGGGAAAGGATACCTCGGGGGTTACTGTCGGCTTCACAGCATGCGTACTGCAAGGGCAGGTCGACGGAAACGGCTCTCTATTCGATTGTAAAGCAAATAGAGGGGTCCCTAGAACACAAAGAGCATGCTCTGGGTGTCTTTCTAGACATCGAGGGGGCTTTTAACAATGTCTTACCGAGGGCAATCGAAAGAGCTCTGGTGGGTTTAGGAGTCGAGGCGGCTCTGGTTGAATTTATTAGCAAACTTCTATGCGGCAGAATTGTCGCAGCGGAGTGGGGAGGGGCCATAATTAAGAAGAAGGTGTGCAGGGGCACGCAATAGGGGGGTGTCCTATCTCCTCTGCTCTGGGTTGTGGTAGTCAACGAGCTTCTTGTGGAGCTGGAGACCAATGGTTGTCGGGTGGTTGCCTATGCAGATGACCTCGCTATCCTAGTCAGAGGTAAATTTCTGGGCACCTTGTGCGATGTTCTGCAGGGCTACCTGGATACTGTGGCTAGGTGGGCTGAATCATGTGGATTGGCGGTCAACCCGGGAAAAACGGAATTGGTTCTTTTTACGAGGAGGTATAAGATGACCGATTTCAGAACTCCCTCGATTGGAGGGGTACAGTTGGAACTTTCTGATAGGGTTAAATATTTGGGGATTGTTTTGGACAAGAAACTGTCCTGGAGACCCAATGTGGAAGATCGGGCCAGGAAAGCCGCCGTTGCCTTGTACTGCTGCAGAGGGGCTATCGGAAAGAGATGGAGACTCTCGCCAGGAGTAGTACACTGGCTTAATGAGATGGTGGTCAAACCGATTCTGCTATATGGGGTGCTGGTCTGGTGGAAAGCACTGGACACTGCGAGCACCTCCAAAATGTTAATATCCGTGCAACCGACGGCACTGATCGGTATCAGTGGCGCTCTCAGAACAACACCTACCTTGGCACTGAACGTCATGCTGAACATATACCCAGTAGATATTGCGGGAAAGGCGGCCGTGGCAAGGTCGTTGGTCAGGCTTCGTGATGTGGGCTATGGGCTTTCTGCAGCGGAAGATGCGGTGGATGGAATGCTATCCAGTGCTACTACGGTTAGGGAATTTAACATCTATTCTGATAGCCAAGCGGCTATTAAGGCATTGAGCTCAACTACAGTGCGATCGAGGGTGGTCTGGGGGTGCCTCACTTTGCTTGCGATTGCATCGAATTATTTTACAATTAAGATTATCTGGGTCCCGGGCCATAGTGTTATCCCGAGTAACTGTCAAGCGGATCTCTTAGCCCGCATCGGTACAGCTGTATGGAGGATGATGAGGTGGAATCACCAAATCACTTTATGCTTGATTGCCCAGCTTTTGCCAGAACTAGGCGAAAGTACTTCGGTCGCGACTCACTTGGATCTCCCGAGGATTTATCTAAAGTTGAGATCGGTATAATTCGGAGCTTTATCGTTGGTACTCAACGATTCTCTAAGTAGCTAGATCTAAGTCACCGTTATTTTTGATGTGTGTGGTATCATAACGGACCTTCGTGTTGTCCACGTGAGCTATCCTTATCAGGGCAGCTACCACCTAACCTTACCAAACCTAACGGTTTGACAGACTTCTGCTGGATAAGCACTCGGTACAGTTGTATACTAGCCCGGATTTCACGCCAACGACTTTATTTGACTAAGGCCCGTTTTTTCAGTAGTTGGTTAAGCTAAGCTTAAACTAAGTTTGCTTAAACTCTAGTCAAATTTAAACTGCAGTTCAACTACTGAGCAGTTTTTCAGTCACAGTTTAAGGCGGTGCAGTGAAATAACTCCCAAATGCAATAACTCTCAACAAAAAAATGAAATAACTCCCAAATATTTTCCATACAAATTGGGACTTATTTCATAATGAAATAACTCCCAAATGAAATAATCCCCAATAAAGTTTCTTTGGGAGTTATTTCATAATTTTATGAGATTGGGAGTTATTTAATTTTTATTGGGACTTCATTGTTTGTAGTTCAGGCATTGGGAGTTATTTCATTTTGTTGGGAGTTATTTCATTTTCTTAAAAATACAATTTTATCAAACTTTGACGTTCTTCTAACAGTTTCTATGGGTCGGCTATACATTAAGGGACTAATTGGTTTTATTCGTAAACCAAAGGGGTTTGAACTTTGAAATTTTGCACATAGGTTCTCAGGGAGTTCCCCAACGAGAATCAGTAAGTAATTTTTAATTGTTATTAACAATTTACTAGTAATTAGTAGTTAAAGTTACCATGGTATAACTATCACTATCACAAAATGGACTTTTTTCATTCAACTCTATTTATTTTACACAAAAATAGAAAATTTGGAATAAAAAATCGCGCGATGCACAGTAATTCTGCGTAGAACACCTTTCTGCATAAGCGGCCTTCGGCCGCGCTTATAAAAAATAACCCTGGGCTGGGCCATGCCAAGTCCGGCTGTGTGCGCGGCTGAAGGCCGCCTATGCAGAAACGTGTTCTACACAGACTTGTTCCTTTTATTTTTTACTTTTAATAAATTATGTTAATTTCATACAAAAAATGCGATTTTTTAAAATAAATTACGTTTACTTCGACGACAATATTCAAGTTTTCTTGTAATTGTAACTTTTACATATGTACATAATAGTTTGCTGTATTTTTCAAATCTCATTATAACTGATTATATAGTATAAAGATACCATTTCAAATTTTGATTTGGGAGTTATTTAATTTTTTTTTGCGACTTGTGGTTTCATTATGAAATAACTGGCAAATATTGGGAGTTATTTCATTTCCTTCTTTGAGAATTATTTCATTTATTAAAATAGGGAGTTATTTCATTTTTATTGGGACTTATTTCATTGGGAGTTATTTCATGGGAGTTATTTCACTGCACCTTTAGGACCGCCTTTGGGGTATGCTTTTTGTGCGGCTACATTGGTTTTTTTATTATCTAGATAATTTGTAGATACGGCAACAGCTATATTTTGTTTACCCAACAAACATGGAAAAAAATTCTCCAGCGAAATTTATATATATAGTTCCGGAAGTGATATCCAACATCATTATTTAATTATTCTTAAACCATATAGTTATTGAGTTGATATCCAACTTCATTCTCGAATCCCTATCCAACCTTTGAGAAATTTTGTAAAATTAAAAGTTTTCCAGTTGATCTGAAACGTCATTAATATTTTCTAATTAATATTCTAATTTCGAGAGATATTGAAAAATGTATAGTTCTCAAATGAATATTCAACAATTTTTTCCAGTTGACATCCTACATTGGATATCGAGATGAGGTGAAGTTGAAAAAAAATCTCCTAGATGGTACCACCAAAGCAAATAGCCATTTATAGTGAAAAATAAACACCTAATTGATATTAGTAATGAAGCGTAAGTAATCAAAAATAAATTATATAGGCGCCGCCGTGGTACGATGGTAGCGTGCTCCGCCTACCACACCGAAGATCCTGGGTTCATCCCCCAGGCAAAGCAACATAAACATTTTAGAAACAAGGTTTTTTAATTAGAACCCACTTTTTATAATCGGGATTGCCCATCGGCAGTGTTTCACAAGCACTCCGTTTGTATTTCTGCTAACAAAGTAGGTCCCGTCCGGCCAATTTGTAGGAAAAATTAAAAGGAGCACGACGCAAATTCGAAAAGAAGCTTTGCCTAAAATCTCTTCGGAGGTTAGCGTGTTACATTTATTTATTTTTTAAATTATAAATATTTCATTTTATTTTCGTGAAAAAACTGTAGTATGAAATCTTACATTTGACTCCAGTTAGAGAACCACAAGTTGTTAATTAAATTTTTCCAACTTTAGTAATAGCATTTTTTCTTTATAAAAATTCGCTCTTTTGCTGAGTACGCTATTATTTTTGAGCTGAACCACTGGTACGAATCAACTCTTGAGATTTTAGAAGTATGCCTAGTAGGGCGGGTCGATTTAAAAATGGCTCATTGCTCTGTGAAAATCGTATTCTAGGGATCAAAATAAGAAACTTTTCCGAAGGAACCATACCTCTAAATCGAATTCTGATGTCCCCCCTGTGGGTCGAACTTTTGGGTAGGGGCAATTTCAATTCTACCTGCTGTGTCTTGTGGTGGCTTAAAAAAAACAACACAAGCAATTTTACGATCTGCAATTGTGCCACAGTGATGCCTTGGTTTTAAAAGGAGGTTGTAAAAACGCTAATTTCTAATAATTTTTTTTTAATTTCTTTTCTATTAATAAGTTAAATTCATTTTTTCATTTACATATGTTCTGACTAAATAAATTTCTAAAGAGAAAAATAAACTCCAAAAAGAAAAAAACATAGGCATTTCAAAGTGGAATTTTTCAAAATTTGCCCCTACGACCCAAAGAGGGGGACATCAGAATTCGTTTTAGAGGTATGATTCCTTCGGCCCAGCCAGTTCGACCGCTTCAGCTTAGCTTAAACTTCAGTTAAAGTAGACTGGAAAACTGCAGAATAAGTTTAAGCATAGTATAACTGACAAGCTGAGTTGAACTTGTACTGAAAAACCGGGCCTAAGTTGAATTTTGTTACGTGATGACTGAAATTCAGCAAAAAGGCTGTTTAAAGGCAATACAACCGAAAGGCCGAACGTTCGCTTGGCCAAAATTCGACAATCGTGATTAACGGCGATAGCCTAGAACTAATTATTCACCTTTAAACCATTTATTTCGTGAGTTAGCCGTTTCTGAAGACCATTTGCTTTCCGTTCAGCCAGTTCTTCGTCTGTCTCTTGCAGCATTTCGTCTCGACTGGGCAGTGTTTTACGTTTACTAAAGTACTCGAGTGCAAATCGCACTTCAAGATCCATTAGCGCAGGAAAAACAAGAAATTTTAGTCCCACAAATGCCATTGTTGGCTGATTAATATTAATGCAGTGTTTGTAAAGTGGGTATACTACATTTTCATCTATGAAAACACCACAGTCGGTGCTTAAAAATGGTGCCGTATAACTAAAGCCAGTGCAATAAATTACAACGCTGAAATTGTGCGTGCTGTCATCAAGAAAACAAGCACCGGATGGTGTGAAATATTTTACAGCTGGTTTCGGTACAATATTCGGCTTCAAATTGCTAAAAGGTGGCTGCGTCACGTTATGGCTGAGGTAGACACTTTTGGCATATTTGCATATGTGATGAGCTAAATCCATACCACTAGGTCCGGCGCCGATAATAAGGACCGTTTCATCTTTTAAACGAAAAGTAAATAACATTAAAATTAAAGAAATTAATAAAAAACAGTTTGGGCTTTTCATGTTGCAAACCATATATGTAATACTCCTATATTGCTAATAGAAAATGCTCGCAATGTGTTTTGAATTCGAAATCAAAACAAGACAGCCTATAAAATTTTTGTGATTGTATCAGCATAAGTATGACAAGAAAATATTTTAATTTAGGTACATTCGATTATTGAATACAAAACCAAAACGTTTGAACAGCAATATATCGGCACTCTGATGTTTGGGAATGTACCTAGCCTTTTGTAGCAATATAGGAGTATTACATATATGTTGGAAACGTTGTTAAAGCAAATATAAGCAAAATTTTGATTTGTATAGAAAGTTGGGTATTTGGTATTTAATTTTGAAAAAATAAACTATGATAGACCATTCGCATACAATTCTGAACTGCCCTAATGTGTTAATTAAGTATGTACATGGCCTACATGCCAACATTTTTTTGAAGAGATCGATCCATGAGCAGAAAAGTGAGTTCTCCGTTGTTCGAAGTGAGCCGCCAAAACATAGACATTGGCTCTCGAAATACGAAATTGGACCCACCCCAAACTATTCTTCAATTATTTGTTGTGTTTAAAAACGTATGGTCTTCGAAAAATATAAAAGCGATTTATTGCACTGCAAAACAAAAAAAGTTTGCGTTATAATCATACCAGCAAACTTTTTTATTTCTGTCTACAGATGTAACAAGTAAGGAAGGCTAAGTTCGGGTGCAACCGAACATTACATACTCAGCTAAGAGCTATGGAGACAAAATGAGGGAAAATCACCATGTAGGAAAATGAACCTAGGGTAAACTTGGAATGTGTTTGTATGACATGTGTATCAAATGGAAGGTATTAAAGAGTATTTTAAGAGGGAGTAGGCCATAGTTCTATGGGTGGACGCCATTTAGGGATATCGCCATAAAGGTGGACCAGGGCTGACTCTAGAATGTGTTTGTACGATATGGGTATCAAATGAAAAGTGTTTATGAGTATTTTAAAAGGGAGTGGGCCTTAGTTCTATAGGTGGACGCCTTTTCGAGATATCGCCATAAAGGTGGACTAGGGGTGACTCTAGAATTTGTTTGTACAATATGGGTATCAAATGAAAGGTGTTAATGAGTATTTTAAAAGAGAATGGGCCTTAGTTCTATAGGTTGACGCCTTTTCGAGATGTCGCCATAAAGGTGGACCAGGGTGACCCAGAACATCATCTGTCGGGTACCGCTAATTTATTTATATATGCAATACCAAGAAAAGTATTCCTGCCAAGGTTCCAAGGGCTTTTGATTTCGCCCTGCAGAACTTTTTCATTTTCTTCTACTAATATGGTAATCTAAAGTTATATTGTGGGTCAATAAACCAATCCAATTACCATGTGTCATCCCTTTTTTCGTATCTGGTATAGAATTATGGCATTTTTTTCATTTTTCGTAACTTTCGATATCGAAAAAGTGGGCGTGGTTATAGTGGGATTTCGGCCATTATCGATTTTTGCTCAAGTTATCGTGTTAACGGCTGAGCGGAAGGAGAGACGGTCGACTGTGTTTAAAAACTAGGCGTGGCTTCAAACCAATTTCGCCCTTTCTCACAGAAAACAGTTGTCGGCCTAGAATCTATGCTCCTAGCAAATTTAACAGGGATTGGTAACTTTTTGTTCGACTTATGGCATTAAAAGTATCCTGGACAAATTAAGTGAAAAAGGGCGGAGCCACGCCCATTTTGAAATTTTCTTTTATTTTTGTATTTTGTTGCACCATATAATTACTGGAGTCGAATGTTGACATAATTTACTTATATACTGTACAGATAATGGATCTTTTGTTAAAATTTGACTTAAAAACATTTTTTTTTTAAAGTGGGCGGGGTCGTTCTCAGATTTTGCTAATTTATATTAAGCATACATATAGTAATAGGAGCAACGTTCTTGCCAAATTTCATCATGATATCTTCAACGACTACCAAACTACAGCTTGCAAAACTTTTAAATTACCTTCTTTTAAAATTGGGCGGTGCCACGCCCATTGTCCACAATTTTACTAATTTTCTATTCTGCGGCATAAGTTCAACTCACCTACCAAGTTTCATCGCTTTATCCGTCTTTGGTAATGAATTATCGCACTTTTAAAGTTTTTCGAAATTTTCGATATCGAAAACGTGGGCGTGGTTACAGTCCGATATCGTTAATTTTAAATAGCGATCTGAGATGAGTTCCCAGGAACCTGCGTACCAAATTTCAAGATACCTCAAAATTTACTCAAGTTATCGTGTTAACGGACAGACAGACGGGCGGACGGACAGACATGGCTCAATCAAATTTTTTTTCGATACTGATGATTTTGATATATGGCAGTCTATATCTATCTCGATTCCTTTATACGTGTACAACCAACCGTTATCCAATCAAAGTTAATATACTCTGTGAGCTCTGCTCAGCTGAGTGTAAAAAGAGCGAGCTCTTTAAAAGATATACATTACAAACACACACACACACACTATGCACGAATCTATCATCAGACGTCCCAATTAGACTGAGCGAGATTATGCGAAGGCGAGAGGTGCACATGATCGACCAAGCAGGAAAGGCGTGGGTTCAAGCGCGGGGCTGTCGAAGATTTTGTGTAGGTCTTACAACCTTAGATTAACAAAGTTGCTTCTATCGTTAAAAAGAGAAGATTGTAGACTCATGACGGGTATTCTGACTGTTTACTGCCTTCTGGCGTCTCATGCCCTTAAATTAGGCGTGGTCAGTCATAGCAGATGTAGGAAGTGCGGGCTGGAGGAGGAAACGATCGAGCACGTTCTGTGCTCGTGCCCTGCGCTTGCCAGGCTAAGACTCCAGCTATTAGGAGTGATACAGCTGTCAGATCTAGAAGCAGCAACTGGATTAAGTCCTAGGAAGCTTCTAGTATTTGCCAAGAGCACGGAGTTATTTTATAACATAGGTCCTGGTTTTTGAGGGGGGTTTTCAGTTTGGTCGTTAAAACGAACTTCTGGTAACACTATGGACTCATTCAGTCTATGTGAGGTCCTCATGGACCGGCCAGTTCAACGTAACCTAACCTATCATCAGAATTACCCTAACGGCTGTGGTTCGATCTTAAATTCAAGAAACCGTAAATATCACTGGCGATCAAGCGTTTTCTGAGGCAAGTGCCGAACCACGATCCGTTAGGCCAATTCTATTCGAAGATTCAGGTTCAGCGCATCAAAGCGCATGAGTAAACATACATATGTCGCATTACCAGATCCGCCATCTTTTTTTGAGTAGCTGTGTAGATTATGTGCTCAGCAGATGCAATTCGTCAACGTTAATTGTTTAAACCAAATTTTCACAGACGCGATCTATAAATAGAAAATTGGCAAAGTAGGACGGGTACAACAACTGTTAGGCTGTCTATTTGGCGTTCTACATTAAAATACACATAACCAACTCAGCGGTCAGTTTCTTACTTGCGCGCTACGTATGTGACGTATTGTATCCCTTTAAGACATCACTTCGAAAAATGTTGAAATAAATTTGTTTGCTTACTTGCCAATAACTTCAAAAAAATTTGTTTGGTTCAATACCCAGCCGAATGTTATATAGTGAAATGATAATAATTATATTGTGACGAATATTAGCAGCACTAAGGGATACTATCATCTCTAAGCCGATACTAAGCAGTCACTTGTATCTACATAAACAAATCAATCATTATGTCTACACATTTGTACATACAGCAGCGGAGAGATACTCACAAAAGTATGCAATCTTCAGCGGACTAGTAAATTCTAGAAGGAGAAACGCCTAGAAATATGCCAACGAGGAAACCGAAGAGTATAAAAGCAGCACCAGCTGAGCCATGAGCAATCAGTTTGATTTAAGCACGCTATTGGTTGCGAAGTATAAGTGTTATTGGAAGTATTTTAAAAGTAGTCTAATGAAGACCATTTTGCATTATTAAATATTGGAGTTATTTATTCAACAGTTTAGTGATACGAACGTTAGTAGAAGGTTGCAAATAAGCGGAATTTTCCTAAATTCGTTACAATATTTTTTAGTGTCATATACCTTTGAAATCCCTTGCTCTTCGATACATATGACTGTGCATAAGCTTGCCCTGATACTTTTCCCAATCTTTTATTGGCGCATAGTGTGGTGTGACAGCAAAACCATTACAAACAAATATGAAATTAAACTCCTGCACGAGCAATTGATTGCTTCTTTTATTGAGTACATAAACCTGAAAGTTACACAAAATTGGTGATCTTTGGCAATTCATACGAGAAACTGAAATAAATTGTGAATCAAGTACCTCCCAAAGTCCATTGTATGGTCGAATACGTATTACTTCGTGTTCCAGTTTGATATGTGGTGTCAGCTCAAAGCGTTTTGCATATGCTTGATGATATTTCAAAACCTCGTGATGGCTAATAAAAGATTGTTTTATATTTTTGGGATAGCCAAAGTCAGGATAGGCCATCATTTCTTTGGGTGAATTGGTACTAAATACAAAAGGAATATAATTTTTTTAATAAACATTTTTTTTTAATAACCGATTGAACACACCGTAAATCTTCATAAATGCTGCTGTGGATGTCAGTTTCATATTTGGCACCCGTTGGCTCTGTGTACACCCATTGTCCGCCAATAGACTGACTCTTTTCATAGCAAATCACTTCGAAGCCTTGGGCTAATGAATGTCTTACAGCTGCTAGACCTGCGGGGCCACCACCTACAACGCAAACACGATTTGGCTTAATATTTGACGAAATCATTTTTAAATTGTATACTAAACAAAGTTAGTTCAGTTTTAGCACTGAATATTTTAATTCCCACCTACCATCAAAATAGTGCGTTTATGAAGTTTGCTCTTAATTATTTAGGTATATGTAGCTAGAAAGAAAGGGGGCGTCTACTGTGACTCATATATACGCGGTTCTGTGTTTGAAACCCACTGAGACCTTTAAGAACCCAAAGGATGGATGGGTTGAGGTTCTTCAAATAGAAATATCGGAATAGATGTGTTTCAGACAAACTGAACGTATAATTGGGATCACTCCACTTAATTTTTGAATTTAGTTGTTGGTCTTTAAGATCTGTTTAGTACTCAAATTTATCTTGAAGACTCCAACAATGTTTAAGAAAACCTAAACGTTGCATTCCAAAACTTGCAAGAGAAGATGGGCCTAAAACTCCTTGACGAACTATTGGCATTCAAATTATGTATTACTATTGATATTAACGTTTATTGTTCTTTGAATACACATATTTAGCTTAAAACAAGTAAGGAAGGCTAAGTTCGGGTGTAACCGAACATTACATACTCAGTTAAGATCTATTGAATTAAAATAAGGGAAAATCACCATGTAGGAAAATTAACCTTGGGTAACCCTGGAATGTGTTTTTATGATATGGGTATCAAATGGAAAGTATTAAAGAGTATTTTGGAAGGGAGTGGGCCATATTTATGTAGGTGGACGGCTTTTCGAGATATCGCCATAAAGGTGGACCAGGGTTGACTGTATAATGTGTATGTACGATATGGATATCATTTGAAATGTATTAATGAGGGTTATAAAAGGGAGTGGCCCCTAGTTGTATATGTGAAGGCGTTTTCGAGATATCGACAAAAACGTGGACCAGGGTGACCCAGAACATCATCTGTCGCGTACCGCTAATTTATTTATATATGTAATACGACAAACAGTATTCCTGCGATGATTCCAATGGCTTTTGATTTCGCCCTGCAGAACTTTTATATTTTCTTCTAGTTGATATGGTAGGTGTCATACCCATACAAAGTTTTTTCCAAATTTATATTTTGCGTCAAAAAACCAATTCAATCACCATGTTTCATCCCTTGAAATTTAAGTAACTTCCCGATAAGCTACAAGCTTGAAACTTGGAATATAGTTCAGAACCCGATGACAATGCAATAATAAGAAAAAATCGCCGCTAGGTCGCGCAAGGATCGAGATATTCGCAAAAATCGAATTTGTGGTCCGATTTGGCTCATATTTGGAACACATAATACATACAAGAATAGAAAGCGACCTATGATGCCCGATTTGGCTCACATTTGGAATAAATATTGCATACAGTCCGGTAGAAGTAACATCAAAATATTTTTGAGTTGGAGGAGGGACAAGCATACGTGGCGCAGAGTCGAGTAAAGTCTTTGGAAGGATTATGTATTGAGGACTTAGGTTGTAACAAACTGTGACGAAAGAGTCCTTGTAATAATGAGTCACTAAATGAACTAAATAGAATGAGAAAAAATAGGCAATTAAATAAAGACTAAAAACTTGAACTTAAATTAATTAAAAGAAAATTTAAAGCTAAACGGTTTTATTGAAAACAATACTTACATGAAGTAATAAGAACACGAAAAGCTAGAAAATAATTAGGTAGGTCCTAGGTACTAGTCATCACACTCCTCATCATCTAGGGTGTTGATCAGACAATTAAATAAAAGCGTTGGGCGCGTCATATTTCTATTGATAGTCATAAGTAAAACCAACTGAACCTTAATCAGGTTATGCTACGCCTCACATTTTTAGAAATTTCACGCGCCCAACGCTTTTATTTAATTGTCTGATCAACACCCTAGATGATGAGGAGTGTGATGACTAGTACCTAGGACCTACCTAATTATTTTCTAGCTTTTAGTATTATTATTACTTCATGTAAGTATTGTTTTCAATAAACCGTTTAACTTAAACATTTTTTTTTAAATTATTTTATTTCGTAGTTGGTATAGAATTATGGCATTTTTTCATTTTTCGAAATTTTCGATACCGAAAAAGTGGGCATGGTCATAGTCGGATTTCGCCCATTTTTAATACCAAGATAAAGTGATAAGTTTAGTAAAGATATATCGATCTTTCCTCAAGTTATCGTGTTAACGGCCCAGAGGAAGGACAGACGGACGACTGTGTATAAAAACTGGGCGTGGCTTCAACCGATTTCGCCCATTTTCACAGAAAACAGTTACCGTCATAGAGGCTATGCCCCTACCAAATTTCACAAAGATTGGTAAATTTTTGTTCGACTTATGGCATTAAAAGTATTCTAGACAAATTAAATGAAAAAGGGCGGAGCCATGCCCAATTTGGAATTTTCTTTTATTTTTGTATTTTGGTGCACCATATCATTACTGGAGTTGAATGTTGACATAATTTACTTATATACTGTAAATATATTCAATTTTTTGTTAAAATTTGACTTTTAAAAAATTGTTTCTTTAAAAGTGGTCGTGTTCGTCATCCGATTTTGCTAATTTTTATTTAGCACACATATAGTAATATGAGTAACGTTCCTGCCAAATTTCATCATGATATCTTCAACGACTACCAAATTACAGCTTGCAAAACTCTTAAATTACCTTCTTTTAAAAGTGGGCGGTGCCACGCCCATTGTCCAAAATTTTACAAATTTTCTATTCTGCGTCATAAGGACAACCCACCTGCCAAGTTACATCGTTTTATCCGTCTTTGGTAATGCATTATGGCACTCTTTCTGTTTTTCGAAATTTTCGATATCGAAAAAATGGGCGTGGTTATCGTACGTTCATTTTATAAAGCGATCTGAGATGAGTGTCCAGGAACTTACAGACCAAATTTCATTAAGATACCTCAAAATTTACTCAAGTTATCGTGTTTACGGACGGACGGACGGACGTGGCTAAATGAATTTCTTTTTTCGCCCAGATCATTTTGATATATAGAAGTCTATATCTATCTCGGATTAGTTTATGCCGTTACGGATTACCGTTATGCGAACAAAATTAATATACTCTGTGAGCTCTGCTCAGCTGAGTATAATAAATATATTTTGGTGTTGTGCCTGTATTAAATTATAAGTACATAGCTCCCATTAATATCAAGTGCTTTTTAAATTTTTTTTCAATCATTCTGTTTGCTTATGTGTCTCTCTTAAGGATTGTATACGCCTCTCATAATTGTATATTGTCATGTGACCGATATCATCGCTGCTTAACGAAATAGAAAACTTTTTTGATGGTTAAAAAATTGTTGTAACAGTGCTTCGCGCTTTAGAAATTGACATAAATATCATCTTTTGTTAAAATGTCTGTTGTAAGATCAGATGTAGGAAGTGTGGGCTGAAGAACGAGACGGTATAGCACATATTGTATTGGTGTTCTGCGGTTGCCAGAAACGCTTCCACCCAGTGGGAGCAACCCAGCTATACGATCTAGTAACAGCAAGTAGGCTCTATCCTAGAAAACTTAAAGTATTTGCCAGAAGAAATTATTTTTGTTTATAACATAAATTCTGATACTTAATTGGATTTTATCGTTTCGTTGTTAAACAAAATCGGATAACTATGAACAAATTCAGTCTATGTGAAGCTTTTATTGACTAGCCAACTCAACGTAACGTAACTTCCTTAAAAAACAACAACATAATTTGCACTAATGTTACGGAATAAATTTCTCACCACCATAGCATTTATGCTATAAAATCCTTTTCTGTTGTAATACAGAAAGCACTCTTCAGATGGTCTCATTATTTTTATATGCGTGCCATCAACGCACAGACTCCTGGGAAGCCAGCCTTCGCATAAAATTCTTGCTTCGCTTGTATTTTCTCCTCTTCACTTTGTTCAAATGTTATCCACTGAGGGCGTAATTTTGGTTGCATTACATCCAGAAATTTTGACACCGTTGACTGTCCCATTATAATCCGCCCCTAATCCATGCTGGTATCTGCCTTCTGCAAAAAAACTCAAATCAGCTACTACAATATTAAGGGCAGACGTCGATGTCGATGTCGAAGTCCTTGGACGAATTTGCCCAGCAAAAGTATCAAACACATATTTGAAAGCATTCTTATTAAGTGGAAAGTTATTTTTGAACCTAAATAAGAAAATAAGTCATTAAACTTTAACACTTTTAAGTTCAATGTCTTACAATTCGTCACTCATCTCAAATGGATTACACAAATCTCGCAATATTTTCCTTTCCATTCTCGCCTGGCCATTTTCGTATGCGTTGCTTTCCAACTCCACAAATAATGCCGCGGCTATTGATTCCATTATAATAGCCAGCTATAATTTGTGTCTGTTCGTTGGGTCGGGTTATATGCCAAAGCAAGCTGCCGGAGTAGAGGAAGGTGAAGCGAAAACGTAAACATTGCGGAAAGAATAAATAAATCTTCTTTAAGTATTTTAGGCCAGTGCAATGAAATCAGCATCCATAAAATTCAGAAAATGTCAACTATATTCGTGCAGGAATCCGTTTTAACAAAACTTGGTGGCCACGGCAGGGAATTGGCCAAAACAACGACAAAACACACTTCCAATTATGAAAGCCCTTCACTCAAAAAAATATAACACTGCGGCAATATATTCTATTGCTTTTTTTGTACAAAATGGCGTGGATAATAAAATATAAACCCTTTTTCAGTGTTTTTTACAAATTTTCTTTAATTTATTTTGTTCCAATGTTCACATATTCCGTACAAACAGCTGATTTCGGAAAATCATTTGCTCTTCCTCTTCTCGTTACAATTCCGTCGTAATGCAGAATACCCAACTTCGATTAAAGCGGAGCGTAGAATGGGAACGTAATCAAAATGCAGAATAGGGGTGATGCATGTGGGTTCTTCCAGTGTTCTGGTTGTCGCGCTACGTCATATTTCTTTCTAACTTGTTTGAACTTTTATGGGGGTATCAACATTTGTGGTATGCATTTTATTAATTGAAATGGAAAACAATGATCACAAACTAAAGGTAATCTTAAGTTTAAAACTGTAGCAGAATTTGGGTAATGGAGTACCGCCAAATCTTGGCTGGCAGTTCGAAAACGCGTTAGCTCAGAATGTTTTTCATAAACGCCCTATCTAAAGCTAAAATATAAGCTAAAATATATTGAATTCATGCTCAGGTTATGTGTTTTTAAAACTTATTCTGTAATAGAGCGTTTTTTAAAAAGTTCTTTTAGATCGGGCGTTTTCTAAACGGCAGACGAGACACTAAGTACATAGTACATTTTAAATGTTTTTTGCAATTGCGCTGTTTTATACTTATTATACGAGACAGGCTGACTCCACTAAGTACATAGTAGATTTTAAATGTTTTTTGCAATTGCGCTCTGTTTTATACTTATGTTTATTAATAAATATAAAGTTAAAAAAAAAAACGATACAAAAAATGTTATTTAAAATTTCAGCTCTGGGAGCCGCCTATGGTACCGCCAAATCAGGAACTGGTATCGCAGCTATGTCAGTGATGCGACCAGAATTGATTATGAAATCCATCATTCCCGTTGTCATGGCTGGTATTATTGCCATTTACGGTTTGGTTGTAGCTGTTCTTATTGCTGGTGATTTGGACGAACCCGCCAATTACACATTATACAAGTGAGTGTTTTAAACAATTTTTGATACATAATTGTTTATTTGTATTAACTCATATTTACCCTTTTCTTATTTTATTAAAAAGGGGTTTCATACATTTGGGTGCCGGTTTATCGGTAGGTTTCTCTGGTTTGGCGGCAGGCTTTGCGATCGGTATTGTTGGTGATGCTGGTGTACGAGGTACAGCACAGCAGCCGCGTCTGTTCGTCGGTATGATTTTGATACTAATTTTTGCTGAAGTGTTGGGTCTGTACGGTCTTATTGTTGCCATTTACTTGTACACAAAATAAATTAATGCAACAATTAAAACTACCAACAAATCCAACATACACATCAACACAAAATACCACAACAAAAGCAAAATGCAAACAAAAATTATATCAACCAAACAATCATTAAAATGCAGCATGCAAATGGATGTTGCTCCATTGCAGAAATTTGTAATAATATAAACGAGGCAACAAGCAAATGAAAAGCATAAACGTGTGTAAGATACAAAAGCGAGATTCGCAACAAAAGACAAAATGCAGCTGCTGCTAAAGTAACTATGAAGTAAGCCGTAATAAACGATCTTCAAAAATGCGTTATATAGCGGGCGGCAACGTAGCCAATAAGAAAATACTACATGGCTGGCTGGTATAGTATTGAAATATTTTTAACATCAATGTACAAAAAAACGTTGTTATATTGCAAAAGAAGTTTATTGCATTGCAAAATTTTTCAACGATTCCAACATCATTCAACAACCTCAGAACATGTGTCAAGACGGCAAACTTTTTCGCCTTTATGTATGTCTTATGTATTATTATACCCAACTTTATGCTATATATGTTACGTTACTTTGTGATTTTAATTTATTTTCGCGTGTCTAATAATTTTATGCAACAAAAAACAATAACAAATATTAAAATTATTTATATTTGTATATACATAAAGTAACCAATGTTAACTTGAAAAAAAAAAATACCCGCTGTGTCTCTTTTCTTATTTGTTTGAGCATGAAGTTAAATGCATTAAGTGAGGTGTTTACGGAAATGTTACTAATATTTCAAAACTTAATACGTACAAACAACAAAACATAAAGAAAATGCTAGCTAAAGTTGCCGCAATGCGTTTTAGATCGCAACAAACGTCGCTGCCAATTATTTAAAGATTTCATTTGTTGTTTTGAAAATGAACATTTTCTGTTTCTTACTATTTTTTTTTTTTTCAATTTTGTCGTTTGTTTTTTGGCGTTTATACTATTACTAAAGATTTCAATTTTTTGTTATGGTTTTTTTTTTTACTTTTGTTTTGTCATAAAATAAACAAAAGCAAAAACAAACTACAACCAATAGAAGTAAAAGTTAAATTAATAAAAAAAAACGTTTAAAAATACAAACAGATGTGAATGGAGTCAACAACCAAACAACAACAAAACTTATTAAATAAAATGTAAATGTAAATTTAAAATTAATATTAATTAAATTAAAATAAAGCAAATAAAGAAAAACAAACAATATACATACATATATAGTTAAAAAAGGCGCAGAAATATTAAATAATTAGTGAGAAACCACCAACAAAGCAACAACAAAGACAACCATTAAAACCACCACCAAGAACAGCAACAATGACCACAACTAAAGAACTGATGGCATTAATAATTTTTATATTTACCTGCGCCAGCAAATGTGCTGTGTTGTCTGTCAAGACAAGAAGTGCGTGCATTGCACCGAACCGCTGTTTCTTATTTTTTCGCTTATTAATTTCCCTGAAACGAAAAAGCCGATGAAATGAAAATATTTCCAAGTTTAATAACTTCAAACTACTTTCTGCTAATTGAGCGCTGTCACGCGCTTTATGCATGTGTATAACAATAACAATACACGCGCGTAAAATTTTTTTTTGCAACCAACTTACGCCCAATAAAATTAATTAATCACTATCTTAAAACTTCCCTTGTCCAATGAGTCATATGTGACTCACAAGAGCGTATAGAAATAAGTTCATGAGTCACATGTGACTCATATCTTTATACAACTTAAATACGCTTTCTTGGTATGAACGTGTCGTTATATATTTGTGAATTCTATATGTACGTATATCAAAAGACCTCAGCTTTAGGAAAATGAAAGAAAATTTCGAAATTTTTTTTCTGATACCTTTTTCTCATTTTCTTCAATTTTGTATAGACTTCTAACTGCAATTAAACAAAAAAGCACACTAATACATGCTTTTGACATTTGTATATCAATTTACCGTTATTGTGATTCGAAAACTTAAATTATTTCTTATGGTCCTATATGTTCACATGTGACTCATTGAACGTGGTAAACAAAATTGTTTTTGCTACGTTCAGGAGTCACATTTGACTCACAAAATAAAATAGCCAAAATAAGGTAAATATATGTCAAATTATTTTTAAAAATATTTTATAATATATATTCATATTATTCAATTAAGCAATACAAACAAATAATGGGCGTGGGGCATTCTGAAAGCGCTTTGTATGGGGACAGGGAAGTTGTTATGCCTAATTTTAGGCGGTATATCTATTTTTTAAAGCTATACATTTTCGTTAGGCCGGCCGTGTTGGCATTTTTTTTGTTGCATTGATTGTAGGGAAAGAACATAACGCTCATTTACTTCAATAGTGTCATAACTCAAAAAACATGACTTTTGAGTTAATAACATATAAACGTACCCAATAACATGATATATGTTGTATAGACAAATCTTTGTGTTCCGCTAAAAACTTACCACGTGCTATACAAATGAAAATATGCCTTTATATGCGCAACATATGGCAGTTAAAATCTTTGAATGGCTCTCCTGGAAAGTTGTGTTTTTTGAGTTATGACACTATTGAAGTAAATGAGCGATATATGCCAATATTGTTGAGAACGAACAAACAACAGCTCATCAAAATTTACACAAATCATTAGTTACAAAAACAAACGAAAGACAAACATAAACATATATTTGGTGTACAACAACAAAAATTGGAAACACGCAAACAAAAGCAAATAAATGAAGGCAAATAATTAGCGTAACATCAATATGTAAAATATGTATGTATACCTAAAAGGATGTTTCTTTTTCGAAAAATATTAGAAATACATACACACATGCACACACTTACACCACATACAAACACATTGTAACTAAGTCCCTATATACATATGTGTTTTTATTTTTAATTATTGTTCAATTTGTAAGATTTATTAATAATAATTATTATATTAAATTTCTATTATTTTGTGATAAGCTTAAAAGAAAGTTGATTATCAAATATTTGCAGTTCTGAAGCGAAAACTAAAATGAAAACAAAAAACAAGCATAAATTTATGGTATTTATAAATGTATATTTATATCTATAGATGCTAATATACATAGTACATACATAAACACATAGTATAAATATCTATATATATATAATTATTAATAATTATACATACTATACTTAAATATTTAAACAAAATGGAGTTGCAAAGGCGCTGAAGTTGTTATAAAAAAAAAGTTATTTATAAAACTAAGGCGAAAAACTAATTGGCAAGTGATGTGGCGAAATTCTAAGAAAACAACAAAAACAAATGAACACAATTTAGTTGAAAATAATGAATCATTCATTTTTCTGTCAAATTATATGCCAGTTACTACAGGTCGTCTCCTTCAAATGATGCTAGAGATCTTCCTGGTAGCCCAAACGATGGCTAGACACTCTTTCTCCGTTGTTGCCGAGTAGTTTCTTTCGGCCTTATTCAACCGACGGCTCGCGTACGCTATCACTCGTTCCTCGTCGTCCAACCCCTGAGTAAGAACTGCACCAAGGCCATAATCGCTCGTATCAGTCTGTAACCGGAACCTCTTTGTAAAATCTGGGCACGCCAATGCTGGTGCTTGTATGAGCGCGTTCTTCAGCGCTTCGAATGCCACCTGTTGTTCCTCGCACCATTTCCACCTCCTTCCTTTCTTCAACATTGATGTTAGTGTGTGTGCAACCCGTGAAAAGTCGGGTACGTACCTTTGGTACCACGAAACTACTTCTAAGAATCGCCTCAACTCTCGTAGGTTCTGTGGCGGCGTCAGCTCCTTGATGGCGGCGATATTGTCCGGATCCGTATGGATACCCTCTTCGCTGACCATGTGACCTAGATATTTTAAACTTTTCTTAAAAAACTCACATTTCTCCGGATTAATCTTCAAGTTGGCTCGTCTTAGTCTCTCGAAAACTTCTCTCAGTTGAGTGATATGCTCTTCCAGTGTCGTGCTAGTAATTATTATATCGTCTTGGTAGGCAAACGCGTGTGGTCCAACTCTGGGCCAATGACTCGATCGAGTGTTCTCTGAAATGTGTGCGGGGCATAGTGCAATCCAAACGGCATCACCTTCCACTGGTACAATCCTAGTCCGGACACCGTAAATGCTGTGAATTGCTTACTACTTTCTTCAATCGGGATTTGCCAATAACCGTTTTTGAGATTCAAGCTGCTTATAAACCACGTGCTGCGTAATCTATCTAAAATGTGCTGTTTTCGGGATAGTGGGTAAGCGTCTGGTATTGAGCGAGCGTTGAGTTGTCGATAGTCGACGCAGAGTCTCCATTTGCCGTTCTTCTTTCGGACCAGAACTATCGGCGCGCTGTGTGGGCTACGGGATGGCTCGATGCAGCCTTTCTCTATGAGCTCGTCTATCTCCTTGTTTATTGTGTCTTGCATCTATGGGTTCTTTGGAAAATATCGTTGCTTTATCGGCCGATCATCTCGCATTACTATCTTGTGGGTGGCTACGTTCGACAAGCCGGACATATCCATAACTCCAGGTCGTCTCCTTCAAGTGATGCTAGAGTGAGGAAGTTAAATTCCCCCCTTAAGCAAAACTGACACTGGAAACACACTTAAAACACCTACATACATACACACGCATATAAATGTATATCTCCTCTTGTAATGTAAAGAAATGCAAAATAATTATATATATACGAAATTAAAACAAAATCCAAAATATAGTAAACAAATATGCAAAATCTTAAAATTACAATAACTACAACCATACAATGTATTTAGTCAAAATTTCGCTGAAGAATAGAAAATGTTAAATAAGCGGCAGTCGAGGTCGAGGAAGAATGTTAGTAGGAAAAAAAATTTAAGAATTGTAACTAAAGTTGTAAGAAAAAAAAAAATAACGAAAAACCAATAAAAAAATAGCAAAAACCCAACGCAAAAATTAGAAATCTCGTAAACAGTACTGAACAAATTAAAAAGTGTACATATGTAATAAAATTTGGCTAACTATGTTTTAAAGTTATCACTCACGTTGTATGTTACTCAAAGACGTTGGTAGCTGTAGCGTTTTGCCGGCGCATTTGCCTAACTAACTCATACAGTTTAGGCAATTTTTGGTATTGGTCACTGCCCTTGCATGCTGATGCGTTTGTGATGCTGAGAGCGCGGAGGTGTGCAACCTGCAAGTGACCAAGTTAACCTTATGACAGCTATATACATATGTATGTATGTACGTCTATGTATAAAAAGGTATGCGAGTCTAACGCTTGTGCGCCACCGTGTGCATAACTGGGTGCATGTACTTTGATGTAGAAACTAAAGCTTTTTTGTTGCACGTGCGGCTATTGAAATGCAGGACTTTTTTGACACAATTACAACAACAACACAAAGCATAAAAGTACACACTATTCATTTGTTTAGTCGTATTGCAACAACAAAAACAACTGTTGCACAAAATAACATTGTATTCACAAATTACATACATACATACATTAGTACATGCCATTATCTTATGTTATATGAAGCTATGTAGTTTATTAAGTCGTTAATATTAGCGCATTTTACTTTTATCAAACACTTGTTGTTGTCGTCTTGCTTTGGTGCAGACCTGCTTACAAGAAAAAAAAAGTCAGTAGCGTAAGCGGTAGCAGCAAAACGGCAAATATTTTTTTTTTTACTTTTGTCTAGAACAATGAATTGTTGCAATGTACTGTTATTACGATTGATAAACTTAAGCTAATCAACACCATCAAAAGTCAACCAACCAACAAACAAACAACTTGAGAGAATGAATAAAGAGTAATTTCTAATTTCCAATAAAAAAATTGTTATTTTATCGTACGAACAAATTTTTAAACTAAGGGCCATAGGATTATTTTAAAAGTGCAGTGCTTCGGCTCGTCCAATAGGTGTGAACTAGCGATGACGCTCAGAGATTCCGCAACCCTATTATCAACCACACGCCAGGCCAATCCTGTTACAAGTATTTAGCAGGCAAGGTTCTGGCGACCCCAAGTTCCTTATTGAATTAGAGTGTGCAGAGCGGAATGGCCTAGAAGGTTCAATGCGGCCATATGAGATCGTTCCCGAGATAGACCAGCCTTAATGGTGCTTGTTAACGGAACGTACCAGATCTATATACGCCAAAGGACGAAACCTCCCTACAGGTTGTTGTTGTAGCGATAACGTTACTCCTGAAGGCTTTGGGGAGTGTTATCGATGTGATGGTCCTTTGCCGGATACAGATCCGGAACGCTTCGTTAACACAGCACCATTAAGGTGCTAGCCCGACCATCTCGGGAACGATTTATATGGCCACATTAAACCTCCAGGCCATCCCTCCCTCCCCACCCCCAAGTTCCATGAAGAGCCTGGAGTCGTTAGAGCCTCGTTTGTTAGTGCAACAGGATTCGCCACAGATAGGTGAGGTTGACAATTGGGTTTGGAAAAGCTATATGTGACCCAGTCTATGAAACGGTGGCTTATGACTCAAAAAAGAAATTGCGAGAAACAGCTGTTAAAAATAAACAATGCATTTCTTCAGTTTCTTAGTAGTTTTTCTTTTGCATTATGAACAGTCATGAAAAGCACAAACCACTTTCTGACCATTGCCATCGAAAAAAATGCTATCAAAAAAATCTGAGGATGCTTCACCAGCCACCAAAGTGGCATCGAAGGAACCAAAGGCTTCATCGTCTTTCATTTGTGCTCTTTCTCTACATTTTTAGTACACTTCTAAGCAAGTTAAGGCCTTTCTAGTTTTCACGACGTGAAAGAGCGTCTCAAAAACTATCGAAACCAGAAAAAAAGTGGAACAATTTTGTTTGATAGACCGGGTCACATATATTGCGCTGGCAACCTGAAAGGGTTGAATCTGGTATTTTAGTCGCCTCTTACGACAGGCATACCTACATCGAGTATATTCTGACCCCCTAACCCGCTGGGGGGCCTCCCTACAGGTAGTGTCTATCGCTGTCTTGTCATACCGACCTTATTCAAGTTCCAAAAATCCCGGGAACTCGATCCACAAATATCCCCCTTTTAAGAACAAAAAAGCGAATGGTTTCTAAAAGATTTCATTGCACAAAACCCATATCTGAAGTCAGATTTTCAAGATTGGTTCAGGTTTTCGAGATATTTTTCCCAATGGCGAGTGTCGATCGGAATAGAATCGTCTTGTCGATCCAATCTGTTTCATTGAATTAATCGTTAAATCCATGGACTATTATAAAGCGTTAGACCATTCGGAACTTTTCGATGTCGAGGTCGTAACTAAAATTGAGAAAATCACGTTTTTCTGGGGGCAAATCGTAACATCCGTGATCATATGAATCCTCACGTGAAAATATGGTTTTCGGAATATAACTGATACGATATCGTACTACTAAATTCGTATTCGGCATGCTGATATAGTGAACGAGTATTGAACATAATCGGTGAATTGATTATTTTTTGCTATTTTTATAACCAGTTCGACCTTTTTATATCTGTTACGACCTTGAAATATCGTATGTTATAATCCCGTTCGTATAAGTTACGACACGTAATTTTCTTTCGCATCGTATTCGATCCGTGATCGTATATTACGATTAAGGCCCTGCTTTATCATAGGCCGACGAAAATCCAAAGACATTTTGTTACCACAAACGAGGCTTTACTTTCTAGAGGATCTCGACGCGGTGAACCCGAATCCGGAGACAAAACAGCTCCGGCACTTCAAGTTTTTGAGATATTCATACTTAAAATTACGAAAAACACGTTATTTTTTAGGTATACGTACTTGAAGTCATGTCACCTCTATTTTTTTTTTAGATCGGTGTTCTACCTTAAAATTGCGCTTCTCTATTTTTTGGCTTCTGAGAAGTCGTGTATTGAAATTTCTGATTTTGGTAAATTGGTAAATGTTTGGATGTTTTTAAATACCTCGACATCTGCTCAAAAGTCAGTAAACTTAAAAGACGGTTTATCAGAAGCAAAAAAATATTTTCTAAAAATGCAAAATAGATCTTGAAGGAGTATTGTCTTCGACGCTAAAACTCCATCGCCAAAAATATCGAAAACAGTATCAAATGCGCAGAAAAGTGTGCAATATATGTGACCCGGTCTATGAAAAGGTGGCTTATGACTGAAAAAAGAAATTGCTAGAAACAGCTGTTAACAGCTGTTCTTTTGAGTCATAAGCCACCTTTTCATAGACCGGGTCGCCGATATGCACCCCACCGCTCGCACAAGAACCGAAAAGGAAAATCGTACTATCCCCAAATTCCAACAATCGCTAACGCTAAAACTTCAGCGCCAAAAAAATCTAAAACAGTATGAAGTGCGCAGAAAAGGATGCAACATGTAGTATCATATGGAATAACCACCTAAGTCTTATACAAAAGTGTAGGAGTTAGGCTGCGAACATATGGTACTAAATATTGCATACTTTTCCGCGCACTTGAGATATTTTTGTCAATGGAGTTTTAGCGTTAGCGAGGGTTAGAATTTGAGGGCAGATCAAAAGAAGGTTTGCTCCTAAGAAACTTTCAGTATTTTCCGAGAGGACAGAATTGTTTTTTTTAAAAAAGTCCTGATACTTAATTTGGGCTTTCCATTTGATAGGTTCTGGCAACACCAAACAATATCATCGCAAAAGTGGTGTAATCCCAAACTGAAAAAAAGTGGGTATATGCATAATTGGTTAGTCTTGGTCTACAACCGATTTATTTCCTTCTAAATGCGATAATGACATTTTAGGCGCTATATATTTATGTATACCAAAGTCTGGGTCGAATCTGGTGTAACTCCCTGTTGAACGATAAAGCGTACGAATGTGTGCGAAGCTAGTTTGGCACAATTGTGTTTGCGGTGCCCATAAATGATATAACCATTTAAATAAGAGGCCACCGTGGTGTGATGGTAGCGTGCTCCGCCTATCACACCGTATGCCCTGGGTTCAACTCCCGGGCAAAGCAACATCAAAATTTTAGAAATAAGGTTTTTCAATTAGAAGAACATTTTTCTAAGCGGGGTCGCCCCTCGGCAGTGTTTGGCAAGCGCTCCGGGTGTATTTCTGCCATGAAAAGCTCTCAGTGAAAACTCATCTGCCTTGCAGATGCCGTTCGGAGTCGGCATAAAACATGTAGGTCCCGTCCGGCCAATTTGTAGGGAAAATCAAGAGGAGCACGACGCAAATTGGAAGAGAAGCTCGGCCTTAGATCTCTTCGGAGGTTATCGCGCCTTAAATTTATTTATTTTATTTTATTTAAATAAGAGTACATATTGAAAGAGCGAAAATTTCTAAGAGAGGAACATGGCGGAAATCAAGTGGTACATTTTTTTTTAATTGATTTGACAATTAAACTTCTGGCGCAGTACAATTTTGACATAAATCCATAGATTAATCAAAACAAAATACATGGAATATGTATGTTTCTTTGTATGTGAATATGTCGACTCACTGTCACCTTGTATGGTTGCGCCATGAAGAGATCGCTGATCACCCTCTGTGTGATCGAAAACTTGTTTATGTGCAGTACATATTAGAGATATACGCCGCCGATTTTGATTGTTTTTCGCAAAAATATCGGCGGCGGCGTCCGGCGCGTTACTATATTTTCTACTCGTTTAAGACTGTTTAGGCCATTTATTGTTTATGTCGAAAGTTGGTCGGATATGGTCGAAAGTGGTATCAACGGATGCGCATCACTGCCAGTTATAATAAACTAATTGCGAAATTTAACTCTTCCTAACTGTTCAAAAGTTATTTAAAAAAACAGGCGTTTTCGATGTCAGCTTAACACGGACTTTGCATCACCCAATTCACCAAGTTATTAAAACAAAACACTAAGAGAAAAGTTATATATGTATATAATAAATTTATATGCACAATTTGCATATTTTTTCAAAAAATTAATAATGAACCATGAATTCAAATAAAATGACACAAGGCGAACATTTTTTCAAATTGTCCTCAAGCTGTTAAAAAAAGAAAATTACCCAAATAAGGTGCCGATTTTTTAAAGAATTTTATATTGCGATTGGCTGAAAGAATAAGCGAAATCAGTGATGCAAAATCCTCTAGTCGATTCTAGGGGCATGGAGTGTGTTTGAAATGATTCTTACCTCATACTTAAGTTGAGGATATATGTATGTACGTATGAGAAGGGTTTGAAAAATCACTTGGGCTTACATTCAAACATCTGTTGTTTATTTGGGAAACTATACAATAGCGTCTGAAATGTTAATTTTGATTTTCACACTTCATCCTTCAACACCCAAGTCTCCCGGTTTGACATTTCCTAAAGTTGGCGGCCCTATCCCAACTAGTCCCTTGGAGTGAATCACAATGGTTCTAGCCTATCAACCAAGGTTAAATATCACCTACACGTTACGGATCCTTTTACAAATGTGAATACGTAGGCACATATATTTACCAGGAAAGGCTTTGTCCTTCGCAAGAACACTCAAAGTGGTGAAGCAAAAGACTTCCCAAGACAGTCGAACGAATGACCGTGTTTGCTACTACCTTATTGTAGTGGACAGCCGGACATGTCTGAAAACTGAAGCTACGCGGTCATCCATAATGAGCTCTTATATCATAAAGCCGGACAACAGCAGTTAATATCTTTGAACTTTAAATCGGTCGACTTTCATTCTAAAATATCGTTTTGATTTAAAGAAGACTATTGAAATCAATGTTGTGAACACAAACGTCTGCAAACTCTGGTCTACATTTTTAAAATTGTATACAGGGTCCTTACAAAATTTTAATTATGTAGATGCGCCGAGGATTATACGATTTTCACTCATTACGCAATGATATCCACTTAGACTGCTTACGATTTCGAGGGCGGCATCCTTGGCCGAATAGTCACTCCGTAACGTTTCAAGGTGTTCCTCTGGTGTAGCTCGGCAGCATAGCGCGACAAAAGCATGTGACCGCCAAGGAGCCACAAATGATTTAAAGAAATTGTTTTCTTGACAATCATTAGGAGTTATCCCTAGGTGAAACTACGCTTTGCACGAGATATGCAGACAAAAGTGTGACTATTTTTTGTATCTCTATTTCTTTTCAGCAGACGCAGCAGTCCAATTCCAAACACCGGTGTTAGGTTCGAAGCCTCTCTGGAGTAAGGGAGCAAGGGACAATCCCTCCGCAAGAGATGTTGAGGCAAAAACCCCGGATATTTCCGAAATGGCCAACACGCTGATTTCCTTAAATACATACAAACAAAACCTTTCCTAAATATTATTATTTTTTTTTTAATCGAAAAATCAAGCTTTTTAAAGTAAGAACACCGGCGTACGCCGGCGCGCCGCTCACGCCACCGCCGCCGCCGCCGATAAAGTGATCGGCGAAAACCTCTAGGCGGAGCATTCTACCACCACACCACGGTGGTAGTCACGCAATATACTATGTATATACATATGTATGAATGTATACCCGATAGCTGCTTATCTAGTAGAAAAGAGCACAATCGTCATTGCAATTGAATGCATTTAGTTAGCGATAAGAAAACGAAAAAGTTAATCGTTCATTTAAACAGCGCTCATATTCATGAGGAACAAGAAAAATTCATAAATAAAATCTATGCAGATTTATTTTTAAAAAGTCCATTAATTCCTTTAAAATGACTACCAAAAAGCGAGTTTGCATTATAGGCGCCGGAATGGCTGGGCTCACAGCACTTAAAAACACATTGGAGCATGATTTGGATGCGATCGCTTATGAACGTCATACAGCGATCGGTGGCACTTGGATCTATATGGAACGTAAGGAGGGTGATAGTGAGGAAGATGTGTTCAGTAGCATGTATTATGGCTTGCTGTAAGTGTTATTAAATTATGAAGATATTTTAACAGTTGATGTGTAAGATGAAACGATTTTCATTTCGCTTAGAACAAATTTACCAAAGGAACTGATGGGATTTCCAGATTATGATTTTGATACAAGCATTGAAGATTCCTTTATCAGCTCAGAGTTGGTGTTACAGTATTTGCACGATTATGCTAGTCATTTTAAGTTAGCGCCACATATAAAGTTTGAACATGAAATAATGCGTGTCCGACCGCGAAAAAACTGCTGGGAGGTAAGTAGAGGGAACAAAAGGCAAGTCTGTTCTATATCGATCTATCCAGCGCCGAGTGGGTTTTGCACGAAGAACCTAAGCTATGTATCTCAAAATCGACGGGATTTATATATATACATATATTAAGCTGGGTCGATTTATTAACCTATATCGCGCCATCGATTTTTCGCTCAGGAAAAAAATGTTCCACTAAGCATGCCCAAAAATTTGAGTTTTTTGACTCTTTCTTTGATTCTTAAGTTTTTTTTCATTACCTACTTAAAAAATTTTCATTTGATTTAAAAATTTTCATGTATACCCTGCATCAACTTGCGGCGCAGTACGATTTTGACATTTGTCCATCGAATTTACAAAAACAAAGTACATGGAACTTTTATTTATGTTTGTAGGTATGTCACCATGCTGCCACCTTGTATCGCTCCGGCATGATACCCTGTCCGACTCAAAATTGTCCGCTAAAAACTTTGGCGATAACAGTTTTTTGAAAAAAAAAAAAAAATATAATTTTTGGGTTTGGAGGAGTGTTTTGGTGAAAAATTTTATTTTTTCGCCTTTTTTTAAGGGTTTCTTCAGAAACGTGCAAAAGTGTTGCCGATGAAAACGAATTTGTCTCATAGTTCATATCCCACTTAAAATTATGCGATAAAAACGTTGGCATTAACAGTTTTCGATGGCGCGATATGGGTTAACTTTCGTCCATGCAAATCAACCCAGCTTAATATATATGGAGTATAATAAAATCTTGAATCTGTCTGTTAGACGAAGTACCGCAACAAATGCTTTATGTAAATACTGCATTATTCGGCTGTTACGGCGCGTATGTCTACCACAGGAAAATTCTAAGCCTCTTAACCCGCCGAGCAAGCTTTGCTTTGCAAGGCAAGTTGTATTCCAGAGTTCTGCGAGCGATTCCAAAAATTCGATATCAACATCTAATCCATTCTCAATTAGAATTCTATAGAGGCATGAATGGATGATCTCTATACTAGGGCTCATACAAATATTCGAATAATTCGATTAATCATTCGATCATTCTATTTTATATTTTTTAACGGTTATTAATCAAATATCACTTCTCGAATAGTTGATTTATTTAGCTTATTCGAATAATCGCAACTCTAACGATTTTCAAAATCGAACTGCGATTTTGTATGAAGTGTTCATACAAAAAAATTACGTATACGCCGTGCATCTACCACATATTTATTCTTCGTTGAATATATTTTAATTTGATCGTTTATTAGGTATTGAAATCGTGGAATAGCACGTCTCACAAATAGTGTCCTAAGTAAAATTTTCCGAATATCAATATTTGGTAAGAAAGTCCAAATTTGGTCAAAAATCTACATTTGTTAACCATTTTTGGAAACCTATTTCTAAACTAAATATCTCTAACTTTAAAAGTAAAGGAAACGTTCGTACTTTTGCAACATGTCATACCTGATCTTGCTACGATGAAAAGAAGGCTCGAGATGTGATGAGTGAAAGTCGGCTGGCGAGCTTTGGGCACCGATTTTTCGAAAAAGTTGAGTTGTATGAAACTTAAAAAATGTCTCCCATATTTTTGTCCGCCTTGGCTCCAGGAATATGTGAGCAAAGTATTTAAATTCCATTGGGAACACTCTGTTTATAGCACATTGGAATAGATTTAAATCCACCTAATTTTCATTTTGTTTTAGGGATATATCACAGTTAGTTTCGTTATTATTGTCAGACTATTTCGCGATAATTTCGGAGATATTACGGAATATTTTTAGGTTTGATCCCCAAATTACGTTCGAAAGATTTCGAAATTACCACAAATTGCTCCAGAAGATACCCCGGAAGAGCTCCGAAATAGTCTACAAATACATCCACCCGAAATTAGCTCGAAGTGATTCGTAAATGACAAGGGGAGAATCCTGAAATGGCCCCGAAGATCATCAGGAAATGAGGGCGAATTGACATCGAATTTACCCGGGAGAGCTCCAAATGATCCCGAAATAGCTCCAATAATGAAATAGTTTGTAAAACTATCCCGAAATTACCACTAAATGATCCCTAAATGGCCCAGGGAGAATCCCGAAATAGATCATCAGAAAACTACCACAAAATTACCTCGAAATGGTACAGAAGAAACACGAAATAGTTCTCAAATGAATCTGACAGCTTATTTCTCTGCTTCTCTTGAGAAGCAAAGAGAAAATATTGAGTTTTTGCTTAAAGTTTACTCATGTTTATTTTAATACTCGAATAATCGTTCACCAGCAATTATTCGAATGATCAACAGCGAGCAAATGTTCGAATAATCGACGATGTACATATATAAGAGCAAATATAAGAGCACTCGAATATTCGATTAATCGAATAATATCTATACCCTTGGCCCAAAGTTCACGGCCATCTTCACAGACGGCTCCAAACTTAATAGCAATTTCAGCATATTTTGTTTGGTATCCACCTGCAAGTTTTTTCACTATTTTTACTAATATAAAGATCCCGAGCCATTGTAGCGTTTTTCGCCTGAACTAACAGACAAAAAAGGGGCCTATGATGTGCGACATCTTAAGAATCCCACCACCATAACAAACTACTGAGTCTAACATAAATTTCAGACAATCCTGCAGTGCATTGGCTTCTTTGCACATCACAGAAGCGATGTGAGTTCCAGGTCAAAGTGGTGTACATGGTACATTAAACCCGCAATAAAATATGGAGGTCCGCCAGTTTGTGGCGAAAATTAAAAAGCAGCACACAACCAATTTGAAGAGGTATATCACACTCAGCTATTATTATTAAGCTAAGCTAGTGCATACTATTTTCCCCCGATCGAAATACTTGCAATCACATCGATCACGTTGTGATGGACGGGGGGCATGCTTCCAGTGTTTTAGATGTGCGCACGATCCGAGGACCTAACATGGACTCGGACCAGCCAAAATACGCACCCGCCTCTGCGTGGCTAAAACCAAGGAACAAAAAACACAAGGAAAGCTAGACGTCGAAAGGCTGCAATCGCAACAGACTGCCAATGATTTCGCAACTCGATTCTCACACCTGTTCTCTGAGAGCTCAACTCAGCCTGAAGGAATGCAGGAGTAGTGGGAGCATATCTCCAAAGCACTTTCTACTGCCACCGAGGAAGAAATTGGTTACCGGCGGCCACGGAAAAACAACTGGTACGATGAAGAATGCCGCGTTGAAATCGAAAGAAAAGACGCTGCCTACAGGGCTACGTTAAAAGCGAGCGCAACAAGAGGAGTGTGTGAACGCTATCGCGAGTTAAAATGGTAAGCGAGATGCCTTTTCACGAATAAAAAAGCAGAGGCAGAAAGGCGTGAGTGCGAGGAGCGTGAACTGATAGCCAACAGAAATAATGCCCGAAAATTTTACTAACAAATTCGGCGACAGACGGAAGGTTTTAAGACCGGGGCAAACTCCTGTAAGAACGAAAACGGCGACCTTGTAACTGATGTCCAGAAAGTACTTAGATTATGGAGGGAACACTTCTCTACTCTCCTAAATGGAGACAGCGATTTACCGCACAGGGATGACGAACCCGATCCCGCAATCGATATTGATGGAATGAAGCCCACCGTGAATCGGCTGATTGGACCTTATCAGTGCGGCTTCAGATCTGGTAAATCTACCATCGACCAGATTTTCACAATGCGCCAAATCTTGGAAAAAACCCGCGAAAAAAGAATCGACACACATCATCTCTTCGTAGATTTTAAAACCGCCTTCGGCAGCACGAAAATGAGCTGCCTATATGCCGCTATGTCTGAATTTGGTTTCCCCGCAAAACTTATACGGCTGTGTAAAATGACGTTGAGCAACACCATCAGCTCAGTCAGAATTGGGAAGGACCTCTCCGAGCCGTTCGAAACTATACGAGGTTTCAGACAGGGTGACCCCCTATCGTGCGATTTCTTTAATTTGACGCTGGAGAAAATTATACTAGCTGCAGAACTTTACCGCTCTGGAACAATATTCTATAAAAGCGTGCAGTTACTGGCATATACTGATGACATTGATATCATCGGCCTAAACACCCGCGCCGTTAGTGCTGCTTACTCCAAACTGGAAAAATAAGGGATAAAGATAGGTTTGATGGTGAATGAGGACAAAACGAAGTACCTGCAAAGAGTCAGCGCACATGCGCCTTGGCACCACGCTACTGTTGGCAGCCATAATTTCGAAATAGTAAAAGACTTCGTTTATTTGGGAACCATCATTAACACTAGCAAAAACATCAGCTCTGAAATCCAGCGAGGAATCACTCTTGCCAATAAATGCTACTTTGGAGTAGGTAGACATTAATATAGTCCAGCGAATTAAAACGCAGCGGCTGCGCTGGCTAGGCCATGTTATGCGAATGAAAGACGACGCTCCGGCCAAGAAAGTGTTTCTATCGGAACCCGCCTATGGAAGCAGAGGTAGAGGGCGGCACCCACTCCGTTGGAAGGACCAGGTGGAAAACGATTTAAACTCCCTTGGTGTGACCAATTGGCGCCGGTTGGCAGAGAGAAGGAGCGACTGGCGCGCCTTGTTTGACGGCCATAACCGTTTAAACGGTTAAGCGCCAATTAAGTACGTCGTCTGTCTGTCCGTGAACACGATAACTTCGGTAAAATTTTGAGGTATCTTAATGAAATTTGCTATGTAAGCTCCTGGGCACTCATCACTTCATAACAAAGACGGATAAAGCGATGAAACTTGGCAGGTAGGTTGACCTTATGACGCAGAATAGAAAATTGGTAAAATTGGTAAAATTTTGGACAATGGGCGTGGCACCGCCCACTTTTATTAGGAGGTAATTTAGAAGTTTTTTAATTTACAAGTTTTGCAAGCTTTAATTTGGCAGTCGTTGAAGGTATCATGATGAAATTTGGTAGGATCGTTACTCCTATTACTACATGTACTTTACATAAAAATTAGCAGAATCGGATGACAAACACGCCCACTTTCTAAAAAAAAATTTAAAGTCAAATTTTAACAAAAAATTGAATATCTTTCGAGTATATAAGTAAATTATGTCAACATTCAACTCTTGTAATGATATGATGCAGCAAAATACAAAAATAAAAGAAAATTTCAAAATGGGCGTGGCTCGAACAAAAATTTACCAATCCTTGTGAAATTTGGTATGCGCATAGATTCTATGACTTTAACTGTTTTCTGTGAAAATGGGTGAAATCGGTTGAAGCCACGCCCAGTTTTTATACACAGTCGACCGTCTGTTCTTCCGCTCGACTGTTAACAAAATAACTTGAGCAAAAATCGATATATCTTTACTAAACTTAGTTCACGTATTTATCTGAACTTACTTTATCTTGGTATTATCGAAAATTTCAAAAAATTTAAAAAATGCCATAATCCTATACCAAATACGAAAAAAGTGATGAAACATGGTAATTGGATTGGTTTATTGACGCAAAATATAACTTTATAAAAAATTTTGTAAAATGGGTGTGACACCTACCATATTAAGTAGAAGAAAATGAAACAGTTCTGCAGGGCGAATTCAAAAGCCCTCGGAGTCATGGCAGGAATAGTGTTCGTGGTATTACATATATAAATAAATCAGGGGTACCCGACAGATGATGTTCTGGGTCACCCTGGTCCACATTTTTGTCGATATCTCGAAAACGTCTTCAGATATACAACTAAGGGCCACTCCCTTTTAAAACCCTCATTAATACCCTTAATTTGATACCCATATCGTACAAATATATTCTAGAGTCACCCCTGGTCCATTTTTATGGCGATATCTCGAAAAGGCGTCCACCTATAGAACTATGGCCCACTCCCTTTTAAAATACTCCTTAATATCTTCCATTTTATACTCATGTCATACAAACATATTCCAGGGTTACCATATATTCATTTTCCTACATGGTGATTTTCCCTTATTTTGTCTCCAAAGCTATCTGCTGAGTATGTGATTTTCGGTTACACCCGAACTTAGCCTTCCTTACTTGTTTAGAATACGTTTCCTTTCTTATATAAACAACCGCAGAATCTTGAATGATGCTACAGTAGCATGCTCTTGTGGTGGTAGCGTGCTACGCCTACCACACTGACGATCCTGAGTTCAAGTCCCGGACAAAGCAACATCCAAAATTTAGAAACAAGTTTTTTCATATCGTAAAAAGTGTCGCGCGCCTTGTGTATATTTTTTATTAAAACCATTTTCCAAAACTTTTGACACATCACCTCCGATATGTGACTTAAATAATCTAACCCGCCCCTAGGATCCTATTCGCAAACCATTTACACTAATTAACTTGGAATTCTGACTTGTAATAAATATGAGCGAAAGTTCGGTTATTTATCACTTATTTCCTACATCTACAGGTTATAGTGCACGATCTGAAGAGCGACATGTTTCTTGTCGAACTTTTTGATTTTGTGCTCATTTGCAATGGTCACTTTAGCATGCCATTTTATCCAAATACCAAAGGCCTCAATCAATATCGTGGACAACGCTTACACAGTCATCTATATCGTAAGCCGGATGTTTTGAAAGGTAACACAGATAAATAACTTATTTCCTTTTAACTGATTTCTGGCGGATGCTCCTCGCACTCTCTCATTACAGATCATACCGTTTTGGTTGTTGGTGGTGGCCCAAGCGGCATTGACATTGTACATCACATCTACCAGCATGCCAAACATATCTATCTTAGTCATCATTTAGAAGCAGCACCACGTACGGACTTCATGCCGAATGTCACACAGAAACCTGATGTTGAGCGTTTCACAAAAGATGGCGCTGTATTTAAGGATGGCAGTAGTGCTTCCTTTTCTTATGTGATTTTCTGCACTGGCTACAAGTTTACCTTTCCTTTTTTGAGTGTCGATTGTGGTCTCAACGTGGACTTCAATTATGTATATCCTCTATACAAACATTGTTTGAATATTAATAAATCATCAATGGCCATAATCGGGTTGCCGCATCAAGTTTGTCCAGCACAACTTTTCGATTTACAAGTACGTTTTGTTCTCACATACTTTACGGGACGTAAAAAAATGCCCAGTGAATCTGAAATGCTAGCAGATATGAAGGCGGATATGGAGGAGCGTTGGGCTAGTGGAGTAACAAAGCGCGTAGCTCACAAAATGGGACCTAGACAGGTACAGAAATCAATGGTTTGTTTTCTACTATTTTAGCTTATTTCTTTATTAATCTTCGCTTTTTCATTGCAGTTCGATTACTATGAAGACTTGGGTGTCACAGCGGGTATAAAAAAACTCAAGCCAGTGGTGCCCAAAATAATGAAAGCTTGCTCTCGTAAATACATTTTCGAATTGGATACATATCGTCAAAGTCGATTTAAAGTTGTTGATGATGAGAATTTTGTGAAGATTGCGTAGTTATGAATTTAAGTAGATGTTAACACTATTTAAAAACAAGTAAAGGTGTCTAAGTTCGGGTGTAACCGAACATTATATCCTCAGCGTGAGCTTCAAGTGTACATTTCATTTCAGATAAATTACTTTTTACATAACACGGGGCACCGCCCTTTTAAAAAAAATGTCTTCCTATTTCCTCTTACAATAAAACTTGATAAGTGAAACATCATTGATTCAAAACTAAGTTATAGCTTATTATTCTAGTCTACGACCCTTTTAAACTTGTTTTATATCTAAGTTGCCGTGGTCTTTAACCGATCCCGTCCATTTTTTCCTAGAAATATTTTCTGCTAGAAGAAAAATATGTGTACACAATTTCATTACGGTATGTTAATTTTTCTTCGAGTTATGGCTCCCGAAACATAGAAAATTGCGGTGCCAAACCCATTTTGAAAAATATTTGTGTTTTCCAATTTAATGTTATAATTCAATTTAGAAAGTAAAATTCTTTTAACACAAAGCTCTTTTTCGATAAGATATAGCTTATTATTTTCGTCTACGACCCTTTTAAAAATCTTTTATATAAAAGTGGGCGTGGTCTTTAACCGATCTCGTCCATTTTTTCCCAGAAATATTTCCTGCTATAGGGAAAATCTGTGTACCCAATTATATTACGATCCCTTAATTTTTCTTCGTGCTGGTTCCCGAAACATAGAAAATTGCTTAGTCATAAAAGAGGCGGTGCCACGCTCATTTTTTAAAATTTGAAGTTTTTCCTATTTATTGTTATAAATCCACTAGGGAAATGAAATACCATTGATATAAAGCTCTTTTTTGCAAAGATATATGTAGCTCATTTAATTCGTCCACGACCCTTTTAAAAATCTTTTATATAAAAGTGGGCGTGGTCCTTAACCGATTTCGTTAATTTTCCTTCAAAGCATTCCTTATAGCAAAGGCAACCTCTCTGCCGAATTTTGTTACGATAGGTTTAACGATTTTTGATTTATGATTAATAATATTTGTAAAATTTATTTTATCACAATTGGGCGGTGCTAGGCCCATTTAAAAACATGTTTCCAAATTTTTATCAATCAGTCCACATGTAAAATTTCAACATTCTAGGTGTATTATTTACTAAATTTGTATGTTGTGTTTTCCAAAATATTATATATATAAAAAAGTGGGCGTGGTTATGACCCGATTTCGCTCATTTTCAATATCAATCTATTCTGGGTGCAGGTAAGCTAGTGTACCAAATTTGGTGAAGATATCTCAATATTTACTCAAGTTATCGTGCTAACGGACGGACGGACGGACGGAAGGACATGGCTCAATCAAAATTTTTTTTGCTACTGATAATTTTGATATATTGAAGTCTATATCTATCTCGATTCCTTTATACCTGTACAACCAACCGTTATACAATCAAAGTTAATATACTCTGTGTGCAAGGTACGCTGAGTATAAAAAATATATTATTAAGTGTCAAAGTATCTATTTAATAAAGATCCTTTAATGTATATTTTTTCGACATTGAAGTATTTTTAAGCGATTTTCCGGATTTCTTTGCCAATAAAATTCGAATATTCCTACAGTAAGGCATTATTCTTGTTGAAGGCGACTAAGACTCCCAAATTCAAAGGTTGGAATGGGTTAAAAAAAATAGTTCCCGGAGCAGTGTTAGTATCGGGGCGTATCGGATTCACATCACTCAAAGGACTACCCATATCCGTAAATTTCCCAAAGAGTTTGCTCGACCATCTTGGAAACTATTTAATTGGACCAAATTGAACCTGGTACGTCATCCCGCCCCAACGCATTTTGAGACGCCAGAGCCACGCCTGCTAAATATGTGCATAATTTCATATTTGTAACATGATTCCAATCGGAGCAGTCAGTTCGGCACAAACTCCTCGTCGCGGAGAGTTTAAGGTATTAAAACAATACCTAAAAATAGCATAAGGAATTAAGTAAAATGATACTGGTTGGCTACCACACTTGAAAAAAGGTTCAGTATATGTGAGTTCCCTACAAACCAACCTGGTCGACGGCGGTAGTTTGGAGGTAGCATGCTCGCCTGCTCGCCTACTGTATAAGGTCCAAGGTTCTACACCCTGTTTAAAAGAACATAAAAATACTATCGCAAATATTCCAAAACGGTGTTGAGTTGGCACAAAATAACGTGGTCCTTCCAATTTGTAGAAAAAATTTAAAGTAGGACTACACGAATTTAAATCGAAGCTCAGTGCAACGCTTTTATTTAATTGTCTGATCAACGCCCTAGATTGATGAGGAGTGTGATGACTAGTACCTAGGACCTACCTAATTATTTTCTAGCTTTTAGTATTATTACTTCATGTAAGTATTGTTTTCAATAAAACCGTTTAACTTAAAAATTTTTTAAAATTGTTTTATTTTCAAGTTTTTAGTTTTTATTTAATTGCCTATTATTTCTCATTCTATTTAGTTCATTTGGTGACTCATTATTACAAGGACTCTTTCCTGACAATTTGTTACAATGTAAGTCTTCAATATGTAATCTTTCCTAAGACTTTACTCGACTCTGCGCCACGTATGCTTGTCCCTCCTCAAACTCCAAAATATTTTGATGTCACTTCTACCGGACTGTATGTAATATTTGTTCCAAATATGAGCCAAATCGGACATCAAAGGTCGCTTTCTATTCATGCATGTATTATGTGTTCCAAATATGGACCAAATCGGACCACAAATACGATTTTTTTGAATATCTCGATCCTTGCGCCACCTAGCGACGATTTTTTCATACGTCGCTTTCTATTCTTGTATGTATTATGTGTTCCAAATATGAGCCAAATCGGACCACAAATACGATTTTTTGAATATCTCGTTCCTTGCGCCACCTAGCGGCGATTTTTTTCATAGGTCGCTTTATATTCTTGTATGTATTATGTGTTCCAAATATGAGCCAAATCAGACCACAAATACAATTTTTTGAATATCTCAACCTTGCACATTCATTTTATATAGCTTAGAATTATAGCTTTTGGCCGTAAAAGCGCAAAACTTTATATATAATCGTAAAGGAATGCAAATCATCATAAACCATTTGACTGGGTAATGTGTCTTGTATTAATTCGTTATTGCTAATGTGTTTATTTGTATACATACATAGATATTTACTTATTTCACACTTTACCATTTTTCGCTTCCTTTGCACTCACATTTGAATGAATTATGAAAGTTTCATCATCCAAAATTTCATAGACAGTTTCACGATATGTATCAAATGCTATTTGGAATTTATGAACACTCTCTCGCATTACTTTAATTACGGCCGGTTTGATGGGTGTGATACCAGCAGTATTTGCTAAATTCTCATAATAATCGTACTAGAAATATAAATTAAATTAAATGAAATGTAAGTTATAATGACAAGGGCGTCACGATTGCCGAGTGTAAGGTGGTTTGTTTGTTTGTTTGTACAACGACGAACCCACTCCCCTAGAATTTTGCGGAATCCTAACGGTTTGACAGAAGGGGTTAAGATACTTGGCTTGGATATCATACATGGTTCCAGGCTCTAGATCAGGGACTGGTATCAGTCTTAGACCACACGAATTGCCACACGTGATTAGTTATCACGTCCTGCACGAGGTGCCCCTGCTTCTACTGATAATGGCGGATCTAGAGAGGACAACTTGATAAAACCCGCACCCCTGAGTCATTGTGCCGAGCTCAGGTGAGGGAGGAATTTCTTAAGGGTCAAGATCGGTACACAACGGTGAAGAACTAGATTGTTGGGGATTTTGATTTTGACTCTGTTTTGGACTTGATGACTTTGGGCTGGTAGGTGCGGTATTCTGCCACCTCAGTAGGCCGGGGTGAAACCTTACCGAAATGGCTGGTAGGCTAATGCTGAACTTGCCCACGTCCCGTTAAAACCGTGGCGGACCTCAAGGTACGTTCCGGCTCCGTCGCCGTTAAGGTGGTGGTGTAGGTGCGGTTGAAAATTTTCCCGATTTGCGTCCGGTCTGGCTCTGAACGCATTACCCATAAGGTACTGCGTCAACCCTCGCGTGGCCTCCCTGCGTAGCATAGATAACCACGACACCGTTGAAGTGCGACTACACAATCGGCTCCGGATAGCGGCCTTGAGGGGGACTTTTTAGAATCGAAAAGACTAACACGAATCCGCCAAGTGTGGGGTGCGGAAGAAGAGCGGTTTTGATGGAAATCCGTCAAATTAATCTTCAGCACTCTAAGACGGCTTCCGCAAATTTGTTGCTCTGCCTTGAAAAAGGCGGATTGAATAAAGTCCTTGTCCAGGAGCCGTGGCTGAGTAGTAACGGCAGAAAGATTTCTGAACTAAGGACTGGAAAATTCAACACCTTGGTGCATGGGGAGGCAGGTAGGCCTAGATCCTGTGTGTGCTTGTTAAAAACGAGATTAAAGCTTTTATTCTCTCTAATTTCAGCAATGCTGACGTAACCACGGTCTACCTCGACCGAGGCAGTAATGAAATGTGGGTGGTCTCAGCGTATATGCCTCATGGGGACGTAGCGGGACCACCACCTGCGATACTGGGCGAAATCACCGCTGAAGCAAGGCGGAGAGGTGTTGGCGTGATCATCGGTGCCGATGCTAATGCCCATCTTAGCACCTGGGGAAGCTCGGATACCAACACTAGAGGTGAGTCTTTATTTACTTTTATTGTAGATGAGGGGCTTTGTATATGTAATAGGGACTTTTATTACTGCGGTATGGGAGGAGGTCCTGGACCTCACCCTGGTTAATAGAGAACTGGAAGGTCGGATATCTGGCTTTAGGGTTCTCAACGGGCACTCCTTCTCTGATCACCGATATATTCAGTTCTCGCTGAACGAAGAACGTTCCTGTAAAATATCTTTTAGGAACCCTAAAAGTACTAACTGGGATTTGTATCGTAGGAAGCTGGGAGAGCTGTTGCCTGTGGCGCCTACCGTTAGTTCGGACCTGTCCGAATCTGAGATAGACGTTCTGGTGGAAAAATTCACCACCAAAGAAATAGCGCCTTTCAACTGTCCTGTACATTGAAAACTTACAGGGGGAAGGGCAAGCGCCCTCTCTTGACGACCTAAGAGCGTCCAGTCGGCGGCTCTTCAACAGAGCTAGGAGGAGTAAATTACCCTCCGACTGGGAGCTCTATAAGGTGAGTCTGGGGATTTATAAATATGAAATAAGGATATCCAAGCGAGATTCTTGGCGAAGCTTCTGCGAAAACGTAGAAGGCTGCAATGAATCCGCGAGGCATAGAAAAATACTCTCAAGGAATCCTGATCCTATGGGGTATCTGAGAGATGATGGTGGGGACTGGTGGCTGAGTAGCGAGGAGTCCCTAAAGCTTTAACGGGATAATCATTTTCCCGATGTCCCAATTTCGCAGGGATCTTCGCCTGCATGGCCGGTGGTCGTTGGCCATGCATAAGTGCCTGCCATTCCAATACGGGAAAGTCAAATAACCTGCGCTATAGGGTCGTTTGCGCCCTATAAATCTCCAGGTCCGGATGGAATCTCATGTATCACCTAAGGATTTCGGGCCAATCAGCCTCTCGTCGTTTCTTCTTAAGGCGTTTGAGCGGCTGATTTACTTGTACCTACGGGAAAGGATACCTCGGGGGTTACTGTCGGCTTCACAGCATGCGTACTGCAAGGGCAGGTCGACGGAAACGGCTCTCTATTCGATTGTAAAGCAAATAGAGGGGTCCCTAGAACACAAAGAGCATGCTCTGGGTGTCTTTCTAGACATCGAGGGGGCTTTTAACAATGTCTTACCGAGGGCAATCGAAAGAGCTCTGGTGGGTTTAGGAGTCGAGGCGGCTCTGGTTGAATTTATTAGCAAACTTCTATGCGGCAGAATTGTCGCAGCGGAGTGGGGAGGGGCCATAATTAAGAAGAAGGTGTGCAGGGGCACGCAATAGGGGGGTGTCCTATCTCCTCTGCTCTGGGTTGTGGTAGTCAACGAGCTTCTTGTGGAGCTGGAGACCAATGGTTGTCGGGTGGTTGCCTATGCAGATGACCTCGCTATCCTAGTCAGAGGTAAATTTCTGGGCACCTTGTGCGATGTTCTGCAGGGCTACCTGGATACTGTGGCTAGGTGGGCTGAATCATGTGGATTGGCGGTCAACCCGGGAAAAACGGAATTGGTTCTTTTTACGAGGAGGTATAAGATGACCGATTTCAGAACTCCCTCGATTGGAGGGGTACAGTTGGAACTTTCTGATAGGGTTAAATATTTGGGGATTGTTTTGGACAAGAAACTGTCCTGGAGACCCAATGTGGAAGATCGGGCCAGGAAAGCCGCCGTTGCCTTGTACTGCTGCAGAGGGGCTATCGGAAAGAGATGGAGACTCTCGCCAGGAGTAGTACACTGGCTTAATGAGATGGTGGTCAAACCGATTCTGCTATATGGGGTGCTGGTCTGGTGGAAAGCACTGGACACTGCGAGCACCTCCAAAATGTTAATATCCGTGCAACCGACGGCACTGATCGGTATCAGTGGCGCTCTCAGAACAACACCTACCTTGGCACTGAACGTCATGCTGAACATATACCCAGTAGATATTGCGGGAAAGGCGGCCGTGGCAAGGTCGTTGGTCAGGCTTCGTGATGTGGGCTATGGGCTTTCTGCAGCGGAAGATGCGGTGGATGGAATGCTATCCAGTGCTACTACGGTTAGGGAATTTAACATCTATTCTGATAGCCAAGCGGCTATTAAGGCATTGAGCTCAACTACAGTGCGATCGAGGGTGGTCTGGGGGTGCCTCACTTTGCTTGCGATTGCATCGAATTATTTTACAATTAAGATTATCTGGGTCCCGGGCCATAGTGTTATCCCGAGTAACTGTCAAGCGGATCTCTTAGCCCGCATCGGTACAGCTGTATGGAGGATGATGAGGTGGAATCACCAAATCACTTTATGCTTGATTGCCCAGCTTTTGCCAGAACTAGGCGAAAGTACTTCGGTCGCGACTCACTTGGATCTCCCGAGGATTTATCTAAAGTTGAGATCGGTATAATTCGGAGCTTTATCGTTGGTACTCAACGATTCTCTAAGTAGCTAGATCTAAGTCACCGTTATTTTTGGTGTGTGTGGTATCATAACGGACCTTCGTGTTGTCCACGTGAGCTATCCTTATCAGGGCAGCTACCACCTAACCTTACCAAACCTAACGGTTTGACAGACTTCTGCTGGATAAGCACTCGGTACAGTTGTATACTAGCCCGGATTTCACGCCAACGACTTTATTTCACTAAGGCCCGTTTTTCAGTAGTTGGTTAAGCTAAGCTTAAACTAAGTTTGCTTAAACTCTAGTCAAATTTAAACTGCAGTTCAACTACTGAGCAGTTTTTCAGTCACAGTTTAAGGCGGTGCAGTGAAATAACTCCCAAATGCAATAACTCTCAACAAAAAATGAAATAACTCCCAAATATTTTCCATACAAATTGGGACTTATTTCATAATGAAATAACTCCCAAATGAAATAATCCCCAATAAAGTTTCTTTGGGAGTTATTTCATAATTTTATGAGATTGGGAGTTATTTAATTTTTATTGGGACTTCATTGTTTGTAGTTCAGGCATTGGGAGTTATTTCATTTTTGTTGGGAGTTATTTCATTTTCTTAAAAATACAATTTTATCAAACTTTGACGTTCTTCTAACAGTTTCTATGGGTCGGCTATACATTAAGGGACTAATTGGTTTTATTCGTAAACCAAAGGGGTTTGAACTTTGAAATTTGGCACATAGGTTCTCAGGGAGTTCCCCAACGAGAATCAGTAAGTAATTTTTAATTGTTATTAACAATTTACTAGTAATTAGTAGTTAAAGTTACCATGGTATAACTATCACTATCACAAAATGGACTTTTTTCATTCAACTCTATTTATTTATTTTACAAAAAAATAGAAAATTTGGAATAAAAAATCGCGCGATGCACAGTAATTCTGCGTAGAACACCTTTCTGCATAAGCGGCCTTTGGCCGCGCTTATAAAAAATAACCCTGGGCTGGGCCATGCCAAGTCCGGCTGTGTGCGCGGCTGAAGGCCGCCTATGCAGAAACGTGTTCTACGCAGACTTGTTCCTTTTATTTTTTACTTTTAATAAATTATGTTAATTTCATAAAAAAATGTGATTTTTTAAAATAAATTACGTTTACTTCAACGACAATATTCAAGTTTTCTTGTAATTGTAACTTTTACATATGTACATAATAGTTTGCTGTATTTTTCAAATCTCATTGTAACTGATTATATAGTATAAAGATACCATTTCAAATTTTGATTTGGGAGTTATTAAATTTTTTTTTGGGACTTGTGGTTTCATTATGAAATAACTGGCAAATATTGGGAGTTATTTCATTTCCTTCTTTGGGAGTTATTTCATTTATTAAAATAGGGAGTTATTTCATTTTTATTGGGACTTATTTCATTGGGAGTTATTTCATGGGAGTTATTTCACTGCACCTTTAGGACCGCCTTTGGGGTATGCTTTTTGTGCGGCTACATTGGTTTTTTTATTATCTAGATAATTGTAGATACGGCAACAGCTATATTTTGTTTACCCAACAAACATGGAAAAAAATTCTTCAGCGAAATTTATATATATAGTTCCGGAAGTGATATCCAACATCATTATTTAATTATTCTTAAACCATATAGTTCTTGAGTTGATATCCAACTTCATTCTCGAATCCCTATCCAACCTTTGAGAAGTTTTGTAAAATTAAAAGTTTTCCAGTTGGTCTGAAACGTCATTAATATTTTCTAATTAATATTCTAATTTCCAGAGATATTGAAAAATGTATAGTTCTCAAATGAATATTCAACAATTTTTTCCAGTTGACATCCTACATTGGATATCGAGTTGAGGTGAAGTTGAAAAAAAATCTCCTAGATGGTACCACCAAAGCAAATAGCCATTTATAGTTAAAAATAAACACGTAATTGATATCAGTAATGAAGCGTAAGTAATCAAAAATAAATTATATAGCCGCCGCCGTGGTATGATGGTAGCGTGCTCCGCCTACCACACCGAAGATCCTGGGTTCATCCCCCAGGCAAAGCAACATAAACATTTTAGAAACAAGGTTTTTTAATTAGAACCCACTTTTTATAATCGGGATTGCCCATCGGCAGTGTTTCACAAGCACTCCGTTTGTATTTCTGCTAACAAATTAGGTCCCGTCCGGCCAATTTGTAGGAAAAATTAAAAGGAGCACGACGCAAATTCGAAGAGAAGCTTTGCCTAAAATCTCTTCGGAGGTTAGCGTGTTACATTTATTTATTTTTTAAATTATAAATATTTCATTTTATTTTCGTGAAAAAACTGTAGTATGAAATCTTACATTTGACTCCAGTTAGAGAACCACAAGTTGTTAATTAAATTTTTCCAACTTTAGTAATAGCATTTTTTTCTTTATAAAAATTCGCTCTTTTGCTGAGTACGCTATTATTTTTGAGCTGAACCACTGGTACGAATCAACTCTTGAGATTTTAGAAGTATGCCTAGTAGGGCGGGTCGATTTAAAAATCGCTCATTGCTCTGTGAAAATCGTATTCTAGGGATCAAAATAAGAAACTTTTCCGAAGGAACCATACCTCTAAATCGAATTCTGATGTCCCCCCTGTGGGTCGAACTTTTGGGTAGGGGCAATTTCAATTCTACCTGCTGTGTCTTGTGGTGGCTTAAAAAAAACAACACAAGCAATTTTACGATCTGCAATTGTGCCACAGTGATGCCTTGGTTTTAAAAGGAGGTTGTAAAAACGCTAATTTCTAATAATTTTTTTTTAATTTCTTTTCTATTAATAAGTTAAATTCATTTTTTCATTTACATATGTTCTGACTAAATAAATTTCTAAAGAGTAAAATAAACTCCAAAAAGAAAAAACATAGGCATTTCAAAGTGAGATTTTTAAAAATTTGCCCCTACGACCCAAAGAGGGGGACATCAGAATTCGTTTTAGAGGTATTATTCCTTCGGCCCAGCTAGATCGACCGCTTAAGCTTAGCTTAAACTTCAGTTAAAGTAGACTGGAAAACTGCAGAATAAGTTTAAGCATAGTATAACTGACAAACTGAGTTGAACTTGTACTGAAAAACCGGGCCTAAGTTGAATTTTGTTACGTGATGACTGAAATTCAGCAAAAAGGCTGTTTAAAGGCAATACAACCGAAAGGCCGAACGTTCGCTTGGCCAAAATTCGACAATCGTGATTAACGGCGATAGCTTAGAACTAATTATTCACCTTTAAACCATTTATTTCGTGAGTTAGCCGTTTCTGAAGACCATTTGCTTTCCGTTCAGCCAGTTCTTCGTCTGTCTCTTGCAGCATTTCGTCTCGACTGGGCAGTGTCTTACGTTTACTAAAGTACTCGAGTGCAAATCGCACTTCAAGATCCATTAGCGCAGGAAAAACAAGAAATTTTAGTCCCACAAATGCCATTGTTGGCTGATTAATATTAATGCAGTGTTTGTAAAGTGGGTATACTACATTTTCATCTATGAAAACACCACAGTCGGTGCTTAAAAATGGTGCCGTATAATTAAAGCCAGTGCAATAAATTACAACGCTGAAATTGTGGGTGCTGTCATCAAGAAAACAAGCACCGGATGGTGTGAAATATTTTACAGCTGGTTTCGGTACAATATTCGGCTTCAAATTGCTAAAAGGTGGCTGCGTCACGTTATGGCTGAGGTAGACACTTTTGGCATATTTGCATATGTGATGAGCTAAATCCATACCACTAGGTCCGGCGCCGATAATAAGGACTGTTTCATCTTTTAAACGAAAAGTAAATAACATTAAAATTAAAGAAATTAATAAAAAACAGTTTGGGCTTTTCATGTCGGAAACCATATATGTAATACTCCTATATTGCTAATAGAAAATGCTCGCAACGTGTTTTGAATTCGAAATCAAAACAAGACAGCCTATAAAATTTTTCTGATTGTATCAGCATAAGTGTGACAAGAAAACATTTTAATTTAGGTACATTCGATTATTGAATACAAAACCAAAACGTTTGAACAGCAATATATCGGCACTCTGATGTTTGGGAATGTACCTAGCCTTTTGTAGCAATATAGGAGTATTACATATATGTTGGAAACGTTGTTAAAGCAAATATAAGCAAAATTTTGATTTGTATAGGAAGTTGGGTATTTGGTATTTAATTTTGAAAAAATAAACCATGATAGACCATTCGCATACAATTCTGAGCTGCCCTAATGTGTTAATTAAGTATGTGCATGGCCTACATGCCAACATTTTTTTGAAGAGATCGATCCATGAGCAGAAAAGTGAGTTCCCCGTTGTTCGAAGTGAGCCGCCAAAACATAGACATTGGCTCTCGAACTACGAAATTGTGTGTGTTGTGTTTAAAAAAGTATGGTCTTCGAAAAATATAAAAGCGATTTATTGCACTGCAAAACAAAAAAAGTTTGCGTTATTATCATACCAGCAAACTTTTTTATTTCTGTCTACAGATGTAACAAGTAAGGAAGGCTAAGTTCGGGTGCAACCGAACATTACATACTCAGCTAAGAGCTATGGAGACAAAATGAGGGAAAATCACCATGTAGGAAAATGAACCGAGGGTAAACTTGGAATGTGTTTGTATGACATGTGTATCAAATGGAAGGTATTAAAGAGTATTTTAAGAGGGAGTAGGCCATAGTTCTATGGGTGGACGCCATTTAGGGATATCGCCATAAAGGTGGACCAGGGCTGACTCTAGAATGTGTTTGTACGATATGGGTATCAAATGAAAAGTGTTTATGAGTATTTTAAAAGGGAGTGGGCCTTAGTTCTATAGGTGGACGCCTTTTCGAGATATCGCCATAAAGGTGGACCAGGGGTGACTCTAGAATTTGTTTGTACGATATGGGTAGCAAATGAAAGGTGTTAATGAGTATTTTAAAAGGGAGTGGGCCTTAGTTCTATAGGTGGACGCCTTTTCGAGATATCGTCATAAAGGTGGCCCAGGGGTGACTCTAGAATTTGTTTGTACGATATGGGTAGCAAATGAAAGGTGTTAATGAGTATTTTAAAAGGGAGTGGGCCTTAGTTCTATAGGTGGACGCCTTTTCGAGATATCGCCATAAAGGTGGACCAGGGGCGACTCTAGAATTTGTTTGTACGTAATGGGTATCAAATGAAAGGTGTTGATGAGTATTTTAAAGAGCGTGGGCCTCAGTTCTATAGGTGGACGCCTTTTCGAGATGTCGCCATAAAGGTGGACCAGGGTGACCCAGAACATCATCTGTCGGGTACCGCTAATTTATTTATATATGTAATACCACGAACAGTATTCCTGCCAAGGTTCCAAGGGCTTTTGATTTCGCCCTGCAGAACTTTCTCATTTTCTTCTACTAATATGGTAATCTAATGTTATATTTTGCGTCAATAAACCAATCCAATTACCATGTTTCCTCCATTTTTTCTTATTTGGTATAGAATTATGGCATTTTTTTCATTTTTCGTAACTTTCGATATCGAAAAAGTGGGCGTGATCATAGTCGGATTTCGGCCATTTCTTACAGCAATAGAAAGAGAGTTCAGATAAGTACGTGAACTGAGCTTAGTAAAGATATATCGATTTTTGCTCAAGTTATCGTGTTAACGGCCGAGCGGAAGGAGAGACGGTCGACTGTGTATAAAAACTGGGCGTGGCTTCAACCGATTTCGCCCTTTCTCACAGAAAACAGTTATCGTCCTAGAATCTATGCCCCTGCCAAATTTAACAGGGATTGGTAAATTTTTGTTCGACTTATGGCATTAAAAGTATCCTGGACAAATTAAATGAAAAAGGGCGGAGCCACGCCCATTTTGAAAATTTCTTTTATTTTTGTATTTTATAGCACCATATCATTACTGGAGTCGAATGTTGACATAATTTACTTATATACTGTACAGATAATGGATTTTTTGTTAAAATTTGATTTAAAAAAATTTTTTTAAAGTGGGCGTGGTCGTTCTCCGATTTTGCTAATTTATATTAAGCATACATATAGTAATAGGAGCAACGTTCTTGCCAAATTTCATCACGATATCTTCAACGACTGCCAAATTACAGGTTGCAAAACTTTTAAATTACTTTTAAAAGTGGGCGGTGCCACGCCCATTGTCCAAAATTTTAATAATTTTCTATTCTGCGGCATAATTTGAACTAACCTACCGAGTTTCATCGCTTTATCCGTCTTTGGTAATGAATTATCGCACTTTTTCGGTTTTTCGAAATTTTCGATATCGAAAAAGTGGGCGTGGTTATGGTCCGATTTCGTTCATTTTAAATAGCGATCTGAGATGAGTTCCCAGGAACCTGCAAACCAAATTTCATCAAGATACCTCAAAATTTACTCAAGTTATCGTGTTAACGGACAGACGGACGGAGGGACGGACGGACATGGCTCAATCAAATTTTTTTTCGATACTGATGATTTTGATATATGGAAGTCTATATCTATCTCGATTCCTTTATACCTTTACAACCAACCGTTATCCAATCAAAGTTAACATACTCTGTGAGCTCTGCTCAGCTGAGTATAAAAAGAGCGAGCTCTTTAAAAGCTATACATTACAAACACACACACTTTGTACGAATCTACCATCAGACGTCCCAATTAGACTGGGCGAGATTATGCGAAGGCGAGAGGTGCACATGATCGACCAAGCGGGAAAGGCGTGGGTTCAAGCGTGGGGCTGTAAAGTGTCGAAGATTGTGTGTAGGTCTTACAACCTTAGACTAACAAAGTTGTTTCTATCGTTAAAAAGAGAAGATTGTAGACTCATGACGGGTATTCTGACTGTACACTGCCTTCTCATGCCTTTAAATTAGGCATGGTCAGTGATAGCAGATGTAGGAAGTGCGGGCTGGAGGAGGAAACGATCGAGCACGTTTTGTTCTCGTGTCCTGCGCTTGCCAGGCTAAGACTCCAGCTATTAGGAGTGATACAGCTGTCAGATCTAGAAGCGGCAAGTGGATTAAGTCCTAGGAAGCTTCTAGTATTTGCCAAGAGCACGGAGTTATTTTATAACATAGGTCCTGGTTTTTGATAGGGGTTTTCAGTTTGATCGTTAAAACAAACTTCTGGTAACACTATGGACTCATTCAGTCTATGTGAGGTCCTCATGGACCGGCCAGTTCAACCTAACCTAACCTATCATCAGAATTACCCTAACGGCTGTGGTTCGATCTTAAATTCAAGAAACCGTAAATATCACTGGCGATCAAGCGTTTTCTGAGGCAAGTGCCGAACCACGACCCGTTAGGCCAATTCTATTCGAGGATTCAGGTTCAGCGCATCAAAGCGCATGAGTAAACATACATATGTCGCATTACCAGATCCGCCATCTCTTTTTGAGTAGCTGTGTAGATTATCGCTTTTGACTTTTTCGAAGATATGCTATTTGTAGCCAAAGTATACATTTTTAGTTTTTTGATTTTTTGAACACAGCAACTAAAAATATACGTTAGGATGAGCCCAAGTGCGAATTCCAAATTCCTGTGTTTTGGAAGCTAATGTGCTCAGCAGATGCAATTCGTCAACGTCACCACGTCCGCCATTTTCCACTGACAGCACTTACGTGGCGTAACGTGATACGCATAACGACTGACGTTAATAATTTTATTCAGCAAATAAATTGCAGTTTTTAATTTCAAAATAATAATAATTCGTCAATTAATAGCATTGCTTAATTGTGTAAGGTCATCCTAAGAATACGAGCAATATAATATAAAGGCAACCTAATCTATGGTCAATATAATACAACGGTTAGGCTGACCCTACCTTAGTAATTAATCCTACTGAATACATCATCTCTGCACATGAATGGAATAATAATCAATTGGCAACCCTTACTCAATGTCAGCGACAAAAGGGCAGTTTAGATTTGAACAACGCGCCGTGAACAACGTCGGTTCGGCAACGGGCAGAGAAATCATTCTAATACTCATTTTACTTTCAATAAATTAAACCATTTAATTAATTTCATTTAAACACACATATTTTCCTATATTTAACTTTAAACTTTAATAAACATGAATTGTTAGTTATAATGTGCTAATGTGCATAAATCGGCAGCGTTTTTATTTAATCGGAATCCAGAAAATCCTGACAACCCGAAAGAGCTTGAATAAAGACTCTTTCAGTTCAGAAGTGAGATGCTCCGCATAGCCTCACAGTGACAGTGTGAATTATATTGAAATATAATAGAACAAAAATATGTGTGTGTGTAAAACAACGAATTCTTGAGAAGATTCGTTCGTTTCAGGAAGATTGCATCAGAATACATGCATCATTCTGACAAGTGTAGACATGTTCAAAGTCTGTACATAAGACACAAACCGAAAGTTGATGTACATACATATGTTTTGTTGTTGTGTTTGCCTACGAGCGTATGAATGGACGAGCGTCGGTAAAGCATTATCGATAAAGCAGTATCAACGGAAAGTATTTGAATTGCATACGATATTGTCATGTTTTTTCTTCGTGTCATAGAGCGTTGCTATAAATCGTAAGTTGCAAGCAAAGAAACAACGAAAATCCGTTTGTGTTCAAATTGCATGTTGTAATTGTTGTTGTGTTGCCTGTCGCGCGTACGAATGGACGATCGGTCGGTGATACATACAAAGTAAGACAGAGCAAGTGAATTTCGGTGGTTGATTTCAAATTGCGTGTTGTAGTTGTTGCCCAAAATTTGTTGCCTATCGCGCGTACGAATGGACGAGCGGTTTGCGGGGAAAAAAAGGCAAAAGCAAGAAAGCAGAAATTGTGAATTATAGGCGTACGAATATAACTGTGGCAAAGTATAGTTATAGGGCGTACGAATGTACGAACGGTTGATGAACATAGAAAATAGAAATCAGAGCTTTGTATTTGAAGTAATAAATACAAGATTTTTTTTTATTAACTCTGCGGTCTGCGTGTAGAGCGTGCGAGTGAACGAGTAAAGAATACGACAATGGTCGTTAATGTTATTATTGTAATAATTTCAAAGTGTCGATCTCGCTTACACGACCATTCGTGTGTATGAAAATATAAATAGACAAAAGAGACAACGTGTCATAAAACTCGAACGAAAGGACGAGTGAAGCAAAACAAATAAGTAAACAAATTCTAATTAGAATACTCGTTTTAAAAGAAGTAAACAAAATAGCAAAATGAAAACAAAAGTGTCAACGTTGAAAGTAGACGAGCTGAAAGAGCAGCTGCGTAATAATGATCTTTCAACTACGGGAACAAAAGCTGAATTAGTGTTACGATTGTGTGATTTCTTAGGTAGTGATGAAATCCAAATCGAGAATTCTGAATTAAATTTACAAACGCAAGTAAATGATTTAAGAGCAATGATGGAAATTATGATGACAAAAATACAAAGTTTGGTTCCAAGTCAACAGACAAATGCACAAGAAGTGAATGGTAGTGGCTCTAGTGTAAATGAAGAGCGTGTAGTTGTGTCACCCCAAAGTTCAATAAGAGTGGTGGGCAGAAATGCCAGTGTAAAAGAAATTGCTGAGACAATACCAGAATTTAACCCAACGAACGAAAGCTCTCTAACAGTGACACAATTTGTTAATAGGGTGGACAGTGCAATAAGTGCATACGAATGGGATGAGAAATGTTTACTTTTGGCAGTGTACAGCAAATTAAAAGGTGCTGCACGAATGTGGTTAGATGCTGCACCAACATTTTACTCTAATTGGTCTGATTTGGCAAGTGCGTTAAAAAGTGAATTTAGTTTTGAATTGAATGATGCACAAATTCATTATAAAATGGCAAGTGCAACGCGAATGCAAAACGAAAAAGTTAATGAATATTGTTTTCGAATGAGCGGACTAGGCCGACGGTATGGCTTGACTGAAAGTACAATTATAAAATACATTCGCGACGGTTTAAAGCATCGTGAGTTGCAAATAGCAATAGCTCCAATTAAGTTTAATTCTCTGAAAGATATGCGCGAAACAATTGAAGATTATATACAAAATATGTCGGTAACAAAACAGTTTAAAAACGAGTACATAAACAATCGCAATAAAGAAAGTGCTAAAGATATCAATCGAAGCGCGGTCGAAACGAAAAGCGTAACATGTTACAATTGCAAAGAAGGTGGACATATCGCGCGAAATTGTCCGAAATCGAAGCAGAATCGTAAATGTAAAGACTGTAATAAACTTCATCCAAATAATGAAGCAGAAAATTGCGGGAAAAAAGCAGTTGTTGTCAAGCGTTCTCAGTTACAAGAATCAACAAATTTTTGTCAAAAACCAGTCATTGTAAATGGTAAGTCATTAGTAGCTTTCGTAGACACTGGAAGTGAATGTAGTATGATCCAGCGATCAGCTGTAGAAAAGTTGAACATCCAAATATATCCATGCGCTGCAGAAATAGTAGGTATATGCGGTGGAAAGCGTACATTAAAGAATAAGGTCAACGTATGCATGACAGTTGATGAGATAAATTTAAAAGTCAATTTATTTGTGGTCGATGACGATATTTTAACGACGGACGTACTTTTGGGCCAAGATATTTTTAAAAATGACGGCATGGTAGCAGAAATAAAAGCGGACAACTTTACATTTTCTACGCAGGTGAAAAAGTTAGTCATGGAAAATCCAGTAACGAATTTTAGTAACATTAATTGTAGTATAGACGACGAGAATTCAAATTTGCAGGCGTTATTGGAAGATAATAGGGACGTTTTTGCAGAAAAGCTTTGTGACATTGGCTTAACTAATGCGACGAAAATGAGAATTGAACTGACAACGAATACACCGATTGCTCAAAAACCATACAGGGTTCCTGAGCCAAAAAAGCATCTTGTAACAGAAATGATTAATGAGCTTTTGTCATGCGACATAATTAGCCCATCGAAATCAGAATACGCAAGTCCAATTATTTTGGTTAAGAAGAAAAACGGCGGTGAACGCCTCTGCGTTGACTACAGGCGACTAAACCAGTTTACAACAAAAGAAATTTATCCTACACCAAACATAGAAGAAAGGCTGAGCGAAGCCTTGAGATACAAATATTTTTCAGTCTTAGATTTAAATAGTGGTTACTATCAGGTACCAATCGAAGAAGAGTGTCGAAAATACACTGCGTTCATAACAACAGACGGTTTATTTGAATTTAAGCGAATGCCATTCGGGCTTAGAAATGCGCCGGCGGTATTCCAGCGTTTAATGCAAAACATTAAAGATAGGACTCAACCTGGTGACATGATTCACTATATGGATGATATATTGGTTGGTAGTAACAATATATCCGAGATGTACGAAAAGTTGACTAGAGTATTTGAAGCTTTACGCCAACTTAATCTTACTTTAAATATCAACAAATGCGAATTTATGAAGCAGACAATAGAATTTTTAGGACATGAACTTCACCCCGGTGGTGTAAGTCCAGGCAATATAAAGACGGCGGCTGTAAATAATTTTTCAGTGCCAAAATCTGTAACCGATATAAGACGTTTTCTAGGTCTTAGTGGATATTTTAGACGCTTCGTGCCAGGGTACTCGATTATAAGCGAGCCGTTGCGTGAATTATTACGCAAAGATCAACAGGTTAAATGGACTGATAGGCAAGAGAAAGCATTTTTGATGTTGAAGACAGCGTTAACATCGAAGCCGGTGATGGCAGGTTATCGCGTTGAAGCAGATCATCAAATACATACTGATGCCAGTTCTGTTGGCATTGCAGGCGTGCTCTTACAGCGGGAAGGCAGTGACTGGAAACCAGTTGCGTATTATAGCAGATCCACAACAGATAGCGAACGTAGTTTTCACAGCTATGAACTCGAAGTTTTAGCAGTGGTTAGTAGTCTAGAGCGCTTTAGATATTACGTCCAAGGTAAAGAAATTGTAGTGGTGACTGATTGTAATGCAGTTACTACAGCGATGCAGAAGCGTGAGTTGATACCAAGAATTGCACGTTGGTGGCTACGTATCCAGGACTTTATTGTTAAGTTAGAACATCGACCAGGCAAGAGGATGGAACATGTTGATTTCCTAAGCAGAACACCAAACGAAAAAAGCATAGATATAGAGACAGCATCCTTAAAAATTTCAAAAACAACAATAGAAATGGGAGATTGGATGTACAGTATGCAACAGCAAGACAATAATATTCGTTCTATTATTGAGAAATTAGAAAGCGGTGACAAAATTACAAATGAAGAATATAAGCTCGAAAATGGGCGGGTTTACCGAAAACAGAAAGGTGATAAATTATGGTTAGTACCAAAATCAATGCGTTACAAAATTATAGCTAGCGTACATGAGAAAGTTAAACACCTTAGCACGGAGAAAACTTTAGAAGAAACACAGAAATACTTTTGGTTTCCACGTATGCGAAATTTCATAAAATCTTTTATACAATCATGCGTCGAGTGTGCGTACAATAAGCAGCGGGGTGGTAAAACAGAAGGGGCGTACCATTACGATGAAGTCGATCCTGTACCGTTTAAAACGATACATATTGATCATCTTGGACCTTTTCCCCGTAGTAAAAAGGGAAACGAGCATATTATAGTTTTAGTGGATTCATTTACAAAATATACGATAGTACGAGCAGTTAAGAGTACTGCAACCCGACATGTATTGACACTAATGAATGAGGTGAGCAGTTATTTTGGAGTGCCTACACGTATCGTAACAGATCGACGGACAGCATTCACATCAAATGACTTTAAGAATTATTGTAACAATCACGACATCAAGCAGATTTTAAACGCAGTTCGAACTCCACGGGCAAATGGACATGCCGAGCGTACAAATCGAACTATTATGGGTATGTTACTTCCATCAACTGAAAACGACAAAAACTGGGATGAACAAATTCAAAGCATACAGTGGGCTATTAACACGATGAAGAATAAAACAACACAGCGAACACCCCAAGAACTTTTATTCAGTTATAAGCCTAGAGATATTTTACAAAACAAATTGATATTAGCATTACATGAAGATAAAACTATCAACAACGACGAGATGAAAGAGATACAAACAGATGCCGTGCATCGAATAAATCAGCAAAGGGAGAAAGCAAACTCTAAATTCGACGAAAGACATCGTAAACCAACACAGTACAACGTCGGCGATCTTGTTCTCGCCGAAAATGAACAGGTGAGCACTGGTGGTTCTCGCAAATTGGAGCCACTGTACAAAGGGCCGTTTTTGATAACAAAGGTTATAGGTAAAGACCGGTATCTCATTGAAGACATACCTGGATCGAAACGTAAGCAACGACATTATACTTCAATTTTTGCATCAGATAAGTTGAAGCCATGGTGTAGTTTACCCAATTTTGATGGTTTTGACAACGACGACGACGGAGCCGAGGGCGACTCCAGTTATCAGGATTGGCCGAATGTAAGGTCATCCTAAGAATACGAGCAATATAATATAAAGGCAACCTAATCTATGGTCAATATAATACAACGGTTAGGCTGACCCTACCTTAGTAATTAATCCTACTGAATACATCATCTCTGCACATGAATGGAATAATAATCAATTGGCAACCCTTACTCAATGTCAGCGACAAAAGGGCAGTTTAGATTTGAACAACGCGCCGTGAACAACGTCGGTTCGGCAACGGGCAGAGAAATCATTCTAATACTCATTTTACTTTCAATAAATTAAACCATTTAATTAATTTCATTTAAACACACATATTTTCCTATATTTAACTTTAAACTTTAATAAACATGAATTGTTATTTATAATGTGCTAATGTGCATAAATCGGCAGCGTTTTTATTTAATCGGAATCCAGAAAATCCTGACAACCCGAAAGAGCTTGAATAAAGACTCTTTCAATTGTTTAAACCAAATTTTCAGAGACGCGATCTATAAATAGAAAATTGGCAAAGTAGGAAGGGTACAACAACTGTTAGGCTGTCTATTTGGCGTTCTACATTAAAACACACATAACCAACTCAGCGGTCAGTTTCTTCCTTGCGCGCTACGTATGTGACGTATTGTATCCCTTTAAGTCATCACTTCGAAAAATGTTGAAATAAATTTGTTTGCTTACTTGCCAATAACTTCAAAAAAATTTGTTTGGTTCAATACCCAGCCGAATGTTATACAGTGAAATGATAATAATTATATTGTGACGAATATTAGCAACACTAAGGGATACTATCATCTCTAAGCCGATACTAAGCAGTCACTTGTATCTACATTAACAAATCGATCATTATGTCTACACATTTGTACATATAGCAGCGGAGAGATACTCACAAAAGTATGCAATCATCAGCAAAGTAGTTCTCACACATACACATGCATATTTCTGAGATACTAACAAAAGTATGCAATCTTCAGCGAACTAGTAAATTCTAGAAGGAGAAACGCCTAGAAATATGCCAACGAGGAAACCGAAGAGTATAAAAGCAGCACCAGCTGAGGCATGAGCAATCAGTTTGATTTAAGCACGCTATTGGTTGCGAAGTATAAGTGTTATTGGAAGTATTTTAAAAGTAGTCTAATAAAGACCATTTTGCATTATTAAATATTGGAGTTATTTATTCAACAGTTTAGTGATACGAACATTAGTAGAAGGTTGCAAATAAGCGGAATTTCCCTGAAGTCGTTACAATATTTTTTAGTGTCATATACCTTTGAAATCCCTTGCTCTTCGATACATATGACTGTGCATAAGTTTGCCCTGATACTTTTCCCAATCTTTCACTGGCGCATAGTGTGGTGTGACAGCACAACCATTACAAACAAATATGAAATTAAACTCCTGCACCAGCAATTGATTGCTTCTTTTATTGAGTACATAAACCTGAAAGTTACACAAAATTGTTGATCTTTGGCAATTCATACGAGAAACTGAAATAAATTGTGAATGAAGTACCTCCCAAAGTCCATTGTATGGTCGAATACGTATTACTTCGTGTTCCAGTTTGATATGTGGTGTCAGGTCAAAGTGTTTTGCATATGCTTGATGATATTTCAAAACCTCGTGATGGCTAATAAAAGATTGTTTTATATTTTTGGGATAGTCAAAGTCAGGATAGGCCATCATTTCTTTGGGTGAATTGGTACTAAATACAAAAAGAATTGCATTTTTTTAATAAAATTTTTTTTTTAATAACCGATTGAACACACCGTAAATCTTCATAAATGCTGCTGTGGATGTCAGTTTCATATTTGGCACCCGTTGGCTCTGTGTACACCCATTGTCCGCCAATAGACTGACTCTTTTCATAGCAAATCACTTCGAAGCCTTGGGCTAATGAATGTCTTACAGCTGCTAGACCTGCGGGGCCTCCACCTACAACGCAAACACGATTTGGCTTAATATTTGACGAAATCATTTTTAAATTGTATACTAAACAAAGTTTATTCAGTTTTAGCACTGAATATTTTAATTCCCACCTACCATCAAAATAGTGCGTTTATGAAGTTTGCTCTTAATTATTTACGTATATGTAGCTAGAAAGAAAGGGGGCGTCTACTGTGACACATACATACGCAGTTCTGTGTTTGAAACCCACTGAGACCTTTAAGAACCCAAAGGATGGATGGGTTGAGGTTGTTCAAATAGAAATATCGGAATAGATGTGTTTCAGACAAACTGAACGTATAATTGGGATCATACTTACTTAACTCAGCGCCCAACTCCACTTAATTTTTGAATTTAGTTGTTGGTCTTTAAGATCTGCATAGAACTCAAATTTATCTTGAAGATTCCAACATTGTTCAAGAAACCCTAAACGTTGCATTCCAAAAGTTGCAAGAGAAGATCGGCCTAAAACTCCTCGACGTACTATTGGCATTCAAATTATGTATTACTATTGATATTAACGTTTATTGTTCTTTGAATACACATATTTAGCTCAAAACAAGTAAGGAAGGTTAAGTTCGGGTGTAACCGAACATTACATACTCAGTTAAGTTCTTTTGAATTAAAATAAGGGAAAATCATCAGGTAGGAAAATTAACCTTGGGTAACCCTGGAATGTGTTTGTATGATATGGGTATCAAATGGAAAGTATTAAAGATTATTTTGGAAGGAAGTGGGCCATAGTTCTATAGGAGGATGGCTTTTCGAGATATCGCCATAAAGGTGGACCAGGGTTGACTCTATAATGTGTATGTACGATATGAGTATCAAATGAAATGTGTTAATGAGGGTTATAAAAGGGAGTGGCTCTTAGATGTATATGTGAAGGCGTTTTCGAGATATCGACAAAAATGTGGACCAGGGTGACCCAGAACATCATCTGTCGCGTACCGCTAATTTATTTATATATGTAATACGACGAACAGTTTTCCTGCCATGATTCCAATGGCTTTTAATTTCGCCCTGCAGAACTTTTTTATTTTCTTCTACTTAATATGGTAGTTGTCACACCCATACAAAGTTTTTTCCAAAGTTATATTTTGCGTCAAAAATCCAATCCAATCACCATGTTTCATCCCTTTTTAAACGGTTTTATTTAGCTTGACTTGACAGGCACGGCAGCATGCATGGCCGTTGTGAACGAATTTTGTAATTGAAATTTAAGTAACTTCCCGATAAGCTATAAGCTTGAAACTTGGAATATAGTTCAGAACCCGAAGAAAATCGCCGCCAGGTGGCGCAAGGATCGAGATATTCGCAAAAATCGTATTTGTGGTCCGATTTGACTCATATTTGGAACAAATATTGCATACAGTCCGGTAGAAGTAACATCAAAATATTTTTGAGTTGGAGGAGGGATAAGCATACGTGGCGCAGATTCGAGTAAAGTCTTTGGAAGGATTATGTATTGAGGACTTAGGTTGTAACAAATTGTCAGGAAAGAGTCCTTGTAATAATGAGTCACTAAATGAACTAAATAGACTAAAGACTAAAAACTTGAACTTAAAATAATTAAAAAAAAAATTTTAAGTTAAACGGTTTTATTGAAAACAATACTTACATGAAGTAATAATAATACGAAAAGCTAGAAAATAATTAGGTAGGTCCTAGGTACTAGTCATCACACTCCTCATCAATCTAGGGTGTTGATTAGAGAATTAAATAAAAGCATTGGGCGCGTCTTATTTCTGATGATAATCATAAGTAAACTGAACTGAACCTTAATCAGGTTATGCCACGCCTCACATTTTTAGAAATTTCACGCGCCCAACGCTTTTATTTAATTGTCTGATTAACACCCTAGATTGATAAGGAGTGTGATGACTAGTACCTAGGACCTACCTAATTATTTTCTAGCTTTTCGTATTATTATTACTTCATGTAAGTATTGTTTTCAATAAACCGTTTAACTAAAAAATTTTTTTTAAATTATTTTATTTCGTATTTGGTATAGAGTTATGGCATTTTTTCATTTTTCGAAATTTTCGATACCGAAAAAGTGGGCATGGTCATAGTTGGATTTCGCCCATTTTTAATACCAAGATAAAGTGAGTTCAGATAAGTACGTGAACTAAGTTTAGTAAAGATATATCGATCTTTCCTCAAGTTATAGTGTTAACGGCCCAGAGGAAGGACAGACGGGCGACTGTGTATAAAAACTGGGCGTGGCTTCAACCGATTTCGCCCCTTTTCACAGAAAACAGTTATCGTCATAGAAGCTATGCCCCTACCAAATTTCACAAGGATTGGTAAATTTTTGTTCGACTTATGGCATTAAAAGTATCCTAGACAAATTAAATGAAAACGGGCGGAGCCATGCCCAATTTGGAATTTTCTTTTATTTTTGTATTTTGTTGCACCATATCATTACTGGAGTTGAATGTTGACATAATCTAATATCTAATATATATCTAATCTAATATATATATTATAAATGGGAAAGTTTGGATGTTAAGATGTTTGGATGTTTGGATGTTTAGATGTTTGGATGTTTGGATGTTTGGATGTTTGGATGTTTGGATGTTTGGATGTTTGGATGTTTGTCCAGACGTTTGTCTTTGTGACTCAATAACGCAAGAACGGCTGGACCGATTTGGATGAAATTTTGCACACATATAGCCAATAGTCTAGAAGGATCTACTAGCTATATATTTTTCAAAAGGGGCGTGGTCCCCGCCCCCTAGGAACAGTTATAATTTAATTATTATATTTTTTCGTCTTTGCGTCCGAATCACGCCAGAATGGCTACACGTATTTTGATGAAATTTGGGACACAGACAGTAGTATACTAGCGAAATTTTTTTCGAACATGGAAAGAGGGGTGGGGGTCCCACGACCCTTCGAGAAATTATTTTTCATAATTTTTACACATTATAACTTTACGTATACTGGCCTTCACCAATATCACAGACTCAAGGGGTCAAATAAGTCGAGGGCTTACAAAGTAAGCAGTGACACCCTCCGCCCGCCCCCCTTTATTCCCCCTCTGGTGTAAAATCCATAAATTGTTATAACTCAATCTAAATTTTCTCCTAAATCAATAGTTTTTGGTATCTGGTACATACAGAACGAGATCTAGACAATTTTGGGGGAACGATCAGTGGTCCTCTCCTCTACTCCCGCCATCCGCCCTCCATCAATTGTTTTTATTAGCACGCTTTTATTAGCTTTACCTGTATGTTTCTATCTAACTTTTTATTCGCTCCAATGCGCCTGCTGCCTTATTAACATGGTTTTATAATTAGCTTCACCTTATTTGTAATCACGTAAGGGTCATATCGAGACCCTTCCGGGATCATTTCTGGATGGTTTTCGGGATCGGTCCGGGATTACGCCGGGGTAATTTCGGGACTTTTTCGGGACTATTTCGGGATCATTTTGGGACCCTTCCGGGATCATTTCTGTATAGTTTACGGGATCCGTCCGGGATCCCGTCGGGGTTATTTTGGAACATTTTCGGGACTATTCCGGAATCATTTCGGGACTATTTCGCGATCATTTGGGGACCCTTCCGGCATCATTTCTGGATGGTTTTCGGGATCCGTGTGGGATCTCGTCGGGGTCATATGGGGACTTTTTCGGGATCATTTGAGGGCTCTTCCGGCATCATTTCTGGATGGTTTTCGGGATCCGTCCGGGATATCGTCGGGGTCATTTGGGGACTTTTTCGGGATCATTTGGGGGCTCTTCCGACATCATTTCTGGATGGTTTTCGGGATCCGTCCGGGATCTCGTCGGGGTCATTTGGGGACTTTTTCGGGATCATTTTGGGGCTCATCCGGCATCATTTCTGGATGGTTTTCGGGATCCGTCCGGGATCCCGTCGGGGTCATTTCGGGACTTTTTCGCGACTAATACGGGATCATTTGGGAACCCTTTCGGCATCATTTCTGGATGGTTTTCGGGGTCATTTCGGGACTTTTTCGCGACTAATACGGGATCATTTGGGAACCCTTTCGGCATCATTTCTGGATAGTTGTCGGGATCCCGTCACGGTCATTTCGGGACTATTAGGGGATCATTTGAGGACCTTTCCGGCATCATTTCTGTATTGTTTTCGGAATCCTTTCGGGATCCCGTCAGGGTCATTTTGGTACTTTTTTGGGCCTAACATGGGATCATTTGGGAACCTCTAGGGGTCGTTTCGTGACTTTTTCTGTTTTATTTCGGGATTATTTGGGGACCCTTCCGGCATAATTTCTTGATGGTTTGCCGGATCCATCAGGGTCATTTCGGGACCCTTTTGGGATCATTTGGGGACCCTTCCGAGATCATTTCTGGATCCGTCCGGGATGCCGTAGGAGCCATTTCGGGATTTTTTGTTACTTTTCCGGGGTAGTTTTTGGACCCTTCCGGGATCATTTCTGGATCTGTGCGGGATCCCATCTGGGTCATTTCCGGACTATTTCGGGATCATTTTGGGATCCTTCCGGAATCATTTCTGTATGGTTTTCGCGATCCGTCGTTGATTCCCTCAGAGCCATTTCGGAACCTTTTCTGGAGTATGTCGGGGTCATTTGGGGACTTTTTCGGGATCATTTGGGGCTCTTCCGGCATCATTTCTGGATGGTTTTCGGGATCCGTGCGGGATCTCGTCGGGGTCATTTGGGGACTTTTTCGGGATCATTTGGGGGCTCTTCCGGCATCATTTCTGGATGGTTTTCGGGATCCGTCCGGGATATCGTCGGGGTCATTTGGGGACTTTTTCGGGATCATTTGGGGGCTCTTCCGGTATCACTTCTGGATAGTTTTCGGGATCCGTCCGGGATCCCATCAGGGTAATTTCGGGACTATTAGGGGATCATTTGTGGACCTTTCCGGCATCATTTCTGGATAATTTTCGGTATCCGTCCGGGATGCCGACGAGGTCATTTCGGGATTACTTCGGGATCATTTGGGATACCTACCGGCATCATTTCTGGATGGTTTTCGGGATCCGTGTGGGATCTCGTCGGGGTCATATGGGGACTTTTTCGGGATCATTTGAGGGCTCTTCCGGCATCATTTCTGGATGGTTTTCGGGATCCGTTCGGGATATCGTCGGGGTCATTTGGGGACTTTTTCGGGATCATTTGGGGGCTCTTCCGACATCATTTCTGGATGGTTTTCGGGATCCGTCCGGGATCTCGTCGGGGTCATTTGGGGACTTTTTCGGGATCATTTTGGGGTTCATCCGGCATCATTTCTGGATGGTTTTCGGGATCCGTCCGGGATCCCGTCGGTGTCATTTCGGGACTTTTTCGCGGCTAATACGGGATCATTTGGGAACCCTTTCGGCATCATTTCTGGATGGTTTTCGGGATCCGTCCGGGATCCCTTCGGGGTCATTTCGGGACTTTTTCGCGACTAATACGGGATCATTTGGGAACCCTTTCGGCATCATTTCTGGATGGTTTTCGGGATCCGTCCGGGATCCCATTAGGGTAATTTCGGGATCATTTGGGAACCTTTCCGGCATCATTTCTGGATAATTTTCGGGATCCGTCCGGGATGCCGACGAGGTCATTTCGGGACTATTTCGGGATCATTTGGGATACCTACCGGCATCATTTCTGGATGGTTTTTGGGATTCGTCCGGGATCCCGTCGTGGTCCTCTCGGGACTTTTTTTCGACTAATACGGGATCATTTGCGGACCCTTTCGGCATCATTTCTGGATAGTTGTCGGGATCCCGTCACGGTCATTTCGGGACTATTAGGGGATCATTTGAGGACCTTTCCGGCATCATTTCTGTATTGTTTTCAGAATCCTTTCGGGATCCCGTCAGGGTCATTTTGGGACTTTTTTGGGGCTAATACGGGATCATTTGGGGATCCTCTAGGGGTCGTTTCGTGACTTTTTCTGTTTTATTTCGGGATTATTTGGGGACCCTTCCGGCATAATTTCTTGATGGTTTGCCGGATCCATCAGGGTCATTTCGGGACCATTTTGGGATCAACTGGGGACCCTTCCGAGATCATTTCTGGATCCGTCCGGGATGACGTAGGAGCCATTTCGGGATTTTTTGTTACTTTTCCGGGGTAGTTTTTGGACCCTTCCGGGATCATTTCTGGATCTGTGCGGGATCCCATCTGGGTCATTTCCGGACTATTTCGGGATCATTTTGGGATCCTTCCGGAATCATTTCTGTATGGTTTTCGCGATCCGTCGTTGATTCCCTCAGAGCCATTTCGGAACCTTTTCTGGAGTATGTCGGGGTCATTTGGGGACTTTTTCGGGATCATTTGGGGGCTCTTCCGGTATCACTTCTGGATGGTTTTTGGGATTCGTCTGGGATCCCGTCGGGGTCATTTCGGGAATTTTTCTCGACTAATACGGGATCATTTGCGGACCCTTTCGGCATAATTTCTGGATAGTTGTCGGGATCCGTTCGGGATCCCGTCACGGTCATTTCGGAACTATTAGGGGATCATTTGAGGAGCTTTCCGGCATCATTTCTGGATAGTTTTTGGAATCCTTTCGGGATCCCGTCAGGGTCATTTCGGGGCTTTATCGGAATCATTTCAGGATTCGTCCGGGAACCCGTCAGGGTAATTTCTGGACTTTTCCGAGACTATTTCGGGATCATTTTGGGACCTTCCCAAGATCATTTCTGGATGGATTTCGGGATTTGTCCGGGATGCCCTCAGGGTCATTTTGGGACTATTAAGTGAGCATTTGAGGACCGTTCAGGCATCACTTCTGGATGGTTTTCGGTATCCGTTCAGATTCCCGTCGGAATAATTGCGGGACTTTTTCGGGATCATTGGGGTCCCTTCCAAAATCATTTCTGGATGGTTTTTGGGATTCGTCCGGCATCCCGTCGGGGTCATTTCGGGACTTTTTCTCGACTAATACGGGATCATTTGCGGGCCCTTTCGGTATCATTTCTGGATAGTTGTCGGGATCCGTTCGGGATCCCGTCAGAGTCTTTTCGGAACTATTGGGAGATCATTTGAGGACCTTTGCGGCATCATTTCTGGTTAGTTTTCGGGATCCTTTCCGGGTCCCATCAGGGTCATTTCGGGACTTTTTCGGCATCATTTAAGATTGGTTTTCAGGATTCGTCCGGTATCCGTCAGGGTAATTTCTGGACTTTTCCCAGACTATTTCGGGATAATTTGGGGACCCTCCCAAGATCATTTCTGGATGGATTTCGGGATCTGTCCGGGATGCCGTCAGGGTCATTTTGGGACTATTAGGTGATCATTTGAGGACCTTTCCGGCATCACTTCTGGATGGTTTTCGGTATCCGTTCAGATTCCCGTCGGAATAATTGCGGGACTTTTTCGGGATCATTGGGGTCCCTTCCAAAATCATTTCTGGATGGTTTTTGGGATTCGTCCGGCATCCCGTCGGGTTCATTTCGGGACTTTTTCTCGACTAATACGGGATCATTTGCGGGCCCTTTCGGCATCATCTCTAGATAGTTGTCGGGATCCGTTCGGGATCCCGTCAGGGTCTTTTCGGAACTATTAGGTGATCATTTGAGCACATTTCCGGCATCATTTCTGGATAGTTTTCGGGATCCTTTCGGGGTCCAGTCAGGGTCATTTCGGGACTTTTTCGGGATCATTTAGAGATGGCTTTCAGGATTCGTCCGGGAACCCGTCAGGGTAATTTCTGAACTTTTCCGAGACTATTTCGGGATAATTTTGGGACCTTCCCAAGATCATTTCTGGATGGATTTTGGGATCAGTCCGGGATGCCGTCAGGGTCATTATGGTATTAGGTGATCATTTGAGGACCTTTCCGGCATCACTTCTGGATGGTTATCTGTATCCGATCAGGATCCCCTCGGAATCATTGCGGGACTTTTTCGGGATCATTTGGGGTCCCTCCCAAGATCATTTCTGGATGGATTTCGGGATCTGTCCGGGATCCCGTCAGGGTCATTTAGGGGTGCGTTCGAGATCCCGTCAGGGTCATTTCGGGACTTCTTCGGGAATATATCGGGATCATTTCTGGATGGTTTATGGGATCCGTCCATGACCCCTTAAGGGTCATTTAGGGACTATTAGGTGATCATTTGAGGACCTTTCCGGCGTCACTTCTGGATGATTTTCGGTATCCGTTCGGGATCCCGTCGGAATCAATGCGGGACTTTTACGGAATCATTTGGGATTCCTTCCGGCATCATTTCTGGATGGTTTTCGGGATTTGTCCGGGATCCCGTCGGGGTTATTTCGGGACCTTTTCGGGGCTAATACGGGATCATTTGGTGATCCTCTAGGGGTCGTTTCGTGACTTTTTCTGTATTATTTCGGGATCATTTTGGGACCCTTTCGGCATAATTTCTTGATGGTTTGCCGGATCCATCAGGGTCATTTCGGGACCATTTTGGGATCATTTGGGGACCCTTCCGAGATCATTTCCGAATCTGTCCGGGATGCTGTAGGAGCCATTTCGGGATTTTTTGTTACTTTTCCGTGATAGTTTTTGCACCCTTCCGGGATCATTTCTGGATCTGTGCGGGATCCCATCTGGGTCAATTCCGGACTATTTCGGGATCATTTTGGAATCCTTCCGGAATCATTTCTGTATGGTTTTCGCGATCCATCGTGGATCCCCTCGGAGCCATTTCGGAACTTTTTCTGGAGTTAGTCGGGATAATTTAGGGACCCTTCCTGGATATTTTCTGGATGGTTTCTGAGATCCGTCCGGGAGCCCGTCAGGGTAATTTCGGAACTTTTTCGGGACTATTTCGGGATCAATTTGGTACCCTTCAGGCATCATTTCTGTGTGGTTATCTGGATAAGTCTAGAATCGTGTCGTTGTCATTTCGGGTTTTTTTGGGACTACTTCGGGAACTTTTGGAAACACTTCCGGGGCGTTTCTAGATGGTTTTCGGGATCCGTCCGCGATAGCGTCGGGGTCATTTCGTGGCTTTTTCTGGATAATTTCGTTATCATTTCCGGATCCTATCAGGTTATCAGCTCATAAAGTTCTTTTTTTTACTCAATTACAAAAATAAAATGCATTAGACAGAAAAAAAATTTTAAACAGATAACTTTATAAGCAGGCTAACGTGAATAGCCCACATATTTCATTTTCTCCTTGCGGACGGGGCCGCGGGTAAAGGCTAGTATATATTATAAATGGCAAAGTTTGGATGTGAAGATGTTTGGATGTTTGGATGTTTGGATGTTTGTCCAGACGTTTGGCTTTGTGACTCAATCACGCAAAAACGGCTGGACCGATTAGGATGAAATTTTGCACACATATAGCCAATAGTCTAGAAGGATCTACTAACTATATATTTTTGAAAAGGGGCGTGGTCCCCGCCCCCTAGGAACAGTTATAATTTAATTATTATATTTTTTTCGTCTTTGCGACTGAATCACGCCAGAATGGCTACACGGATTTTGATGAAATTTGGGACACAGACAGTAGTCTACTAGCGAAATTTTTTTCGAACATGGAAAGAGGGGTGGGGGTCCCACGACCCCTTCGAGAAATTATTTTTCAATAATTTTTACACATTATAACTTTACGTATACTGGCCTTCACCAATATCACAGACTCAAGGGGTCAAATAAGTCGAGGGCTTACAAAGTAAGCAGTGACACCCTCCGCCCGCCCACCCCCCCTTTATCTCACCCTCTGGTGTAAAATCTATAAATTGTTATAACTCAATATAAATTTTCTCCTAAATCAATAGTTTTTGTATCTGGTACATACAGAACGAGATCTAGACAATTTTGGAGGAACGATCAGTGGTCCTCTCCTCTACTCCCGCCATCCGCCCTCCATCAATTGTTTTTATTAGCACGCTTTTATTAGCTTTACCTGTATGTTTCTATGTAACTTTTTATTCGCTCCAATGCGCCTGCTGCCTTATTAACATGGTTTTATAATTAGCTTCACCTTATTTGTAATCCCGTAAGGGTCATATCGAGACCCTCCGGGATCATTTCTGGATGGTTTTCGGGATCGGTCCGGGATTACGCCGGGGTAATTTCGGGACTTTTTCGGGACTATTTCGGGATCATTTTGGGACCCTTCCGGGATCATTTCTGTATAGTTTTCGGGATCCGTCCGGGATCCCGTCGGGTTATTTTGGGACATTTTCGGGACTATTCCGGAATCATTTCAGGACTATTTCGCGATCATTTGGGGACCCTTCCGGCATCATTTCTGGATGGTTTTCGGGATCCGTGCGGGATCTCGTCGGGGTCATATGGGGACTTTTTCGGGATCAATTGGGGGCTCTTCCGGCATCATTTCTGGATGGTTTTCGGGATCCGTCCGGGATCCTGTCGGGGTCATTTTGGGACTTTTGCGGGATCATTTGGGGTCTCTTCCGGCATCATTTCTGTATGGTTTACGGGATCCGTCCGGGATCCTGTCGGGGCCATTTTGGGACTTTTGCGGGATCATTTGGGGTCTCTTCCGGCATCATTTCTGGATGGTTTACGGGATCCGTCCGGGATCCCGTCGGCGTCATTTTGGGACTTTTGCGGGATCATTTGGGGTCTCTTCCGGCATCATTTCTGGATGGTTTACGGGATCCGTCCGGGATCCTGTCGGGGTCATTTTGGGACTTTTGCGGGATCATTTGGGGTCTCTTCCGGCATCATTTCTGGATGATTTACGGGATCCGTCCGGGATCCTGTCGGGGTCATTTTGGGACTTTTGCGGGATCATTTGGGGTCTCTTCCGGCATCATTTCTGGATGGTTTAGGGATCCGTCCGGGATCCCGTCGGCGTCATTTTGGGACTTTTGCGGGATCATTTGGGGTCTCTTCCGGCATCATTTCTGGATGGTTTACGGGATCCGTCCGGGATCCTGACGGGGTCATTTTGGGACTTTTGCGGGATCATTTGGGGTCTCTTCCGGCATCATTTCTGGATGGTTTACGGGCTCCGTCCGGGACCCTGTCGGGGTCATTTTGGGACTTTAGCGGGATCATTTGGGGTCTCCTCCGGCATCATTTCTGGATGGTTTACGGGATCCGTCCGGGATCCTGTCGGGGTCATTTTGGGACTTTTGCGGGATCATTTGGGGTCTCTTCCAACATCATTTCTGGATGGTTTTCGGGATCCGTCCGGGATCCTGTCGGGGTAATTTTTAGACTTTTGCGGGATCATATTGGGTCTCCTCCGGAATCATTTCTGGATGGTTTACGGGATCCGTCCGGGACCCTGTCGGGGTCATTTTGGGACTTTAGCGGGATCATTTGGGGTCTCCTCCGGCATCATTTCTGGATGGTTTACGGGATCCGTCCGCGATCCTGTCGGGGTCATTTTGGGACTTTTGCGGGATCATTTGGGGTCTCTCCCGGCATCATTTCTGGATGGTTTTCGGGATCCGTCCGGGATCCTGTCGGGGTCATTTTGGGACTTTTGCGGGATCATTTGGGGTCTCTTCCGACATCATTTCTGAATGGTTTACGGGATCCGTCCGGGATCCTGTCGGGGTCATTTTGGGACTTTTGCGGGATCATTTGGGGTCTCTTCCGGCATCATTTCTGGATGGTTTACGGGCTCCGTCCGGGACCCTGCCGGGGTCATTTTGGGACTTTAGCGGGATCATTTGAGGTCTCCTCCGGCATCATTTCTGGATGGTTTACGGGATCCGTCCGGGACCCTGTCGGGGTCATTTTGGGTCTTTAGCGGGAACATTTGGGGTCTCCTCCGGCATCATTTCTGGATGGTTTTCGGGATCCGTCCGGGATCCCGTCGATGTCATTTCGATACTATTTCGGCATCATTTGGGGTACCTTCCGGTATCAATTCTAGATGGTTTTCGGGATCCGTCCGGGATCCCGTCGGAGTCATTTCGGAATTTTTTCTCGACTAATACAGGATCATTTGGGGACCTTATCGGCATCATTTCTGGATGGTTTTCGGAATCCGTCCGCGATCCCGTCAGGGTCATTTCGGGACTATTTCGGGATAATTTGGGGTACCTGCCGGCATCATTTCTGGATGGTTTTCGGTATCCGTCCTGGATCCCGTCGGTGTCATTTCGGGACCATTTGGGGTCCATTCCGGCATCATTTCTGGATGGTTTTCGGGATCCGTCCGGGATCCTGTCGGGGTCATTTTGGGACTTTTGCGGGATCATTTGGGGTCTCCTCCGGCATCATTTCTGGATGGTTTTCGGGATCCGTCCGGGATCCTGTCGGGGTCATTTTGGGACTTTTGCGGGATCATTTGGGGTCTCTTCCGGCATCATTTCTGGATGGTTTACAGGATCCGTCCGGGATCCTGTCGGGGTCATTTTGAGACTTTTGCGGGATCATTTGGGGTCTCTTCTGGCATCATTTCTGTATGGTTTTCGTGATCCGTCCGGGATCCTGTCGGGGTCATTTTGGGACTTTTGCGGGATCATTTGGGGTCTCTTCCGGCATCATTTCTGGATGGTTTACGGGATCTGTCCGGGATCCTGTCGGGGTCATTTTGGGCCTTTTGCGGGATCATTTGGGTTCTCTTCCGGCATCATTTCTGGATGGTTTACGGGATCCGTCCGGGATCCTGTCGGGGTCATTTTGGGACTTTTGGGGGATCATTTGGGGTCTCTCCCGGCATCATTTCTGGATGGTTTTCGGGATCCGTCCGGGATCCTGTCGGGGTCATTTTGAGACTTTTGCGGGATCATTTGGGGTCTCTTCTGGCATCATTTCTGTATGGTTTTCGGGATCCGTCCGGGATCCTGTCGGGGTCATTTTGGGACTTTTGCGGGATCATTTGGGGTCTCTTCCGGCATCATTTCTGGATGGTTTACGGGATCTGTCCGGGATCCTGTCGGGGTCATTTCGGGACTATTTCGGGATCATTTCTGCATAGTTACCGGGGTTCGTCCGAGATACCGTCAGGGTCATTTCGGGACTTTTTCTCGACTAATACGGAATCATTTGGGGTCCCTTCCAGCATCATTTCTTGATGGATTTCGGTATCCGTCAGGGATCCCGTTTTGGTCATTTCGGGACTTTTTCTCTACTAATACGGGATTATTTGGGGACCCTTTCGGCATCGTTACTGAATGGTTTTCGGGATCCGTCCGGGATCCCGTCGCGATCATTTCGGGACTTTTTCGGGATCATCTGGGGTCCCTTCCGACATTCTTTCTGGATGGTTTTCGGGATCCGTTCGGGATCATTTCGGGACTATAAGGGGATCATATGAAGGCCTTTCCGGCATCATTTCTACATAGCTTCCGGGATTCGTCTGGGATCATTTCGGGACTATTAGGAGATCATTTGAAGACCTTTCCGGCATCATTTCTGCATAGTTTCCGGGATCCGTCGGGGATCTCGACGGGGTCATTTCGGGACTATTTCGGGATCATTTCTGCATAGTTTCCGGGGTTCGTCCGAGATACCGTCGGGGCCATTTTGGGACTTTTTTTCTCGACTAATGCGGGATCATTTGGGGAACCTTTCGGCATCATTTCTGGATGGATTTCGGTATTCGTTCGGGATCCCGTCAGGGTAATTTCGGGACAATTAGGGGATCATTTGAAGACCTTTCCGGCATCATTTCTGCATAGTTTCCGGGATCCGTCGGGGATCTCGACGGGGTCATTTCGGGACTATTTCGGGATCATTTCTGCATAGTTTCCGGGGTTCGTCCGAGATACCGTCGGGGTTATTTCGGGACTTTTTCTCGACTAATACGGGATCATTTGGGGTCCCCTCCAGCATCATTTCTGGATGGATTTCGGTATCCGTCGGGGATCCCGTCTTGGTCATTTAGGGACTTTTTCTCTATTAATGCGGGATTATTTGGGGACCCTTTCGGCATCGTTACTGAATGGTTTTTGGGATCCGTCCGGGATCCGCGCGGGATCATTTCGGGACTCTTAGGGGATCATTTGAGGACCTCTCCGGCATCATTTCTGCATAGTTTCCTGGATCCGTCGGGGCTCTCGACGGGGTAATTTCGGAACTATTTCCGCATCATTTGGGGTACCTGCAGGGATCACATCTGGATGGTTTGGTATTCGTGATCATTTGGGGTCCCTTCCGGCATCATTTCTGGATGGTTTTCGGGATCCGTCCGGGACCCGTCGGGGTCATTTTTGTACTTTTTCCGGATCATTTGGGGTACCTTCCGGCATCATATCTAGATGATTTTCGGGATCCCGTCGGAGTAATTTCGGGATTTTTCGGGATCATTTGGGGTATTTTTCGGCATCATTTCTACATGGTTTTCGGGATGCGTCCGGGATCCCGTCGGGATCATTTCGGGACTTTTTCTTGACTAATTCGGGATCATTTGGAGACCCTTTCGGCATCATTTCTGGATGGTTTTCGGGATCCGTTCGGTATCCCAGCAGGGTAATTTCGGGACTATTAGGGGATCATTTGGGCACCTTTTCGGCATCATTTCTGGATAGTTTTCGCGATCCGTTCGGGGTCCCGTAGGGGTCATTTCGGGACTAATTCGGGTTCATTTTGGGGTACCTTCCGGCATCATCTCTAGATAGTTTTCGGGATCCCGTCGCTTCGGGACTTTCTCGACTGATAAGTGCTCAAATGTTGACCCTTTCGGCATGATTTCTGGATAGTCTGCGGTATCCGTCCGGGATCCCGTCGGGATAATTTCGGGACTTTTTCGGGGCTATTTCGGGATCATTTGGGGTATTTTCCGACATCATTTCAGTGTGGTTTTTGGGATCCATCCGGGATCCCGTCGGGGCCATTTCTTGACTTTGTCGGGATCATTTGGTGTCCCTTCCGGCATAATTTCTGGATGGTTTTCGGGATCCGTCAGGAATCCCGTCGGGGCCATTCCTGTACTTTTTCGGGACTAATACGGGATGATTTGGGGAGCCTTTTGGTATCATTTCTGGATGGTTTTCGGGATCTGTACGGGAACTCATAAGGGTAATTTCGGGACTTTTTCGGGACTATTTCTGAATCATTTTGGGACCCCTCCTGGTTAATTACTGGATGATTTTCGTGATCTGTCCTGGAATTTTAATATCATCTTGGGACCCTTCCGGGATCATTTTTGCTGCTAATTATTCGTAATTAAAATTCGGTATGTTTTATCTTCAATCTAACACAGCTTTTTCGTTCTATAATAGTGTAAGGAACTGTTATAACTATAATTACACTTTTGTAATATTTTAATCAACTAAAACCCGAAAAAGCAACACTATTTTCATCTAAAAAATTTTCTTTAGTTTTAGCTAATTGTAGTTTCACACCTTTGTTCTATGAGTAGTAATTCTTTCACCCCTTTCATATCAGTTTTAATTTAATTTAAAAACAAAATGTATTTTTTTAATTCGAAAAAACTGTATTGTACTATTCATGAAAGCGTGCCATTCAGCTTATCTTCTCATTTAGTTCTTTTTTTTATACTAAATTACAAAAATAAAAAACATTAGACAAAAACAATTTTTAAACAGATAACTTGATAAGCAGGCTAACGTGAATAGCACATATATTTTATTTTCTCCTTGCGGACGGGGCCGCGGGTAAAGGCTAGTTTACTTATATACTGTAAAGATATTAAATTTTTTGTTAGAGTTTGACTTAAAAAATATTTTTATTTAGCACATATATAGTAATAGGAGCAACGTTCCTGCAAAATTTCATCATGATATCTTCAACGACTACCAAATTATAGCTTGCAAAACTTTTAAATTACCTTCTTCTAAAAATGGGTGGTGCCACGCCCGTTGTCCAAACTTTTACTAATTTTCTATTCTGCGTCAGATCAACCCACCTACCAAGTTTCATCGCTTTATCCGTCTTTGGTAATGAATTATCGCACTTTTTCGGTTTTTCGAAATTTTCGATATCGAAAAATTGGGCGTGGTTATAGTCCGATTTCGTTCATTTTAAATAGCGATCTGAGGTGAGTGCCCAGAAACGTACATACCAAATTTCATTAAGATACTTCAAAATTTACTCAAGTTATCGTGTTTACGGACGGACGGACGGACATGTCTAAATAAATTTATCTTTTCGCCTAGATCATTTATATATATAGAAGTCTATATCTATCTCGATTAGTTTATGCCGTTACGGATTACCATTATGCGAACAAAATGAATATACTCTGTGAGCTCTGTTCAGCTGAGTATAAAAATGTGTTCCTCAGTTCTTCAGAGCACTTAATGACACGAGACAAGATAAGACATAATGCGCCGCTATTTTCGAAAGCGTTATAAGTCCAATTTTTGTATCGAGATATTGAGGGGGTCCCGTACATTTTAATTCTTAAATTGTGGTAAAGGCTAGTTGATTCTAAGTTTGCTCTAGATATTATACAGATATTAGTTTATTCAACTAAGCAAATAGTTTTAGTCCAATTTAGAAAATAAAGTAATGCTTTTTTAGCACCAAATAGACTTACTTTAGTTCCGAAAAAAGTGAAATATAAATAATAATTATGCTGATTTATTATAGCCTAAAATTAAATAAAACGGATTTTTTCCTAATTTTTCATTTGCTGGAAGAGATTATTACATAACGACTGACATTACTTACTTTCCTAATTGGCGCTTAACAGTTTAAACGGTTATGGACGTCCAACAAGGCGCGCCAGTCGCTCCTTCTCTCTGCCAACCGGCGCCAATTGGTCACAGCAAGGGAGTTTAAATTGGTTTCCACCTGGTCCTTTCAACGGAGGGGGGGCCGCCCTCTACCTCTGCTTCCATAGGCGGAACTGACATAAGTACTTTTATTTAGCAATAAAAGCTTGTCGAGTAATCATTCGTAATTAATTGTCGCTTAACCTCCAAAGCGATTTTACCATTTCGTTACAAGTCACGCCAGCTACCTTTGGCACGAATTAACTAACGACAATTGGGAGCACCAAGGGAGGTCAGGTCTTTCTCCACCTGCCTCCCCCAATTCAGTGGAGGTCTCGCCCTACCTCTGCTTCCAAACTACGGTGTCGATTGCATTATTTTCTTCGCCGGAGAAACTTCGTTCATTCGTATACATGACCTATCCAGCGAACCCTTTGAGTATCTATTCGCCGCACTATGTTTATATCTGCATAAAACTCATACATCACATCATTATACCTCCTTCAATACTTGCAGTCTACATCTCGTATAGAAAAGGAAGTTGCATATGCTGAAGCTTAGTTTTGGTTCGAATGGCTCGGAGAGATCCTTTCCAATCCTTACGGAACTGATATTGATGATCAACGTCATTTGGCAGAGCCTTGTTAACTTTGCAAGGAACTCAAATACAAGCAAAGCAAAATACAAGCAACTTCTTTTCGTACCTTCAAATCGTGCTTTGAAGAAGACAAAAAGATGGTGGTATTAAGTTCGCTGATTTCGCGGTAATTGGCGTGGTTTGTGATATAGCCTTTCTGGTGGATTGCGCATAGCACACTTAAATACTAGCCTGGAGTCACGTGCTCATCCGACCATTACCCGGCGTCTTGTTATTCTTTAGCCGGGATGTTACCATTCCCACTTTGTCAAAATTGGCAGCCGTAACGTTTCCCGTTATAGACAATAAGGGTATCGGACTCGTCTTCCTCCGAGCCATTGCTAACCAGCTCGGAAAAGTGCTACCTTCACAACTTAAGCACAATCTGTACATTAGTTACCACTGCCTCACTTTCTTTCTCTCTAAATTGGTATCTCTTTATCTTCTTCGCGTCACCATAATGCTCCCATTTGCCGTGCCTTACCGCACCCGTACGCAGCGTGGCCATTTTTTCATAGGCAGCGCTACATTTCTGATCGTTGCAGTTGTTTTTGCGGTTCGCTGAAAACCTTTGGGGTCAGCAGCGGTGGTACGTAATAGGAGAAAAATAAAATCGAACTGCTCGGTCACACCGTCAGGTCAAAGAGTGCTTTCAGTGAGCAAGTGTGAAGCCGAGTGGAGTAAACATCCGCTGTCTGTTTCGTGAGCAGCTTTTCGATGACAAACAGAGCCATATTCGTATCTTGGCTGTCACAAGGCAGTGGTCTCCTCGATATATGCACCTCGTAGAGCTCTCACATTCAGGACAAGTGAAATACGCCTGCCGCCAATTACGACGTAATCGATTTGGTTTCGCGTTCTTTGATGAGGAGATAGCCAAGTTGTATCGTTTACCTTTTTATGTTGGAACTTGGTACTGAAAATGACCATATTTCGAGCCGCGCAGAAGTCTCCGCTGCGATAACTGGCGACAATTGGTAACACGAAGAGAATTTAAATCGTTTTCCACCTAGTCCTTCCAGCGAAGGTGCTACGAAGCTGCTTCCGTAGGCGGATTCCGATAATACTTCCTTAGCCTGAGCATCAACTTTAATTCGCATAAAATGGCCTAGCCAGCGTTGCAGCTGTTTTAATTCGGTGGACTGTTTTAAACGCGTAACATATCGTAAGCCTTGCGAAGCACCTTTACCTCGAACATTCCCAGACCGCTTCATGTAATATTGTCATGGTTCATGCTTCTGCCCCACATAGGAGGAGGGGTGCGATATGTAACTTGTAAGGCCTGATCTTTGTTTGACGGAGAGGATTTTACTTTTTAATTGCCTACTCAGCCTAAAGTAGCATTTATTGCCAAAAGGGGTTCTTATCTGGATCAGTGGGTGGTTTAACGCTGCTGCTAAAAGAAACAGTCTTGCGTCAGACCTGGCATCTAAAACGAGTGATAACGTAGCAGGAACTAGTGATCTGCTACGCAGAAGTCTTCTTCGCTCCGTATCAAAAAATATTCTGTTATTATCACTTGTTTGTTTTATTTTTGGAAATGAGTTTAATTCTTAGTTAAATACATATACTAGGTAAATATATTTTTACATATACTTCAAACTTCATTATCTTTCGCTTCCTTTGCACTCACATTTGGATAAATTACAAAATTTTCATCATCCAATATTTCATAGACTGTTTCACGAAATGTGTCAAATTCGGTTAGAAATTTGCTCATAGTGTCTAACATGATTTTAATTATTGCCGGTTTTATAGGCGTGATGTCGGCAGTGTTTGCTAGATCCTCATAGTAATTGTACTAGAAAAAAAAACGAAAATTATTAAACACAGTAAGTTATTCGGATATAAGCTTCACGATTGCCGAGTGTTTGTGTAATGTCAGAAATACTCCGCCGAAAGTTTTGGGGAGCGTTAACGGTTGAGAGTTCTTTGATAGATAGATAGATGTAAGGCGCGATAACCTCCGAAGAAATTTTAGGCCGAGCTTCTCGTCGTGCTCCTTTTTTATTTTCTACAAATTGGTGGGACGGGAGCTGCTCGGCATCTGCAAAGCAGATGAGTTTTCACTGAGAGTTCTTAACTTGATAAAAAATCAGTGAACTCGGCTACTAAACCGACCTTCGAGAGAACAAATTTATTTGTACATATTGAACCTCTGCATGAAAAATGAATTTACAGGGATTCAAGCGGTTCATAAGAGCAATATACAGCTTTATAGCTCCAAAGCTTCTGCAACCCAATTGTCAACCTTACCTAGGCGAGGGGAATCCTGTTACAAATATGAATTTATCATACACATATGTAGCAGGCGAGGTTCTGGCGACCCCAAGTTCCTCATGGAACCAGGAGGTGGGAGTGCGGTATGGCCTAGAAGGTTTAATGTGGTCATATTAATCGTTCCGGAGATGGTTGGGCTAGTACCTTAATGGTGATTTGTTACCGGAACGTACCAATCTATATCCGGCAAAGGACCATCAACATCGATAACACTCCCCAAAGTCTTCGGGGAGTGTCTTTATCGTTAATACAACAACAACAACACATGAATTTACAATATTAAGCAAACGCTGGCCGAGGTTTCGCGACAAACCGGTTTCGGCGTTGACCGACACTGATTATGGCACAACCCCGAAACCGGTTTGTCTCGAAACCAAATTTGACAAGGAATGACGGAAAATCGTTCCAATATAAATCATTTGTCCACCCTATCGGAAAATCAATAAAACAAAATAAGTCAGCTGGCCGAGGCACATAGAGGTATTTGAGCAATCTGGGCGGCCAAAAATCAATTTTTCAAAACGCAGCAAATAAAAAAAAAAATTAGTTTTAGTAGGCCAATACTCTAGCGTATTAGAATCAATACTTATTTATTTTCATAATTCAAATTCCTAGTGTGAAAATCCACTCAAAGTTTGAACATTCGTGCGTATTTTGCGGCAGTTTTTCACGTCCTTAAGGCTCCATTACTGATACTTAGCATAGGCTTGACTTGACTTGAGAACTGTCACTTACAGTTCTGTTAAATGAACATTGCATGTTACTGATTACTAAAAACTTACCAACACTTGACTTAGAAGTCTGTTGAATTTTGATTTTCTATGTAAGTTCTAAGTGAAGTTTATATTTTGAGATGCCATTTGTTTGTTTCCACTTCATTTTGACCTTTTGTCATACAAATTTACATTTATTGATTATGATGCCAGATTGTATGCGCTAAGTGGAGTATAATCGTGGTTAAGTTGGCAAGTTTACGCCAAGTCAAGTCAAGTCTATGGTAAGTATCAGTAATGGAGCCTTTAGAGTATATACATTTTCAATTGATATTTTTACGGGTTCCAGTGAAGTTTATAAAAAATAAGCCATGGATGCTTATGAAACAGGTAAGTGTTGATAATATTTATGTGTTTTAAAATTTATATAGTACTTAACGCCATAGTAATACAATTTTTAAAAAGTGATGTATTGGTGCAAAATTTTTTCCCAAATTTTTTTTTCCAAAAGGTTTTTGTTTTAGTGCGCCGCTTTGTCCCGCATTGATTCCAATTTTTTTAGAAAACCTGTGTTTTGTTAATTTATACAGTGGAAAGATTGGTCCCACTTATTCCCGCTTTTTGAAAAAAATTGGTAATTTTGAGCGTTGCACAATGTTGCCATCTCCATAGGGTGAGCAATAAAAAATAGTAAACATACTCCAATTTTGTTGAAATTTGGCGCGTGATCTTGTTGTAGCATAAAAAGAATATATATGCAATATGGTGATGATTGGTACCGTGCCACGCCCCCTACTCTTGTGTGCGGTTATATTAAAAGATGTCTGATTTTTATGAAACTCAGTTTGGACGTTAATTTCACGTTTAGAAACGCAATCGCGGAATTTGATCTTGTTTGGTGAATCAATGTGCTGTTAACGAATCCTAGATCTATTTGGCCAATGTACCCCAAAAAATGCAATCGACGACTAACATTTTTTTTGTATGTTCTGTATATAGCTGTATTAGGATTTTTTTAATTAAGGTTTCTCTGGTCGAGTAATCCACCCGTAACGAATTATTCAATCACATGAAAGCATCAGATGCGGAAAGTATTAAAGAGAAATTAAGCAGTTAAACAAATACTTTGTAAGCTGGGGACCTTATTCAAAAAAAGATACCATTGAAGCTCGAAAGATACATACGTCGTTTGAAATTCAAGATGATGACCTGCCTGACATACCCTCTGATGATGAGCCTTAAAGAATGATAAATAGCCACGCGACTGGACTTCTGTTACAAATGACAGTGTATCGGATTTTGGATACGAGTTTTAGCTTTAGTATTGATTATTTACTAGTCTGGTATTACCGCACATGTAAGCCATGTATAGAAATTCACTATTTTTCCGCAGGCTTAAATCTTTTTGATAATTACTTAATAAATTGTGTTAGAATTCTCGATGCCAGGCATATAAAAATAAATGCCAAAAATCAGCGAAACGTGCGATCTGCTTGTAAGTTGTATATTATTATACTAGAATGTCCGTAGACTTTTTTATATATAATAAAATAAAATAAAAACTTAAATATAACTGAAATATCGATGAGTAACATAATTAAAAAATTTAAAGCAAAAATTAATGATTTTTTAAGAAACTTTGCTGTCCGTAGACTTTTTTGGACCACTGTATATATAATAAAATAATATAAAATAAAAATTTAAATAAAACTGAAATCACGATGAGTAACATAATTAAACAATTTAAAGCAAAAACAATGATTTTTAAGAAACTTTGCTGTCCTTAGACTTTCTTGGGCCACTGTATATATAATAAAATTAAATAAAAACTTAAATGTAACTGAAATCACGATGAGTAACATAATTAAACAATTTAAAGCAAAAAACAATGATTTTTTAAGAAACTTTGCTGTCCGTACACTTTTTGGGCCACTGTTTATATAATAAAATAAAATAAATAGTTAAATATAACTGAAATCACCATGAATAACATAATTCAACAATTTAAAGCAAAACACAATGATCTTTTACGAAACTTTGCTGTCCGCATACTTTTTTGGTCAACTGTATATATGATAAAATAAAATAAATAGTTAAATATAACTGAAATCACGATGAGTAACATAATTAAACAATTTAAAGCAAAAAACAATGATTTTTAAGAAACTTTGCTGTCCGTAGATTTTTTTGGGCCACTGTGTATATAATAAAATAAAATAAATTGTTAAATATAACTGAAATCACCATAAATAACATAATTAAACAATTTAAAGCAAAAAACAATGATTTTTAAGAAACTTTGCTGTCCGTACACTTTTCTGGACCGCTGTATATACAATTAAATAAAATAAATAGTTAAATATAACTGAAATCACCATGAATAACATAATTAAACAATTTAACGCAAAAAACAATGATTTTTTAAGAAACTTTGCTGTTCGTATACTTTTTTGGACAACTGTATATATGATAAAATAAAATAAATAGTTAAATATAACTGAAATAACCATGAATAACATAATTAAACAATTTAAAGCAAAAAACAATAATTTTTTAAGAAACTTTGCTGTCCGTATACTTTTTTGGACCGCTGTATATACAATTAAATAAAATAAATAGTTAAATATAACTGAAATCACCATGAATAACATAATTAAACAATTTAACGCAAAAAACAATGATTTTTTACGAAACTTTGCTGTCCGTATACTTTTTTGGACAACTGTATATATGATAAAATAAAATAAATAGATAAATATAACTGAAATCACCATAAATAACATAATTAAACAATTTAAAGCAAAAAACAATGATTTTTAAGAAACTTTGCTGTCCGTACACTTTTTTGGACCGCTGTATATACAATTAAATAAAATAAATAGTTAAATATAACTGAAATCACCATGAATAACATAATTAAACAATTTAACGCAAAAAACAATGATTTTTTAAGAAACTTTGCTGTTCGTATACTTTTTTGGACAACTGTATATATGATAAAATAAAATAAATAGTTAAATATAACTGAAATAACCATGAATAACATAATTAAACAATTTAAAGCAAAAAACAATAATTTTTTAAGAAACTTTCCTGTCCGTACACTTTTTTGGACCACTGTATATATAATTAAATAAAATAAATAGTTAAATATGACTGAAATCACCATGAATAACATAATTAAACAATTTAAAGCAAAAACAATAATTTTTTAAGAAACTTTGCTGTCCGTATACTTTTTTGGACCGCTGTATATACAATTAAATAAAATAAATAGTTAAATATAACTGAAATCACCATGAATAACATAATTAAACAATTTAAAGCAAAAAACAATGATTTTTTAAGAAACTTTGCTGTCCGTATACTTTTTTGGACCACTGTATATATAATTAAATAAAATAAATAGTTAAATATGACTGAAATCACCATGAATAACATAATTAAACAATTTAAAGCAAAAAACAATAATTTTTTAAGAAACTTTCCTGTCCGTACACTTTTTTGGACCACTGTATATATAATTAAATAAAATAAATAGTTAAATATGACTGAAATCACCATGAATAACATAATTAAACAATTTAACGCAAAAAAACAATGATTTTTTACGAAACTTTGCTGTCCGTATACTTTTTTGGACAACTGTATATATGATAAAATAAAATAAATAGATAAATATAACTGAAATCACCATGAATAACATAATTAAACAATTTAAAGCAAAAACAATGATTTTTTAAGAAACTTTGCTGTCCGTATACTTTTTTGGACCACTGTATATATAATTAAATAAAATAAATAGTTAAATATGACTGAAATCACCATGAATAACATAATTAAACAATTTAAAGCAAAAAACAATGATTTTTTAAGAAACTTTGCTGTCCGTATACTTTTTTGGACCAATGTATATATGATAAAATAAAATAAGTAGTTAAATATAACTGAAATCACCATGAAAAATATATAATAATTAAATTATTTAAAACAAAAAACAATTATTTTTTAAGAAACTTTGCTGTCTGTAGACTTGTTTGGACCACTGTATATATAATAAAATAAAATAAATATTTAAATATAACTCAAATCACCATGAGTAACATAATTAAACTATTTAAAGCCAAAATAATTTTGGCCGCCCAGATTGCTCAAATACCTCTATGTGCGAGTTCTTTATATTTTTTCTTGCGCTTTCGATATGGCTCGCCTCCAGCTAAAAAATACTGCAATTTTATTTCTGTTATTACTGTTCGTTTTTTTTTTTATTTATGAAATTAAATATATTAGGGGTGTGTTCCAAACGCACTTAGAATGGCGTTGCGCCACCTTTGATAGAATTATTTGTTCGGGCTTCACTCAATTTGGTGCTATTATACATAATACATCCATAATTCGATTGGATATAACGCCTTCTTCGATGTTGCTGTGTTCCAGGGAACTTACCAGATGGCTGAAAACAAAAACTCAAAAGTTAAATTTCTTAATTCAAAATTCAAAAAGTAATCAGAGAACAAAAATTTTGCGCAAAATTTAAAGTTGTTTGCTCTCTGATTACTTTCTGAATTTTGACTTCTGAATTTTGACTTCTGAAATTTGGCTTATGAAGTTTGGTTTTCTGAAAAAAGGGTTCTGACTAATGTTTTCTGAAAAAATATGTTTCTCAATTTTTGTTTTCTGAATCCTCCTCGCGCCACCGCGGTAATGGCAAAAATACAACAAAAAATTGTTTAATGCGAATCCAGCGAGATGTCGAAAATCGCTTTGGTAAACCCTCGACAGTCGTGATCAGCATTGATTATCCGTATGCCAATACAAATTATTTACCTCTAGATCATTTATTTCGTGCGTTAGTCTTTTCCGCAGACCTTTTGCTTTTCGTTTAGCTAATTCAGTGTCTGTCTCTTGCAACATATCGTCTCGATTGGGTAGTGTTTTCCGTTTATTAAAATATTCCAGCGCAAAGCGCACGGTAAGATCGAGTAGTGCAGAGAAAGTATTGATATGAAGGCCCACAAAAGCCATTGTTGGCTGATTAATATTGATGCAGTGTTTGTAAAGTGGGTATACTACATTTTCATCTATGAAAACACCACAGTCGGTGCTTAAAAAAGGGGCTGTATAATTAAAACCAGTGCAATAAATTACGACGCTGAAATTTTGGGTGGTGCCATCGCTAAAGCAAGCGCCATTTGTTGTAAAATATTTGATGGCTGGTTTGAGTACGACATTCGGTTTGAAATTACTGGGTGGTGGCGGCGTCACGTGATAGCTGATGCAAATATGTGTGGCATATTTGGATATTTGGTGACCTAAATCCATGCCACTGTAACCAGAGCCGATAATAAGAACCGTTTCATCTATTAAAGAAATAAATAGTTAAGAATTCATAGACTTAATAATAACTGTATGGTATATATGGATGACAATTTTCTAGACTTTTTTGCCTTCGAGATATTCGGGATCTGAAAGTTCGACTCCGGAATCCCGGGGCCATCCCGAAATTTAGCCAGTATATATTTGTTTATGGTGTTTGACAAAAAAAGACGCGTTTCACAAATTCAGTAATTCCATTATACGATTTTCCAAAAATCCTAGTCAAATATTGAAATTCTAGCTGTTAAAATGAGGAAGAAATGACGTAAAACCTCGAACAAATCGTTGTATAGGATACATATTATATATAAGACCGATCTTGACAACTATTTCAGACAACAATCTATTCCTTGAGTATATGTAAGCATCCGGTGAAATTTCAAGCTCTAGCCCATACAGTGTGAAAGAAATGGCAAAACCCATCTTATCCGATGTGATATAGCGGTGTTTATCGAAATCTTAGACACGAGTATCTCGAAAAATTTAATCAATTTGGAAAATCTGACTTTAGAATAAGGTTATGTATGTGCGATGAAAATCATTGTTTAATGCTTGTTTCGCTCTTAAAATGGGAATATTTATGGAACAAGTTTTAAAGTATTAAGATGGATATTAAAATGCTATTTTCAACAATCCCGGTATTAAAGTCCGATAATTGCGGCGTTTTTAAAAAAGACCAGGGGTCGAATCGTTACATACGATCCGTAATCGAATGCCGTTCTTTAAATCACTTTAGCTCCGAAAAGGTGTATTGGATTAACGAAATATGTGAACTAGGGACAACGCGTTCCCACTAAATCAATAATATATTATTATTTTTTTAAATAGTTGGATAGCCTTGTTTTTATCGCTTGTGTGAAAACCGTTTTCGATCCGTGATCGTATGTTACGATTCCATAACAGGATCCCGTGATCGTCATTCTAATGGTATCACACTGTCAGAGACCTTCCTTCTAGGAATGTTTTTTATAAAGTTGTTTTTCCATAATCTCATAGAGATGAAGATACTGTAGGCTCGAAGACCGAAAAAAATTAAGACTGCCACCTATGTACCCATAAAAGCGAATTTCTTAAACTGAAGTTCAGAGGGGCAAAATATAATACAGTAATTGTGCTAGAACTTTTCACTCAGGAAAAATATGATAGATCTACCACTTTACTGATAGAATTTTCAACATTAGCCGTGTTTTTTTTACATCTATAGACGTTTACGCTTAAACTTTATATGGACTGCTAAGCGTTAAACTTTAAATACACCTCTGAAATTGCTGCGCTTAAAATTTGTTCTACTAAATTTCAATACGCATTGTACTCAAATGTAACTGAAATATGTGTCTATGTTTCACCTCTACATTAATTCTATGTATTCTATGCGTGTCCACTATTCATCGCAACTGATTCAGCTATATGTTATACACCACCAGAGGTTTGTGTCTCCGATTTTAGGTACACCCTGTTCTGTTGTTAGTAATTTAACCACTGCCGCTAGATGCGCCTCCTAAGCATTATCTAAGCGAGGATAAGCGTTTTTTTACGCGGAAACGTAAACGTATACGCGTGTAAAAAAAAAAACGGCTATTGTTGACATACCCTTGAAATCTCGCGCTCTCCGATACATATGGCTGTGCATGTGCCGGCCCTGATATTTTTCCCAATTCTTTATGTGCGCATAATTTGGGGTCACACCTCGCCCATTACAAACAAATATGAATTCAAATTCCTTAACATGAAATTGATTGCTTCCCTTGTCAAGTACATAAACCTGAAAGTTTTAAAAAATTGTCGATGTTAAAAATTTTATACGAAAATCTCAATAACGTAGCACTTTAAGTACCTCCCATAGTCCGTTATATGGTCTAATGCGTATTACTTCATGTTCCAGTTTGATATGTGGTGCCAAGTTAAAGTGCTTTGCATATGCTTGATGATATTCCAATACCTCAGGTGCGCTGATAAAAGACTCCTTTATATTTTTGGGGTAATCAAAGTCACAGTAAGCCATTATTTCTTTGGGTCCATTGGTGCTACAAGAGGAATTGTATTTTTTTTACATTTTGATTTCACAAAGCACTTTTTAAGCACAACTTTAAATATTTGACACACCGTAATTCTTCATAGATGCTGCTATGGACGTCGGGTTCACATTTGGCACCCGCTGTCTCTGTGAACACCCATTGTCCGCCAATAGACTGACTCTTTTCATAGCAAATAACGTCGAAACCTTGGGCTAATGAGTGTTTAACAGCCGTTAGACCACCGGGGCCTGCACCCACCACGCAAATACGTTTTGTACTACTTGAGGTAATCATTTTTTATATTTTTTGAAATTAGTTTTTGCTTTAACTTAGTAACTCTCTTACATCTTTGTATCACTGAATATTGTCATTACTTTCACCAACTCAAAAGCGTGCGATTATAAAGCTTGTCTAATATATATTTATTTATATGTAGCTAGAATTAAAGAGCGGATGCAGTGATATACTGTTACGCATATACCAGAGATTTTAGGTTTGAATCTCACAAAAATTGGGATTGATTTTTCGCCATAGCGATTTCTACTTTAAAACAATAAAAGTTTCTGAAAACAATGAAATCTGAAAATTATCATTATTAAAAAAAAAAACGTGTACCAAATTGAAGCACAAATTTCTATGGCGAAATTGACTATCTGCAGTGCACTGGGAACCATTGAATAATCATAGAATATTTTGACGAATATTTGCATCACTAAGCTGATACTAAGCAGCCACCCGTATGTACGTAAACAAATCAATCTTCATTTACACACATACATACAAGACAACGGAGAGATACTCACAAACACATGTAATCATCAGCCGAAGTAGTACTCACATATACACGTGCATATGGCTACAAACTACAAATATACATGTATATGGCTGGTAACCAAGCATTAAGTTATTAGACCTTAGGAGAAATGGGTTAACGCGGAAACCGAAAGTATAAAAGCAGCGCAAGCTGAGGCATGACTAATCAGTTTGATTTAGGCACGAAATTTGTTGTGAAGTATAAATGTTATTGGGAAGTACTCTCAAAGTAGTCTAATAAAGACCTTCTTGCATTACTGAATATTGGAGTTATGTATTCGACAATTTTTCAAGGTTTCAAATAAGCGGAATTTCCCAAAATTCGTTACAATATTTTATACCGCGTGGTTTGGACCCATGAAAGGTGTGAGTACAGATCTCAAAAGCAAAATATCGGAATGGATTTGGACCCATCTGAACATTCGGATTGGGGGTATTTGAAGTGAATATATTATTATTATTACTATTTTTATTATTATTAGGCCTCGATGTACTGCAACCGTTATTTAGATTTATTATGGTTCACCTTTCAGCCTTTTACAGTATGTGAAGGCTTTTAATGTACCTCTTCAGATTTTTTACTCCATATACCGAAGGGTTTAACAGTCACGCCACATAGATGGGAGAGTCTCTTGATTTGGCATGTGAACAGGAGTTTCATTCCCCAGCTAATAAAAGCGACAAATTTGTGTGTGGTGTAGATAAAACTTACTTATTGTTTTCCGTATAGGTTTCCTCTGCTTAGAGTGATGAATTTGGCTGATACTCTAGTTGTTGAGAGTATAAACATTTTGGCCTGCCTTTGCGCTGAGCATTCAACACAATGTTGTCTAAACTACTTTGTTTCCCAGTTTATGGTTTCCGTAGTGTGTGCCTTTGTGAGTCCACAATTGGGGCTCTGGACCAAAGAAAGTTGCTAAAGCACCCTGCTTAGCTAGATAGTCTGCCTGTTCATGACCTTTATATCCCTGATGCCTAGGAACCCATACAGACAAAACCTTGTTTTAGCTCCCAGATCAGTTAGGACTGTTATACATTCATCCAACAGCTTAGAAATAGCTGCGTAAGAGTGCAAGGCATTCAAGGCTGACCGGCTCTTTGATATAATTGGGATACTGCTCGAGGATAAGCCTCTTCGTAAAAATTCTCTACCGCAAACTTCTATTGCATGGTTTTCAGCTTGAAAAATAGTGGGGTAGCATCCCATTGGTAACGATTTCTTGAAGTTCGGCTCATAGATGCCAGCTCTCATTTTTCCGTCATCAAATATTGATCCATCCCTAAACCAGACCTCTAAGCGGTCAGTATTTGGATTTCCTGTTTCCTGAAGAGTTCTGTCCACAATTGACACCTCAAAATTCAGTGAGATTCTGAGCGTGGGAGCAGCACAAACTCTTCGATGCAGTTTGCTTAATTTTGTTATTGTTACGTCCACCAAACTAAGGAAGCATATGTGACTATTGGCTTCGCAACAGTATTAAAAGTCTAGTATACCATTTTGGGAAAAAGCCCTCTTCTTTCGCCATAGCGTCCAGTGCGAAGAATGAATACATAGTTTTGTCCTATGGTGTAGTCAACGAGATGAGAACACCTGAATATTCATTTCATTTTCGCTCCTGGTTCTATATTATTTTTGTTATGTTGCTTGTGTTTTGGTTTTAATTGAAATGTTTTGCTTCCATCACCTTTTATAGCGCAGGCCCAAGTTCGATTTCTTGGTCGCTTTCTGCCATAAAAACTAGCTCAGCAAAAGTTCACCAGTCCATTCGGAATTCACATATAACCTGCAGATCACCTCAATTTTTAGGAAAAACGAAACTTTTTATTCCGCAAGTCAGAGAAGAAGATTGGCCTCAAATTCAACTGAGTAAGTTTCGTGTACAAATTACTGTTCTTTGCTGTTGGAATATTTATTATCAGAGATTAATATTTTTGCGTTGTATTTTTCGAGTATTTACTTGAGTACGAGATAAACAAAAGGTAATGTGCGATAAGTAATATAATCGGTATAATAAATACACTGCTGTAGATTTTTCATCTTTTTTTCCGAAACACTAGCTAAAGATCATTTCTAGATTAATTATATGTATAACAAGTAAGGAAGGCTAAGTCCGGGTGTAACCGCACATTACATACTCAGTCGAGAGCTATGGAGACAAAATAAGGGAAAATCACCATGTAGGAAAATGAACCTAGGGTAACCCTGGAATGTGTTTGTATGACATGTGTATCAAATGGAAGGTATTAAAGAGTATTTAAAGTTGGAGTGGGCCATAGTTCTATAGGTGGACGCCATTTAGGGATATCGCCATAAAGGTTGGCCAGGGCTGACTCTAGAACTTTTTGTACGATATGAGTATCAAATGAAAGGTGTTAATGAGTATTTTAAAAGGGCGTGGACCTTAGTTCTATGGGTGGACGCCTTTTCGAGATATCGCCATAAAGGTGGACCAGGGTTGACTCTAGGATGCGTTTGTACAATATGGGTATCAAAAGAAAGGTGATAATGAGTATTTTAAAAGGGAGTGGGCCTTAGTTCTATAGGTGGACCAGGGGTGACTCTAGAATGTGGGTATCAAATTAAAGGAATAAAGGGTTTTAATAGGGAGTGGTGGTAGTTGTATATGTTAAGGCGTTTTCGAGATATCGACTAAAATGTGGACCAATGTGACCTAGAACATCATCTCTAGGGTACCGCTAATTTATTTATATATGTAATACCACGAAAAGTATTCCTGCCAAGATTCCAAGGGCTTTTGATTTCGCCCTGCAAAAATTTTTCATTTTCTTCTACTGATGTGTCACACCCATTTTACAAAGATTTTTTCTAAAGTTATATTTTGCGTCAGAAAACCAATCCAATTATCACGTTTCATCCCTTTTTTCGTATTTGGTATAGAATTATGGAATTTTTTTAATTTTTCGTAATTTTCGATATCGAAAAAGTGGGCGTGGTCATAGTCGGATTTCGGCTATTTTTTATACCAATAGAAAGTGAGTTCACATAAGTACGTGAACTGAGTTTTATAAAGATATATCGGTTTTTGCTCAATTTAGCGTGTTAACGGCCGAGCGGAAGGACAGACGGTCAACTCTGTGTAAAAACTGGGCGTGGCTTCAACCGATTTCGCCTTTTTCACAGAAAACAGTTATCGTCCTAGAATCTAAGCTCCTACCAAATCTCACAAGGATTGGTAAACTTTTGTTCGACTTATGGCATTAAAAGTATTCTAGACAAATTAAATGAAAAAGGGCGGAGCCATGCCCAATTTGGAATTTTCTTTTATTTTTGTATTTTGTTGCACCATATCATTACTGGAGTTGAATGCTGACATAAATTACTTGTATACTGTAAAGATATTAAATTTTTTGTTAAAGTTTGACTTGAAAAACATTTTTTATTTAAAAGTGGGCGTTTTCGGCATCCGATTTTACTGATTTTTATGTAGCACATATATAGTAATAGGAGCAACGTCCCTGCCAAATTTCATCATGATATCTTCAACGACTACCAAATTACAGCTCGCACAATTTTTAAATTACCTTCTTTTAAAAGTGGGCGGTGCCACGCCCGTTGTCCAAACTTTTACTAAATTTCTATTCTGCGTCAGATCAACCCACCCACCAAGTTTCATCGCTTTATCCGTCTTTGGTAATGCATTATCGCACTTTTTCGGTTTTTCCAAATTTTCGATATCGAAAAAGTGGGCGTGGTTATAGTCCGATTTCGTTCATTTTAAATAGCGATCTGAGGTGAGTGCCTAGAAACGTACGTACCAAATTTCATTAAGATACTTCAAAATTTTCTCAAGTTATCGTGTTTACGGACGGACGGACATGTCTAAATAAATTTCTCTTTTCGCCCAGATCATTTTGATATATAGAAGTCTGTATCTATCTCGATTAGTTTATGCCGTTACGGATTACCATTATGCGAACAAAATGAATATACTCTGTGAGCTCTGCTCAGCTGAGTATAAAAATATGTTCCTCAGTTATTCATAGCACTTAATGACACGAGACAAGATAAGGCATAATGCCCCGCTATTTTCGAAAGTGTTATAAGTCCAATTTTTGTATCGAGATAATGAGGGGTCCCGTACATTTCAATTCTTAAATAATGGTAAAGGCTAGCTGATTCTAAGTTTGCTCTAGATATTATACAGTTATTAGTTTATTCAACTAAGCAAATAGTTTTTGTCAAATTTAGAAAATAAAGTAATGCTTTTTTAGCACCAAATAGACTTACTCTATTTCCGAAAAAAGTGAAATATAAATAATAATTATATTGATTTATTATAGCCCAAAATTAAATAGAACGGATTTTTTCCTAATTTTTCATTTGCTGGAAGAGATTATTACATAACGACTGACATTACTTACTTACCTAATTGGCGCTTAACAGTTTAAACGGTTATGGCCGTCCAACAAGGCGCGGCAGTCGCTCCTTCTCTCTGCCAACCGGCGACAATTGGTCACAGCAAGGGAGTTTAAATCGGTTTCCACCTGGTGCTTTCAACGGAGTGGGGGCCGTCCTCTACCTCTGCTTCAATAGGCGGAACTGACATAAGTACTTTTATTTAGCAATAAAAGCTTGTCGACTAATTTATTTTAACCATTTCGTAACAGTCACGCCAGCTACCTTTGGCTCGAATTAACTAACGACAATTGAGAGCACCAAGGGAGGTCAGGTATTTCTCCACCTGCCTCCCCCAATTCAGTGGAGGTCTCGCCCTACCTCTGCTTCCAAACTACGGTGTCGATTGCATTATTTTCTTCGCCGGAGAAACTTCGTTCATTCGTATACATGACCTGTCAAGCGAACCCTTTGAGTTTCTATTCGCCGCACTATGTTTATATCTGCATAAATCTCATACATCTCATCATTATACCTCCTTCAATACTTGCAGTCTACATCACGTACAGGAAAGGAAGTTGCATGTGCTGAAGTTTAGTTTTGGTTCGAATGGCTCGGAGAGATCCTTTCCAATCCTAACGGAACTGATATTGATGATCAACGTCATTTGGCAGAGCCTTGTTAACTTTGCAAGGAACTCAAACACAAGCAAAGCAAAATACAAGCAACTTCTTTTCGCACTTTCAAATGGTGCTTTGAAGAACACAAAAAGATGGTGATATTAATTACGCTGATTCCGCGGTAATTGGCGTGGTATGTGATATAGCCTTTCTGGTGGATTGCGCATAGCACACTTAAATACTAGCCTGGAGTCACGTGCTCATCCGACTATTGCCCGGCGTCTTGTTATTCTTTAGCCGGGATATTGCCATTCCCACTTTGTCAAAGTTGGCAGCCGTAACGTTTCCCGTTATAGACAATAAGGGTATCGGACTCGTCTTCTTCCGAGCTGGTTAGCAATGAGGAGAAGTGCTACCTTCACAACTGTACATTAGTTACCACTGCCTCACTTTCTTTCTCTCTAAATTGGTATCTCTTTATCTTCTTCGTGTCACCATAACGTTCCCATTTGCCGTGCCTTGCCGCACCCGTACGCAGCGTGGCCCTATGGGCAGCGTCCTTTTTTCATAGGCAGCGCTACATTTCTGATCGTAGCAGTTGTTTTTGCGGTTCGCTGAAAACCTTTGGGGTCAGCAGCGGTGGTACGTAATGGGAGAAAAATAAGATCGAACTGGGTCACATCGTCAGGTCGAAGAGTGCTTTCAGTGAGCAAGTGTGAGAGCCGAGTGGAGTAAACATCCGCTGTCTGTTTCGTGAGCAGCTTTTTGATGACAAACAGAGCCATATTCGTATCTTGGCTGTCACAAGGCAGTGGTCTCCTCGATATATGCACCTCGTAGAGCTCCCACATGCAGGACAAGGGAAATACGCCTGCCGCCAATTACGACGTAATCGATTTGGTTTCGCGTTCTTTGATGAGGAGATAGCCAAGTTGTATCGTTTACCTTTTTATTTTGGAACTTGGTACTGCGCCGAAGCCTCCGCTGCGCTAACTGGCTACAATTGGTAACACGAAGGCAATTTAAATCGTTTTCCACCTAGTCCTTCCAGCGACGGTGCTACGAAGCTGCTTCCGTAGGCGGATTCCCATAAATCCTTAGCCTGAGCATCATATTAAATTCGCCTAAAATGTTCTAGCCAGCGTAGCAGCTGTTTTAATTTGCTGGACTGTTTTAAACGCGTACATTTTCGTAAGCCTTGCGAAGCACCTTTACCTCGAACATTCCCAGACCGCTTCATGTAATATTGTCATGGTTCATGCTTCTGCCCCACATAGCAGGAGGAGTACGATATGTGACTTGTAAAGCCTGATCTTTGTTTGACGGAGAGGATTTTACTTTTTAATTGCCTACTCAGTCTAAAGTAGCATTTATTGTTAAAAGGGGTTCTTCGCTGGATCGGTGGGTGGGTTAACGCTGCTGCTGTTGACAAAATAAAAGAAACAGTCTGGCGTCAGACCTTGCATCTAAAACGAGTGATAACGCAGCAGGAACTAGTGATCTGCTACGCAGAAGTCTTCTTCGCTCCATATCAAAAAAGATTCTGTTATTATCATTTGTTTGTTTTATTTTTGGAAATGAGTTTAATTCCTAGTTAAATACATATACTAGGTAAATACATTTTTACATATACTTCAAACTTCATTATCTTTCGCTTCCTTTGCACTCACATTTGGATAAATTACAAAATTTTCATCATCCAATATTTCATAGACTGTTTCACGAAATGTGTCAAATTCGGTTAGAAATTTGCTCATAGTGTCTAACATGATTTTAATTATTGCCGGTTTTATAGGTGTGATGCCGGCAGTGTTTGCTAGATCCTCATAGTAATTGTACTAGAAAAAAAAAACGAAAATTATTAAACACTGTTAGTTATTCGGATATAAGCTTCACGATTGCCGAGTGTTTGTGTAATGTCAAAAATACTCCGCCGAAAGTTTTGGGGAGCGTTAACGGTTGAGAGTTCTTTGATAGATAGATAGATGTAAGGCGCGATAACCTCCGAAGAAATTTTAGGCCGAGCTTCTCGTCGTGCTCCTTTTTTATATTTCCTACAAATTGGTGGGACGGGAGCTGCTCGACATCTGCAAAGCAGATGAGTTTTAACTGAGACTTCTTAACTTGATAAAAAATCAGTGAACTCGGCTACTAAACCGACCTTCGAGAGAACAAATTTATTTGTACATATTGAACCTCTGCATGAAAAATGAATTTACAGGGATTCAAGCGGTTCATAAGAGCAATATACAGCTTTATGGCTCCAAAGCTTCCGCAACCCAATTGTCAACCTTACCTACGCGAGGGGAATCCTGTTACAAATATGAATTTATCAAACACATATGTAGCAGGCGAGGTTCTGGCGACCCTAAGTTCCTCATGGAACCAGGAGGTGGGAGTGCGGTATGGCCTAGAAGGTTTAATGTGGTCATATTAATCGTTCCCGAGATGGTCGGGCTAGTACCTTAATGGTGATTTGTTACCGGAACGTACCAATCTATATCCGGCAAAGGACAATCAACACCGATAACACTCCCCAAAGTCTTCGGGGAGTGTCTTTATCGTTAATACAATAACAACAACACATGAATTTACAATATTAAACAAACGCTGGCCGAGGTTTCGCGACAAACCGGTTTCGGCGTTGAGCGACACTGATTATGGCACAACGCCGAAACCGGCTTGTCTCGAAACCAAATTTGACAAGGAATGACGGAAAATAGTTCCAATATAAATCATTTATCCACCCTATCGGAAAATCAATGAAACAAAATAAGTCAGCTGGCCGAGGCACATAGAGGTATTTGAGCAATCTGGGCGGCCAAAAATCAATTTTTCAAGACGCAGCAAATAAAAAAAAAATTGGTTTTAGTAGACCAATACTCTATAGCGTATTAGAATCAATTATTATTTATTTTCATAATTCAAATGCCTAGTGTGGACATCCACTCAAATTTGGACCATTCGTGCGTATCTTGCGGCAGTTTTTCACGTTCTTAGAGTATATTTTCAATTGATATTTTTACGGGTTTCAGTGAAGTTTATAAAAAATAAGCCATTGATGCTTATGAAACAGGTAAGTGTTGATAATATTTATGTGTTTTAAAATTTATATAGTACTTAACGCCATAGTAATACAATTTTTAAAAAGTGATGTATTGGTGCAAAATTTTTTTCCAATTTTTTTTTCCAAAAGGTTTTTGTTTTAGTGCCCCGCTTTGCCTCGCATTGATTCCAATTTTTTAAGAAAGCCTGTGTTTTGAAAATTTTAAATAGTGGAAAGATTGGTCCCGCTTATTCCCGCTTTTTGAAAAAAATTGGTAATTTTGAGCGTTGCACAATGTTGCCATCTCCATAGGGTGAGCAATAAAAAATAGTAAACATACTCCAATTTTGTTGAAATTTGGTGCGTGATCTTGTTGTAGCATGAAAAGAATATATATGCAATATGGTGATGATTGGTACCGTGCCACGCCCCCTACTCTTGTGGGCGGTTATATTAAAAGATGTCTGATTTTTATGAAACTCAGTTTGGACGTTAATCTCACGTTTAGAAACGCAATCGCAGAATTTGATCTTGAATCAATGTGCTGATAACGAATCGTAGATCTATTTGGCCAATATACCCCAAAAACTGCAATCGATGACTAACATTTTTTTGTATGTTCTGTATATAGCTGTATTAAGATTTTTATACTCAGTTGAGCAGAGCTCACAGAGTATATTAAGTTTGATTGGATAACGGTTGGTTGTACATATATAAAGGAATCGAGATAGATATAGACTTCCATATATCAAAATAATCAGGATCGAAAAAAAATTTGATTGAGCCATGTCCGTCCGTCCGTCCGTCCCTCCGTTAACACGATAACTTGAGTAAATTTTGAGGTATCTTGATGAAATTTGGTGTGTAGGTTTCTGAGCACTCATCTCAGATCGCTATTTAAAATGAACGATATCGGACTATAACCACGCCCACTTTTTCGATATCGAAAATTTCGAAAAACAGAGAAAGTGCGATAATTCATTACAAAAGACCGATAAAGCGACGAAACTTGGTAGATGAGTTGAACTTATGACGCAAAATAGAAAATTAGTAAAATCTTGGACAATGGGCGTGGCACCGCCCACTTTTAAAAGAAGGTAATTTAAAACTTTGCAAGCTGTAATTTGGCAGTCGTTGAAGATATCACGATGAAATTTAGCAGGAGCGTTACTCTTATTACTATATGTACGCTTAATAAAAATTAGCAAAATCGGAGAAGGACCACGCCCACTTTTAAAAAAAAATTTTTTTTAAAGTAAAATTTTAACAAAAAATTTAATATATTTACAGTATATAAGTAAATTAAGTCAAGATTCAACTCCAGTAATGATATGGTGCAATAAAATACAAAAATAAAAGAAAATTTAAAAATGGGCGTGGCTCCGCCCTTTTTCATTTAATTTGTCTAGGATACTTTTAACGCCATAAGTCGAACAAAAATTAACCAATCGTTTTGAAATTTGGTAGGGGCATATATTTTATGGCGCTAATTGTTTTCTGTGAAAATGGGCGAAATCGGTTGATGTCACGCCCAGTTTTTATACACAGTCGTCCGTCTGTCCTTCCGCATGGCCGTTAACACGATAACTTGAGCAAAAATCGATATATCTTTACTAAACTAAGTTCACGTACTTATCTAAACTCACTTTATCTTGGCATGAAAAATGAACGAAATCCGACTATGACCACGCCCACTTTTTCGATATCGAAAATTACGAAAAATGAAAAAAATGCCATAATTCTATACCAAATACGAAAAAAGGGATGAAATATGGTAAGGTAATTGGATTGCTTTATTGACGCGAAATATAACTTTAGAAAAAACTTTATAAAATGGTTGTGACACCTACCATATTAAGTAGAAGAAAATGAAAAAGTTCTGCAGGGCGAAATAAAAAACCCTTAAAATCTTGGCAGGTATTATATATATAAATAAATTAGCGGTATCCAACAGATGATGTTCTGGGTCACCCTGGTCCACATTTTGGTCGATATCTGGAAGACGCCTTCACATATACAACTACCACCACTCCCTTTTAAAACTCTCATTAATACCTTTAATTTGATACCCATATCGTACAAACAAATTCTAAAGTCACCCCTGGTCCACCTTTATGGCGATATCTCGAAAAGGCGAACACCTATAAAACGAAGGCCCACTCCCTTTTAAAAATACTCATTAACACCTTTGATTTGATACCCATATCGTACAAACAAAGTCTAGAGTCACCCCTGGTCCACCTTTATGGCGATATCTCGAAAAGGGGTCCACCTATAGAACTAAGTCCCACGCCCTTTTAAAATAATCATTAACACCTTTCATTTGATACCCATATCATACAAACAAATTCTAAAGTCACCCCTGGTCCACCTTTATGGCGATATCTCGAAAAGGCGAACACCTATAAAACGAAGGCCCACTTCCTTTTAAAACTCTCATTAATACCTTTAATTTGATACCCATATCGTACAAACGCATTCTAGAGTCACCCCTGGTCCATCTTTACGGCGATATCTCGAAAAGGCGTCCATCTATAGAACTTAGGTCCACGCCCTTTTAAAATACTCATTAATACCTTTAATTAGATACCCATATCGTACGAACGCATTCTAGAGTCAACCCTGATCCACCTTTATGGCTATATCCCTAAATGGCGTCCACCCATAGAACTATGGCCCACTGCCTCATAAAATACTCTTTAATACCTTTCATTTGATACATCTGTCATACAAACACATTCCAGGGTTACCCTAGGTTCATTTTGCTAAATGGTGATTTTCCCTTATGTTGTCACCATAGCTCTCAACTGAGTATGTAATGTTCGGTTACACCCGAACTTAACCTTCCTTACTTGTTTTAATTAAGGTTTCTCTTGTCGAGTAATCCACCCGTAACGAATTATTCAATCACATGAAAGCATCAGATGCAGAAAGTATTAAAGGGAAATTAAGCAGTTTAGACAAATACTTTCTAAGCTTGGGACCTTATTCAAAAAAAGATAACATTGAAACTCGAAAGAGACATACGTCGTATGAAATCCAAGATGAAGACCTGCCTGACATACCCTCTGATAATGAGCCCTAAAGAATGATAAATAGCCATGCGACTGGACTTCTGTTACAAATAACAGTGTATCGGATTTTGGATACGAGTTTTAGCTTTAGTATTGATTATTTACTAGTCTGGTAATACCGCAAACGTAAGCCATGTATAGAAATTTACTATTTTTCTGCAGGCTTAAACTTTTTGATAATTACTTAATATATTGTGTTAGAATTCTCGATGCCAGGCATATAAAAATAAATGCCAAAAATCAGCGAAATGTGCGATCTGCTTGTAAGTTGTACATTATTATACAAGAATGAATTATTATACTAGAATGTCCGTAGACTTTTTTATATATAATAAAATAAAATAAAAACTTAAATATAACTGAAATCACGATGAGTAATATAATTAAACAATTTAAAGCCAAAACAATGATTTTTTAAGAAACTGCTGTCCGTACACTTTTTTGGACCACTGTATATATAATAAAATAAAATAAAAACTTAAATATAACTGAAATCACGATGAGTAACATAATTAAACAATTTAAAGCAAAAAACAATGATTTTTTATAAAACTTTGCTGTCCGTAGACTTTTTTGGGCCACTGTATATATAATAAAATAAAATAAAAACTTAAATATAACTGAAATTACGATGAGTAACATAATTAAACAATTTAAAGCAAAAAACAATGATTTTCTAAGAAACTTTGCTGTCCGTAGACTTTCTTGGGCCACTGTATATATAATAAAATAAAATAAAACCTTAAATATAACTGAAATCACGATGGGTAACATAATTAAACAATTTAAAGCAAAAAACAATGATTTCTTAAGAAACTTTGCTGTCCGTAGACTTTCTTGGGCCACTGTATATATAATAAAATAAAATAAAAACTTAAATATAACTGAAATCACGATGAGTAACATAATTAAACAATTTAAAGTAAAAAACAATGATTTTTTAAGAAACTTTGCTGTCCGTAGACTTTCTTGGGCCACTGTATATATAATAAAATAAAATAAAAACTTAAATATAACTGAAATCACGATGAGTAACATAATTAAACAATTTAAAGTAAAAAACAATGATTTTTTAAGAAACTTTGCTGTCCGTAGACTTTCTTGGGCCACTGTATATATAATAAAATAAAATAAAAACTTAAATATAACTGAAATCACGATGAGTAACATAATTAAACAATTTAAAGTAAAAAACAATGATTTTTTAAGAAACTTTGCTGTCCGTAGACTTTCTTGGGCCACTGTATATATAATAAAATAAAATAAAAACTTAAATATGACTGAAATCACGATGGGTAACATAATTAAACAATTTAAAGCAAAAAACAATGATTTTTTAAGAAACTTTGCTGTCCGTAGACTTTCTTGGGCCACTGTATATATAATAAAATAAAATAAAAACTTAGATATAACTGAAATCACGATGAGTAACATAATTAAACAATTTAAAGCAAAAAACAATGATTTTTTAAGAAACTTTGCTGTCCGTAGACTTTCTTGGGCCACTGTATATATAATAAATTAAAATAAAAACTTAAATATAACTGAAATCACGATTAGTAACTTAATTAAACAATTTAAAGTAAAAAACAATGATTTTTTAAGAAACTTTGCTGTCCGTAGACTTTCTTGGGCCACTGTATATATAATAAAATAAAATAAAAACTTAAATATAACTGAAATTACGATGGGTAACATAATTAAACAATTTAAAGTAAAAAACAATGATTTTTTAAGAAACTTTGCTGTCCGTAGACTTTCTTGGGCCACTGTATATATAATAAAATAAAATAAAAACTTAAATAGAACTGAAATCACGATGAGTAATATAATTAAACAATTTAAAGTAAAAAACAATGATTTTTTAAGAAACTTTGTTGTCCGTAGACTCTCTTGGGCCACTGTATATATAATAAAATAAAATAAAAACTTAGATATAACTGAAATCACGATGAGTAACATAATTAAACAATTTAAAGTAAAAAACAATGATTTTTTAAGAAACTTTGCTGTCCGTAGACTTTCTTGGGCCACTGTATATATAATAAAATAAAATAAAAACTTAAATATAACTGAAATCACGATGAGTAACATAATTAAACAATTTAAAGCAAAAAACAATGATTTTTTAAGAAACTTTGCTGTCCGTAGACTTTCTTGGGCCACTGTATATATAATAAAATAAAATAAAAACTTAAATATAACTGAAATCACGATGAGTAACATAATTAAACAATTTAAAGTAAAAAACAATGATTTTTTAAGAAACTTTGGTGTCCGTAGACTTTCTTGGGCCACTGTATATATAATAAAATAAAATAAAAACTTAAATATAACTGAAATCACGATGGGTAACATAATTAAACAATTTAAAGTAAAAAACAATGATTTTTTAAGAAACTTTGCTGTCCGTAGACTTTCTTGGGCCACTGTATATATAATAAAATAAAATAAAAACTTAAATATAACTGAAATCACGATGAGTAACATAATTAAACAATTTAAAGCAAAAAACAATGATTTTTTAAGAAACTGCTGTCCGTACACTTTTTTGGACCACTGTATATATAATAAAATAAAATAAAAACTTAAATATAACTGAAATCACGATGAGTAACATATTAAACAATTTAAAGCAAAAAACAATGATTTTTTAAGAAACTTTGCTGCCCGTAGACTTTCTTGGGCCACTGTATATATAATAAAATAAAATAAAAACTGAAATATAACTGAAATCACGATGAGTAATATAATTAAACAATTTAAAGCAAAAAACAATGATTTTTTAAGAAACTGCTGTCCGTACACTTTTTTGGACCACTGTATATATAATAAAATGAAACAAAAACTTAAATATAACTGAAATCACGATGAGTAACATATTGAACAATTTAAAGCAAAAAACAATGATTTTTTAAGAATAAAATAAAACAAAAACTTAAATATAACTGAAATCACGATGAGTAACATATTAAACAATTTAAAGCAAAAAACAATGATTTTTTAAGAAACTGCTGTCCGTACACTTTTTTGGACCACTGTATATATAATAAAATAAAATAAAAACTTAAATATAACTGAAATCACGATGAGTAACATAATTAAACAATTTAAAGTAAAAAACAATGATTTTTTAAGAAACTTTGCTGTCCGTAGACTTTCTTGGGCCACTGTATATATAATAAAATAAAATAAAAACTTAAATATAACTGAAATCACGATGAGTAACATAATTAAAAAATTTAAAGTAAAAAACAATGATTTTTTAAGAAACTTTGCTGTCCGTAGACTTTCTTGGGCCACTGTATATATAATAAAATAAAATAAAAACTTAGATATAACTGAAATCACGATGAGTAACATAATTAAACAATTTAAAGTAAAAAACAATGATTTTTTAAGAAACTTTGCTGTCCGTAGACTTTCTTGGGCCACTGTACATATAATAAAATAAAATAAAAACTTAGATATAACTGAAATCACGATGAGTAACATAATTAAACAATTTAAAGTAAAAAACAATGATTTTTTAAGAAACTTTGCTGTCCGTAGACTTTCTTGGGCCACTGTATATATAATAAAATAAAATAAAAACTTAAATATAACTGAAATCACGATGAGTAGCATAATTAAACAATTTAAAGTAAAAAACAATGATTTTTTAAGAAACTTTGCTGTCCGTAGACTTTCTTGGGCCACTGTATATATAATAAAATAAAATAAAAACTTAAATATAACTGAAATCACGATGGCTAACATAATTAAACAATTTAAAGTAAAAAACAATGATTTTTTAAGAAACTTTGCTGTCCGTAGACTTTCTTGGGCCACTGTATATATAATAAAATAAAATAAAAACTTAAATATAACTGAAATCACGATGAGTAACATAATTAAACAATTTAAAGTAAAAAACCATGATTTTTTAAGAAACTTTGCTGTCCGTAGACTTTCTTGGGCCACTGTATATATAATAAAATAAAATAAAAACTTAAATATAATTGAAATCACGATGGGTAACATAGTTAAACAATTTAAAGTAAAAAACAATGATTTTTTAAGAAACTTTGCTGTCCGTAGACTTTCTTGGGCCACTGTATATATAATAAAATAAAATAAAAACTTAAATATAACTGAAATCACGATGAGTAACATAGTTAAACAATTTAAAGCAAAAAACAATGATTTTTTAAGAAACTGCTGTCCGTACACTTTTTTGGACCACTGTATATATAATAAAATAAAATAAAAACTTAAATATAACTGAAATCACGATGAGTAACATATTAAACAATTTAAAGCAAAAAACAATGATTTTTTAAGAAACTTTGCTGCCCGTAGACTTTCTTGGGCCACTGTATATATAATAAAATAAAATAAAAACTTAAATATAACTGAAATCACGATGAGTAATATAATTAAACAATTTAAAGCAAAAAACAATGATTTTTTAAGAAACTGCTGTCCGTACACTTTTTTGGACCACTGTATATATAATAAAATAAAACAAAAACTTAAATATAACTGAAATCACGATGAGTAACATATTAAACAATTTAAAGCAAAAAACAATGATTTTTTAAGAAACTGCTGTCCGTACACTTTTTTGAACCACTGTATATAGAATAAAATAAAATAAAAACTTAAATATAACTGAAATCACGATGAGTAACATAATTAAACAATTTAAAGTAAAAAACAATGATTTTTTAAGAAACTTTGCTGTCCGTAGACTTTCTTGGGCCACTGTTAATATAATAAAATAGATTAAAAACTTAAATATAACTGAAATCACGATGAGTAACATATTGAACAATTTAAAGCAAAAAACAATGATTTTTTAAGAAACTTTGCTGTCCGTAGACTTTCTTGGGCCACTGTATATATAATAAAATAAAACAAAAACTTAAATATAACTGAAATCACGATGAGTAACATAATTAAACAATTTAAAGTAAAAAACAAAGATTTTTTAAGAAACTTTTCTGTCTGTAGACTTTCTTGGGCCACTGTATATATAATAAAATGAAAACTTAAATATAACTGAAATCACGATGAGTAACATAATTAAACAATTTAAAGTAAAAAACAAGGATTTTTTAAGAAACTTTGCTGTCCGTAGACTTTCTTGGGCCACTGTATATATAATAAAATAAAATAAAAACTTAAATATAACTGAAATCACGATGAGTAACATATTAAACAATTTAAAGCAAAAAACAATGATTTTTTAAAAAACTTTGCTGTCCGTAGACTTTCTTGGGCCACTGTATGTATAATAAGATAGAATAAAAACTTAAATATAACTGAAATCACGATGAGTAACATAGTTAAACAATTTAAAGTAAAAAACAAAGATTTTTTAAGAAACTTTGCTGTCTGTAGACTTTCTTGGGCCACTGTATATATAATAAAATAAAATAAAAACTTAAATATAACTGAAATCACGATGAGTAACATAATTAAACAATTTAAAGTAAAAAACAAGAATTTTTTAAGAAACTTTGCTGTCCGTAGACTTTCTTGGGCCACTGTATATATAATAAAATAAAATAAAAACTTAAATATAACTGAAATCACGATGAGTAACATATTAAACAATTTAAAGCAAAAAACAATGATTTTTTAAGAAACTTTGCTGTCCGTAGACTTTCTTGGGCCACTGTATATGTAATTAAATAAAATAAATAGTTAAATATAACTGAAATCACCATGAATAACATAATTAAACAATTTAAAGCAAAAAACAATGATTTTTTAAGAAACTTTGCTGTCCATAGACTTTTTTGGACTACTGTATATGTAATTAAATAAAATAAATAGTTAAATATAACTGAAATCACCATGAATAACATAATTAAACAATTTAAAGCAAAAAACAATGATTTTTTAAGAAACTTTGCTGTCCGTATACTTTTTTGGAACACTGTATATATGATAAAATAAAATAAATAGTTAAATATAACTGAAATCGCCATGAAAAATATATAATAATTAAATTATTTAAAACAAAAAACAATGATTTTTTAAGAAACTTTGCTGTCCGTATACTTTTTTGGAACACTGTATATATGATAAAATAAAATAAATAGTTAAATATAACTGAAATCACCATGAGTAACATAATTAAACTATTTAAAGCCAAAAATAATTTTAGCCGCCCAGATTGCTCAAATACCTCTATGTGCGAGTTCTTTATATTTTTTCTTATGTTTTCGATATGACTCGCCTCCAGCTAAAAAATGCTGCAATTTTATTTCTGTTATTACTGTTCGTTTTTATACTCAGTTGAGCAGAGCTCACAGAGTATATTAACTTTGATTGGATAACGGTTGGTTGTACAGGTATAAAGCAATCGAGATAGATATAGACTTCCATATATCAAAATCATCAGTATCGAAAAAAAATTCGATTTAGCCATGTCCGTCCGTCCGTCTGTCCGTTAACACGATAACTTGAGTAAATTTTGAGGTATCTTGTTGAAATTTGGTATATAGGTTCCTGGGTACTCATCTCAGATCGCTATTTAAAATGAACGATATCGGACAATAACCACGCCCACTTTTTCGATATCGAAAATTTCGAAAAATCGAAAAAGTGCGATAATTCATTACCAAATATGGATTAAGCGATGAAACTTGGTAGGTGAGTTGAACTTGTGACGCAGAATAGAAAAATGGTAAAATTTTGGACAATGGGCGTGGCACCGCCCACTTTTAAAAGAAGGTAATTTAGAAGTTTTGCAAGCTGTTATTTGGCAGTCGTTGAAGATATCATGATGAAATTTGGCAGGAACGTTACTCTTATTACTATATGTCTGCTTACTAAAAATTAGCAAAATCGGAGGACGACCACGCCCACTTTTTAAAAAAAATTTTTTTTAGATTCAAATTTTAAAAGAAAAGTTAATTCAAATTTTAAAAGAAAAGTAATCTTTACAGTATATAAGCAAATTATGCCAACATTCAACTCCAGTAATGATATGGTGCAACAAAATACAAAAACAAAAGAAAATTTCAAAATGGGCGTGGCTCCGCCCTTTTTCATTTAATTTGTCTAGGATACTTTTAATGCCATAAGTCGAACAAAAATTACCAAACCTTGTGAAATTTGGTAGAGGCTTAGATTCTAGGACGGTAATTGTTTTCTGTGAAAAAGGGCGAAATCGGTTGAAGCCGCGCCCAGTTTTTATACACAGTCGACCTCTGTCCTTCCGCTCGGCCTTTATTACGATAACTTGAGCAAAAATCGATATATCTTTACTAAACTCAGTTCACGTACTTATCTGAACTCACTTCGTATTGGTGTAAAAAATGGCCGAAATCCGACTATGACCACGCCCAATTTTTCGATATCGAAAATTAAGAAAAATGAAAAAAATGCCATAATTATATACCAAATACGAAAAAAGGGATGAAACATGGTAATTGTATTGGTCTGTTGACGCAAAATATAACTTTAGAAAAAAACTTGGTAAAATGGGTGTCACACCTACCATATTAAGTAGAAGAAAATGAAAAAGATTTGCAGGGCGAAATCAAAAGCCCTTGGAATCTTGGAAGGAATACTGTTCGTGGTATTACATATATAAATAAATTAGCCGTACCCGACAGATGAAGTTCTGGATCACCCTGGTCCACATTTTGGTCGATATCTCGAAAACTCCTTCACATATACAACTAAGGGCCACTCCCTTTTAAAACCCTTATTAGTACCTTTAATTTGATACCCATATCGTACAAACACATTCTAGAGTCACCCCTGGTCCACGTTTATGGCGATATCTCGAAAAGGCGTCCACATATAGAACTAAGGCCCACTTCTTTTTAAAATACTCATTAACACCTTTCATTTGATACCCATATCGTACAAAAAAATTCTAGAGTCACCCCTGGCCCACCTTTATGGCGATATCTCGAAAAGGCATCCACCTATGGAACTAAGGCCCACGCCCTTTTAAAATACTCATTAACACCTTTCATTTGATACCCATATCGTACAAACGAATTCTAGAGTCACCCCTGGTCCACCTTTATGGCGATATCTCGAAAAGGCGTCCACATATAGAACTAAGGCCCACTCCATTTTAAAATACTCATTAACACCTTTCATTTGATACCCATATCGTACAAACGAATTCTAGAGTCACCCCTGGTCCACCTTTATGGCGATATCTCGAAAAGGCGTCCACATATAGAACTAAGGCCCACTCCTTTTTAAAATACTCATTAACACCTTTCATTTGATACCCATATCGTACAAAAAAATTCTAGAGTCACCCCTGGCACACCTTTATGGCGATATCTCGAAAAGGCATCCACCTATGGAACTAAGGCCCACGCCCTTTTAAAATACTCATTAACACCTTTTATTTGATACCCATATTGTACAAACGCATTCTAGAGTCACCCCTGGTCCACGTTTATGGCGATATCCCGAAAAGGTGTCCACCCATAGAACTAAGGCCCACTCCCTTTTAACACACTTATTAACACCTTTCGTTTGATACCCATATTGTACAAACGCATTCTAGAGTCAACCCTGGTCCACTTTTATAACAATATTCCGAAAAGGCGTCCACCTATAGAACTAAGGCCCACTCCTTTTTAAAATACTCATTAACACCTTTCATTTGATACCCATATAGTACAAACAAATTCTAGAGTCACCCCTGGTCCACCTTTATGGCGATATCTCGAAAAGGCGTCCACATATAGAACTAAGGCCCACGCCCTCTTAAAATACTCATTGACACCTTTCATTTGATACCCATATAGTACAAACGCATTCTAGAGTCACCCCTGGTCCCCTTTATGGCAATATCACGAAACGGCGTCCACCTATGGAAATAAGGATCACTCCCTTTTAAAATACTCATTAACACCTTTCATTTGATACCCATATCGTACAACAAATTCTAAAGTCAACCCTTATCCACCTTTATGTCGATATCCCTAAATGGCGTCCACCTATAGAACTATGGCCCACTCCCTCTTAAAATACTCTTTAATACCTTTCATTTGATACACATGTCATACAAACACATTCCAGGGTTACCCTCGGTTCATTTTCCTACATGGTTATTTTCCCTTATGTTGTCACCATAGCTCTCAACTGAGTATGTAATGTTCGGTTACACCCGAACTTAACCTTCCTTACTTGTTTATTTTATTTATGAAATTAAATATGTTAGGGTGTGTTCCAAACGCACTTAGAATGACGTTGTGCCACCCTTCGATAGAATTATTTGTTCGGGCTTCACTCAATTTGGTGCTATTATACATAGTACATCCATAAATAGATTGGATATAACGCCTTTTTCGATGTTGCTGTGTTCCATGAACTTACCAGATGGCTGAAAAAAAAAATCAGAAGTTAAATTTCTTAAGTCAAACTTCAAAAAGTAATCAGAGAGCAAAAATTTTGCGCAAAATTTAATGTTTTTTGCTCTCTGATTACTTTCTGAATTTTGACTTCTGATATTTGACTTCTGAAATTTGACTTATGAAGTTTGGCTTTCTGAAAAAAAGAGTTCTGACTAATGTTTTCTGAAAAAAACGTGTTTTTCAATTTTTGTTTTCTGAATCCTCCTCGCGCCACCGCGGTAATGGCAAAAATACAACAAAAATTTTGTTTAATGCGAATCCAGCGAGATGTCGAAAATCGCTTTGGTAAACCCTCGACAGTCGTGTGATCAGCATTGATTATCCTTATGCCAGTACAAATTATTTACCTCTAGATCATTTATTTCATGCGTTAGTCTTTTCCGCAGACCTTTTGCTTTTCGTTCAGCTAATTCAGCGTCTGTCTCTTGCAACATATCGTCTCGATTGGGTTGTGTTTTCCGTTTACTAAAATATTCCAGCGCAAAGCGCACGGTAAGATCGAGTAGTGCAGAGAATGTATTGATATGAAGCCCCACAAAAGCCATTGTTGGCTGATTAATATTGATGCAGTGTTTGTAAAGTGGGTATACTACATTTTCATCTATGAAAACACCACAGTCGGTGCTTAAAAAAAGGGGCTGTATAATTAAAACCCGTGCAATAAATTACGACGCTGAAATTTTGGGTGGTGCCATCGCTAAAGCAAGCGCCATTTGCTGTAAAATATTTGATGGCTGGTTTGAGTACGACATTCGGCTTGAAATTACTGGGTGGTGGCGGCGTCACGTGATAGCTGATGCAAATATGTGTGGCATATTTGAATATTTGGTGACCTAAATCCATGCCACTGTAACCAGAGCCGATAATAAGAACCGTTTCATCTATTAAAGAAATAAATAGTTAAGAATTCATAGACTTAATAATAACTGTATGGTATATATGGATGACAATTTTCTAGACTTTTTTGCCCTCGAGATATTCGGGATCTGAAAGTTCAATCCCGGAATCCCGGGCCGTCCCGAAATTTAGCCAGTATATATTTGTTTATGGTTTTTGACAAAAAAAGACGCGTTTCACAAACTCAGTAATTCCAATATACAATTTTTCAAAAACTCTAGTCAAATATTGAACTTCTAGCTGTTAAAATGAGGAAGAAATGACGTAAAACCTCGAACAAATCGTTGTATAGGATACATATTATATATAAGACCGATCTTGACAACTATTTCAGACAAGAATCTATTCCTTGAGTATATGTAAGCATCCGGTGAAATTTCAAGCTCTAGCCCATACAGTGTGAAAGAAATGGCAAAACCCCTCTTATCCGCCGTGATATAGCGGAGTTTATCCCAATCTTAGACACGAATATCTCGAAAAATTTAATCAATTTGGAAAATCTGACTTTAGAATAAGGTTATGTATGTGCGATGAAAATCATTGTTTAATGCTTGTTTCGCTCTTAAAATGGGAATATTTATGGAACAAGTTTTAAAGTATTAAGATGGATATTAAAATGCTATTTTCAACAATCCCGGTATTAAAGTCCGATAATTGCGACGTTTTTAAAAAAGACCAGGGGCCGAATCGTTACATACGATCCGTAATCGAATGCCGTTCTTTAAATCACTTTAGCTCCGAAAGGTGTATTGGATTAACGAAAAATGTGAACTAGGGACAACGCGTTCCCACTAAATCAATAATATATTATTATTTTTTTAAATAGTTGGATAGCCTTGTTTTTACCGCTTGTGTGAAAACCGTTTTCGATCCGTGATCGTATGTTACGATTCCATAGCAGGATCCCGTGATCGTCATCATAATGGTATCACACTGTCAGAGACCTTCGTTCTAGGAATGTTTTTTATAAAGTTGTTTTTCCATAATCTCATAGAGATGAAGATACTGTAGGCTCGAAGACCGAAAAAAATTAAGACTGCCACCTTTGTACCCATAAAAGCGAATTTCTTAAACTGAAGTTCAGAGGGGCAAAAGATAATATAGTAATTGTGCTAGAACTTTTCACTCAGGAAAAATATGATTGATCTACCTACCACTTTACTGATAGAATTTCCAACAATAGCCGTGTTTTTCTTTATATCTAAAGACGTTTACGCTTAAACTTTATATGGACTGCTAAGCGTTAAACTTTAAATACACCTCTGAAATTGCTGCGCTTAAAATTTGTTCTACTAAATTTCAATACGCATTGTACTCAAATGTAACTGAAATATGTGTCTATGTTTCACCTCTACATTAATTCTATGTATTCTATGCGTGTCCACTATTCATCGCAACTGATTCAGCTATGTATATGTTCTACACCACCAGAGGTTTGTGTCTCCGATTTTAGGTACACCCTGTTCTGTAGTTAATTATTTAACCACTGACGCTAGATGCACCTGCTAAGCACTATCTAAGCGAGGATAAGCGTTTTTTTACGCGCAAACGTAAACGTATACGCGTGTAAAAAAACACGGCTATTGTTAACATACCCTTGAAATCTCGGGCTCTCCGATACATATGGCTGTGCATGCGCCGGCCCTGATATTTTTCCCAATCCTTTATGTGCGCATAATTTGGGGTCACACCTCGCCCATTACAAACAAATATGAAATCAAATTCCTTAACATGAAATTGATTGCTTCCCTTGTCAAGTACATAAACCTGAAAGTTTTAAAAAATTGTCGATGTTAAAAATTTTATACGAAAATCTCAATAACGTAGCACTTTAAGTACCTCCCATAGTCCGTTATATGGTCTAATGCGTATTACTTCATGTTCCAGTTTGATATGTGGTGCCAACTTAAAGTGCTTTGCATATGCTTGATGATATTCCAATACCTCAGCTGCGCTGATAAAAGACTCCTTTATATTTTTGGGGTAATCAAAGTCACAGTAAGCCATTATTTCTTTGGGTCCATTGGTACTACAAGAGGAATTGTATTTTTTTTACATTTTGATTTCACAAAGCACTTTTTAAGCACAACTTTAAATATTTGACACACCGTAATTCTTCATAGATGCTGCTATGGACGTCGGTTTCACATTTGGCACCCGCTGTCTCTGTGAACACCCATTGTCCGCCAATAGACTGAATCTTTTCATAGCAAATAACGTCGAAACCTTGGGCTAATGAGTATTTAACAGCCGTTAGACCACCGGGGCCTGCACCCACCACGCAAATACGTTTTGCGCTACTTGAAGTAATCATTTTAAATATTTTTTTAATTAGTTTTTTCTTTAGCTCAGTAACTTGTTATTATCTTCACCAACTCAAAAGCGTGCGATTATAAAGCATGTCCAATATATGTTTATTTATATGTAGCTAGAAATAAAGAGCGGATGCAGTGATATACTGTTACGCATATGCCAGAGATTTTCGGTTTGAATCTCACAAAAATTGGGAATATTTTTCGCCACAGTGGTTTCTTCCCTTAAACAATGTAACTTTCTGAAAACAATGAAATCTGAAAACTTTCTTCATTGTTAAAAAAAAACGTGTACCAAATTGAAAGAAAAATTTCTATGGCGAAAATTCATGGGAACCATTGAATGATCATAGAATATTGTGACGAATATTAGCATAACTAAGCTGATACTAGCATCACTAAGCAACGGAGAGATACTCATAAACACATGTAATCATCAGCCGAAGTAGTACTCATATATTAGAGGTTTACGCCGATCACTTTATCGGCGGCGGCGGCGTTGGCGGCGCGCCGGCGTACGCCGGTGTTATTACTTTAAAAAGCTTGATTTTTCTATTTAAAAAAATAATATTTAGGAAAGGTTTTGTTTGTATGTATTTAAGGAAATCAACGTGTTGGCCATTTCGAAAGATCAAATGTTCAGGCGCAGCTCCTTGCGGAGGGATTGTCCCTCGTTCACTTACTCCAGAGAGGCTTCGAACCTAACCCCGGTCTTTGGAATTGGTACTGCTGCGTCTTCAGAAAAGAAATAGATATACATAAAATATGCACACTTTTGTCTGTATATCTCGTGCAAAGCGTATTTTCACCTAGTGTTAACTCCTAATAATCGTCGCGAACACAATTTCTCTAAATCATTTGTGGCTCCTTGGCGGTCACGCACAAAGGCGACTTACGGTTGCTATTAATGGTCTATTAATACTCATGACTCTCGTGGCACAGGGCGCATCCAGTTTTTTCGGCTGTTTTTAAGAGCTACAATTCCCGATGTGCGAACAATAGCAATCCCGAACACCAGTCGCTACCACGCCTCCTGACCCTCACACCATATGCCAGCACAGAAGCTATAGGACTGCGACTTCGAACTCATACCTTCGTCGACGTCACTTTCCTAGAAGCTCTAGGTGTAGCTCCGAAGACTTTCCAACGGATGCTTTTGTCGCGCTATGCTGCCGAGCTACACCAGAGAAACACCTTGAAACGTTAGGGAGTGACTATTCGGCCAAGGATGCCGCCCTCGAAATCATAAGCAGTCTAAGTGGATGTCATTGCGTAATGGGTGAAAATCGTATAATCCTCGTCGCATCTACATAATTAAAATTTTACAAGGACCCTGCATAAAATTTTTAAAATTTAGACCAAAATTTGCAGGCGTTTGTACTCACAACATTGATTTCAATAGTATTCATTAAATCAAAACGATACATGTTCGCCTTGGGTAATTTTATTTCAATTGATTGTTCCTTATTAATTTTTTGAAAAAAATATCTAGATTTATAATATAACTCTTCTTTTAGTGTTTTGTTTAAATAAGTCCGTGTTAAGCTAGCATTGAAAGTGTTTGTTTTTTTAAATAACTTTTGAAAATTTAGAAAGAGTTAAATTTCGTAATTAATTTCTTATAACTGGCAGCGATGCGCATCCGTTGATACACTTTCGACCATATCCGACCAATTTTCGACATGAACAATAAATGGTCTAAATCGTCTTAAATTAGTAGAAAATATAGTACCGCGCCGGACGCCGCCGCCGCCGCGCCGATATTTTTGACATTCGGCGGCGGCGTGAGAAAAACGACCTAAATCGGCGGCGTATATCTCTATCACATATACACACGCATATGGCTACAAACTACAAATATACATGTATATGCCTGGTAACCAAGCATGAAGTTCGCGAAATTACTAGACCTTAGGAGAAATGGGTTAACGCGGAAACCGAGAGTATAAAAGCAGCGCAAGCTGAGGCATGACTAATCAGTTTGATTTAGGCACGCAATTTGTTGTGAAGTATAAGTGCTATTGGGAAGTACTCTCAAAGTAGTCTAATAAAGACCTTTTTGCATTACTGAATATTGGAGTTGTTTATTCGACAATTTTTCTAGATTTCAAATAAGCGGAATTTCCCAAAATTCGTTACAATATTTTATACCGCGTAGTTTGGACCCAAGAAAGTGAGTACAGATTTCAAAAGCAAAATATCGGAATGGATTTGGACCCATTGGATTGCGGGTATTTGAAGTGAATATATTATTATTATTATTATTACTATTATTATTATTATTATTATTAGGCCTCAAGTACTGCAACCGTAATTTAGATTTATTATGGTTCACCTTTCAGCCTTTTACAGTATGTAAAGGCTTTTAATGTACCTCTTCAGATTTTTTTACTCCATATCACGAAGGGTTTAACAGTCACGCCACATAGATGGGAGAGTCTCTTGATTTGCCATGTGAACAGGAGTTTCATTCCCCAGCTCATAAAAGCGACAGATTTGTGTATGGTGTAGATAAAAATTACTCATTGTTTTCCGTATAGGTTCCTTTGCGCTGAGCATTCATCACAATATTGTCTAAACTACTTTGTTTCCCAGTTGTTTATGGTTTCCGTAGTGTGTGCCTTTGTGAGTCCACAATTGGGCTCTGGACCAAAGAATGCTGCTAAGTCACCCTGCTTAGCTAGATAGTCTGCCTGTTCATGACCTTTATATCCCTGATGTCCAGGAACCCACAAAACCTTGTTTTAGCTCCCAGATCAGTTAGGACTGTTATACATTCATCCAACAGCTTAGAAATAGCTGCGTAAGAGTGCAAGGCATTCAAGGCTGACCGGCTCTTTGATATAATTGGGATACTGCTCGAGGATAAGCCTCTTCGTAAAAATTCTCTACCGCAAATTTCTATTGCATGGTTTTCAGCTTGAAAAATAGTGGGGTAGCATCCCATTAGTAACGATTTCTTGAAGTTCGGCTCATAGATGCCAGCTCTCATTTTTCCGTCATCAAATATTGATCCATCCCTAAACCAGACCTCTAAGCGGTCAGTATTTGGATTTCCTGTTTCCTGAAGAGTTCTGTCCACAATTGACACCTCAAAATTCAGTGAGATTCTGAGCGTGGGAGCAGCACAAACTCTCCGATGCAGTTTGCTTAATTTTGTTATTGTTATGTCCACCAAACTAAGGAAGCATAAGTGATTATTGGCTTCGCAACAGTATTAAAAGTCTAGTATACCATTTTGGGAAAAAGCCCTCATCTTTCGCCATAGCATCCAGTGCGAAGAATGAATACATAGTTTTGTCCTATGGTGTAGTCAACGGGATGAGAACACCTGAATATTCATTTCATCATGGTTTCGCTCCTGGTTCTATATTATTTTTGTTATGTTGCTTGTGTTTTGGTTTTAATTGAAATGTTTTGCTTCCATCACCTTTTATAGCGCAGGCCCCGAGTTCGATTTCTTGGTCGCTTTCTGCCATTAAAACTAGCTCAGCAAAAGTTCACCAGTCCAAGTAGATGCCATTCGGAATTCACATATGTATAACCTGTAGATCACCTCAATTTTTAGGAAAAACGAAACTTTTTATTCCGCAAGTCAGAGAAGAAGATTGGCCTCAAATTCAACTGAGTGAGTTTCGTGTACAAATTATTTTTATTTTCTATTATTGTTCTTTGCTGTTGGAATATTTATTATCAGAGATTAATATTTTTGCGTTGTATTTTTCGAGTATTTACTTGAGTACGAGATAAACAAAAGGTAATGTGCGATAAGTAATATAATCGGTATAATAAATACACTGCTGTAGATTTTTCATCTTTTTTTCCGAAACACTAGCTAAAGATCATTTCTAGATTAATTATATGTATAACAAGTAAGGAAGGCTAAGTTCGGGTATAACCGAACATTACATACTCAGGTGAGAGCTATGGAGACAAAATAAGGGATAATCTTACTTACTTACTTAATTGGCGCTTAACCGTCTAAACGGTTATGGCCGTCCAACAAGGCGCGCCAGCCGCTCCTTCGCTCCGCCAACCGGCGCCAATTGGTCACACCAAGGGAGTTTAAATCGTTTTCCACCTGGTCCTTCCAATGGAGTGGGGGCCGCCCTCTACCTCTGCTTCCATAGGCGGGTTCCGATAGAAACACTTTCTTGGCCGGAGCATCATCTTTCATTCGCATAACATGGCCTAGCCAGCGCAGCCGCTGCGTTTTAATTCGCTGGACTATGTTGATGTCTGCGTATAGCTCGTACAGCTCATCATTAAATCTTCTTCCGTACTCGCCATCGCCAACGCGTAGAGGTCCATAAATCTTTCGAAGAACTTTTCTCTCGAACACTCCCAAAGCCGCTTCATCTGCTGTTATCATGGTCCATGCTTCTGCCCCATATAGCAGGACGTATACGATAAGTGACTTGTAGAGTATGATTTTCGTTCGCCGAGGGAGGACTTTACTTTTCAATTGCCTACCTAGTCCAAAGTAGCATTTATTGGCAAGATTGATTCTTTGCTGGATTTTTAGTGCTGATGTTGTTGCTAGTGTTGATGCTGGTTCCCAAATAAACGAAGTCTTTTACTATTTCGAAATTATGGCTGCCAAATATAGCGTGGTTGCCAAGGCGCGTATGCGCTGACTCTTTGCTGGATGACAGCAGGTACTCTTTTTTGTCCTCATTCACCATCAAACCCAGAAGCGGTAAATCTTTTTCCAGTTTGGAGTAAGCAGAACAAACAGCGCGGATGTTTAGGCCGATGATATCAATGTCATCAGCATATGCCAGTAATTGCACGCTTTTATAGTATATTGTTCCAGTGCGGTTAAGTTCTGCAGCTAGTATAATTTTCTCCAGCATCAAATTAAAGAAATCGCACCATAGGGGGTCACCCTGTCTTAAACCTCGTTTAGTTTCGAACGGCTCGGAGAGGTCCTTCCCAATTCTGACTGAGCTGATGGTGTTGCTCAACGTCATTTTGCACAGCCGTATAAGTTTTGCGGGGAAGCCAAATTCAGACATAGCGGCATATAGGCACCTCCTTTTCGTGCTGTCGAAGGCGGCTTTAAAGTCGACGAAGAGGTGATGTGTGTCGATTCTCTTTTCACGGGTTTTTTTCCAAGGTTTGGCGCATTGTGAAAATCTGGTCGATAGTAGATTTACCAGGTCTGAAGCCGCACTGATAAGGTCCAATCAGCCGGTTCACGGTGGGCTTCAATCTTTCGCACAATACACTTGAAAGGACCTTATATGCGATATTGAGAAGGCTGATTCCACGATAGTTGGAGCATTTTGCAGTATCCCCCTTCTTGTGGACTGGGCAAAGAACACTTAGATTCCAACCGTCGGGCATGCACTCTTCCGCCTATAATTTGCTAAGAAGCTGCTGCATGCGCCTTACCAACTCCTCGCCGCCGTACTTGAATAGCTCCGCAGGCAATCCATCAGCGCCCACGGCCTTGTTGTTTTCAATCTGGTTATTGCTATTCTAACTTCGTCATAATCATAAGGGAAAATCACCATGTAGGAAAATGAACATAGGGTAACCCTGGAATGTGTTTGTATGACATGTGTATCAAATGGAAGGTATTAAAGAGTATTTAAAAAGGGAGTGGGCCATAGTTCTAAAGGTGGACGCCATTTGGGGATATCGCCATAAAGGTGGACCAGGGCTGACTCTAGAATTTTTGGTACGATATGAGTATCAAATGAAAGGTGTTAATGAGTATTTTAAAAGGGTGTTGGCCTTAGTTCTATAGGTGGACGCTTTTCGAGATATCCCCATAAAGGTGGACCAGGGGTGACTCTAGAATTTGTTTGTACGATATGGGTATCAAACGAAAGGAATTAATGAGTATTTTAAAAGGGAGTGGACCTTAGTTCTATGGGTGGACGCCTTTTCGAGACATCGCCATAAAGGTGGAACACGGGTGACTCTAGAATTTGTTGGTACGATATGGGTATCAAATGAAAGGTGATAATGAGTATTTTAAAAGGAAGTGGGCCTTAGTTCTATAAGTGGGCGTCTTTTCGAGATATCGTTATAAAGGTGGACCAGGGTTGACTCTAGAATGCGTTTGTACAATATGGATATCAAGAGAAAGGTGATAATGAGTATTTTAAAAGGGAGTGGGCCTTAGTTCTATAGGTGGACCAGGGGTGACTCTAGAATGTGGGTATCAAATTAAAGGAATAAAGGCTTTTAAAAGGTAGTGGTGGTAGTTGTATATGTTAACGCGTTTTCGAGATATCGGCCAAAATGTGGACCAGGGTGACCCAGAACATCATCTGTCGGGTACCGCTAATTTATTTATATATGTAATACCACGAATAGTATTCCTGCCAAGATTCCAAGGGCTTTTGATTTCGCCCTGCAGAAATTTTTCATTTTCTTCTACTTAATGTGGTAGGTGTCACACCCATTTTCAAAGTGTTTCCAAAGTTATATTTTTTCGTATTTGGTATAGAATTATGTAATTTTTTTCATTTTTCGTAATCTTCGATAACGAAAAAGTGGGCGTGGTCATAGTCGGATTTCGGCCATTTTTTATACCAATACAAGGCGAGTTCAGATAAGTACGTAAACTGAGTTTAGTAACGGCCGAGCGGAAGGACAGACGGTCGACTGTGTATAAAAACTGGGCGTGGCTTCAACCGATTTCGCCCTTTTTCACAGAAAACTGTTATCGTCCTAGAATCTAAGCCCCTACCAAATTTCACAAGGATTGGTAAATTTTTGTTCGACTTATAGCATTAAAAGTATCCTAGACAAATTAAATGAAAAAGGGCGGAGCCACGCCCATTTTGAAATTTTCTTTAATTTTTGTATTTTGTTGCACCATATCATTACTAGAGTTGAATGTTGACATAATTTACTTATATACTGTAAAGATATTAAATTTTTTGTTAAAATTTGACTAAAAAAATTTTTTTTTACTCCGTTTTTGCTAATTTTTATTAAGCATTCATATAGTAATAGTAGTAACGTTCCTGTCAAATTTCATTATGATATCTTCAACGAATGCCAAATTAGAGCTTGCAAAACTTTTAAATTACCTTCTTTTAAAAGTGGGCGGTGCCACGCCCGTTGTCCAAATTTTTACTAATTTTCTATCCTGCGTCATAAGTTCAACTCACCTACCAAGTTTCATCGCTTTATCCGTCTTTGGTAATGAATTATCGCACTTTTTGGGTTTTTTGAAATTTTCGATATCGAAAAAGTGGCCGTGGTTATAGTCCGATATTGTTCATTTTAAATAGCGATCTGAGATGAGTACCCAGAAATCAAGATACCTCAAAATTTACTGAAATTATCGTGTTAACGGGCGGACGGACGGACGGACATGGCTCAATCAAATTTTTTTTCGATACTGATGATTTTGATATATGGAAGTCTATATCTATCTCGATTCCTTTATACCTGTACAACCAACCGTTATCCAATCAAAGTTAATATACTCTGCGAGCTCTGCTCAACTGAGTATAAAAAAAAGTTAGATGGCTATCGCTCATTTTCTAATATGAAATCTCAGTACTGTGAGAAATACTGCGATATTTCATAGTTATTCGAGAACACCCTATAGGACCGATCTGCAGAGTCCCGACACATAATATCGACCGACCCTTTTCAGAACACCCGTCAAGATAATATCAAGACAACACAATATTCCGTCAAAGAATTCTTAATTATAAAAAAAAAAAAACAAAAAAAAAAAAAAAAAAAATAGCTTTCTCAGAACACGCACAATGGGAGTGATTTTAGTATACGAATATTGTTATCATCAAGAAAGTTTCCAAGCGAATCAAGGGTTTTCCTTACTTTAGAAAAATTTTATTGGTCTCAAAAAAAATTTCCAAGAGTGGAAAATGATATCTATTTTGGAAAAATAACTTTCTTGTGTGTAAATATCAGATAAGGCACGAGCGAGAGCAATTTTTTAAAATAATAGGCTTGATTGAAAACAGGACTGCGGTTACAAAGCGACATCTGTCAAGTTATTTTTACACATGCCATTATTAGGGTCGTTCTTTTCGGCATGACAGTCAATCATGAATGCCGCTGTCGCCAAAATAAACCTAATTCTATTTCAAAATACCTACCTATTTTTATACCCGGCTGTACTTGTACACAGGGTATTATAACTTTGATTGGATAACGGTTGGTTGTACAGGTATAAAGTAATCGAGATAGATATAGACTTCCATATATCAAAATCATCAGTATCGACAAAAAAATTTGATTGAGCCATGTCCGTCCGTCCGTTCATCTGTCCGTTAACGCGATAACTTGAGTAAACATTGAGATATCTTCACCAAATTTGGTACACGAGCTTATCTGGACCCAGAATAGATTGGTATTGCAAATGAGCGAAATCGGATGATAACCACGCCCACTTTTTATATATATAGCATTTTAGAAAACACAAAAAACCTGATTATTTAGTAAATAATACACCTAGAATGTGGAAATTTGACGTGTGGGCTGATATTGAGACTCTTGATAAAAATTTTAACACATTTTCTAAAATGGGTGTGGTACCGCCCACTTGTGATAAAATCAATTTTACAAATATTATTAATCATAAATCCAAAATCGCCAAACCTATCGTAACAAAATTCGGCAGAGAGGTTGCCTTTACTATAAGGAATGCTTTGAGGAAAAATTAACGAAATCGGTTAAGGACCACGCCGACTCTTATATAAAAGGTTTTTAAAAGGGTCGTGGACGAATAAAATAAGTTATATCTTTGCAAAAAAGAGCTTTATATTAATGGTATTTCATTTCCCAAGTGGATTTATAACAATAAATAGGGAAAACTACAAATTTAAAAAAAATGGGCGTGGCACCGCCCCTTTTATGACTAAGCAATTTTCTATGTTTCGGGAGCCATAACTCGAAGAAAAATTAGTTCAGAGTAGAACCATATGTATATGTATTATTGCGCATCCTCGTAACACTATTAAGCACACAAAACAAACAACAACAGCATTTGAAGTGTACAGCTGGATATGTAATGTTCGGTTTCATCCGAACTTAGACTTCCTTACTTGTTTTATCTTATATTTCGCTCAGGTATGTACATCTGTTCACTATATATTTCATATTTTATACAGCCGATTATTTGGATATTACGAATGGGGTAAGATGGGATAAGATTATTGTTCAGCCCCATTCATGAAAGATATGAAGTCCTCCCGTCCTCCCGTCCTTACTTGTTTTTAAACGGTTTTATTTAGCTTGGCCGGCCGTTGTGAACGAATTTTGTAATTAAAATTTAAGTAAGCGAAAAGCTTGAAACTTGGAATATAGTTCAAAACCCGATGGCAATGCAATAATAAGAAAAAAACTCCGATAGGTGGCGCATGGATCGAAATATATTCCAAAAAATCTGATTGTGGTCCGATTTGGCTCATATTTGGTACAAATATTACATACAGTCCGGTAGAAGTGACATCAAAATAATTTGGAGTTCGAGGAGGGACAAGCATACGTGGTGCAGAGTCGAGTAAAGTCTTTGGAATTTTGGAATATTGAGGACTTAGATTGTAAAAAATTGTCAGGGAAGAGTCCTTGTAAAAATGAGTCACTAAATGAACTAAATATAATGAGAGATAATAAAAAATTAAAAAAAAATAAAAAATTTAAGGCGTGATAACCTCCGCAGAGATCTAAGGCCGAGCTTCTCTTCCAACTTGCGTCGTGTTTCTCTTGATTTTCCCTACAAATTGGCCGGACGGGACCTACATGTTTTATGCCGACTCCGAACGGCATCTGCAAGGCAGATAAGTTTTCACTGAGAGCTTTTCATGGCAGAAATACACTCGGAGCGCTTGCCAAACACTGCCGAGGGGCGACCCCGCTTAGAAAATTTTTCTTCTAATTGAAAAACCTTATTTCTAAAATTTTTTATACTCAGCTGAGCAGAGCTCACAGAGTATATTAACTTTGTTCGCATAACGGTAATCCGTAACGGCATAAACTAATCGAGATAGATATAGAATTCTATATATCAAAATGATCTGGGTAAAAAAAAGAAATTCATTTAGCGATGTCCGTCCGTCCGTCTGTAAACACGATAACTTGAGTAAATCTTGAGGGATCTTGATGAAATTTGGTATGTAGGCTCGTCTCAGACCGCTGCTTAAAATGAACGAAATCGGACTACAACACGCCCATTTTTTCGATATCGAAACTTTCGAAAAACCGAAAAAGTGCGATAATTCATTACCAAAGACGGATAAAGCGATGAAACTTGGTAGGTGGGTTGACCTTATGACGCAGAATAGAAAATTAGTAAAATTTTGGACAATGGGCGTGGCACCGCCCACTTTTAAAAGAAGGTAATTTAAAAGTTTTGCAAGCTGTAATTTGGCAGTCGTTGAAGATATCATGATGAAATTTGGCAGGCACGTTACTCCTATTACTATATGTGTGCTAAATAAAAATTAGCGAAATTGGATGACGAACACGCCCACTTTAAAAAAAAAATTTTTTTAAAGTCAAATTTTAACAAAAAATTTAATATCTTTACAGTATAAAAGTAAATTATGTCAACATTCGACTCCAGTAATGATATGGTGCAACAAAATACAAAGATGAAAGGAAATTCCAAAATGGACGTAACTCCGCCCTTTTTCTTTTAATTCGTCTAGAATACTTTTAATGCCATAAGTTGAACAAAAATTTACCAATCATTGTGAAATTTGGTAGGGACATAGAGTCGATATGACGATAACTGTTTGTTGTGAAAATGGGCGAAATCGGTTGAAGCCACGCCCAGTTTTTATACACAGTCGACCGTCTGTCCTTCCGCTCGGCCGTTAACACGATAACTTGCGCAAAAAACGATATATCTTAACTAAAATTAGTTCACGTACTTATCTGAAGTCACTTTATCTTGGTATAAAATATGGCCGTAATCCGACTATGACCACGCCCACTTTTCCGATATGGAAAATTACGAAAAATGAAAAAAATGCCATAATTCTGTACCAAATATGAAAAAAGAGATGAAACATTGTAATTGGATTGGTTTTTTGATGCAAAATATAACTTTAGAAAAAACTTTGTAAAATGGGTGTGACACCTACCATACCATATTAAGTAGATGAAAATGAAAAAGTTCTGCAGGGCGAAATCAAAAGCCTTTGGAATCTTGGCAGGAATACTGTTCGTGGTATGACATATATAAATAAATTAGCGGTACCCGACAGAAGATGTTCTGGGTCACTCTGATCCCCTTCACATATACAACAAAGGGCTACTCCCTTTTAAAACCCTCATTAATACTTTTAATTTGATACCCATTCTAGAGTCACCCCTGGTCCACCTTTATGGCGATATCTCGAAAAGGCGTCCACCTATAGAACTAAGGCCCACTACGTTTTAAACAATCATTAACACCTTTCATTTGATACCCATGTCATACAAACACATTCCAGGGTTACCCTAGGTTCATTTTGCTAAATGGTGATTTTCTCTTATTTTGTCTCCAAAGCTCTCAGCTGAGTATGTAATGTTCGGTTACACCCGAACTTAGCTTTCCTTACTTGTTTGATGTTGCTTTGCCCGGGGTGTGAGCCCAGGGCATACGGTGTGGTAGGCGGAGCACGCTACCATCACACCAAGGAGCCGGCTTTTATAGGCAATTAAATAAATACTAAAAACTTGAAAATAAAATAATAAAAAAAATTTGTTTAAGTTAAACGGCTTTATTGAAAATAATACTTACATTAAGTAATAATAATACTAAAAGCTAGAAATTAATTAGGTAGGTCCTAGGTACTAGTCATCACACTCCTCATCAATCTAGGGTGTTGATCAGACAATTAAATAAAAGCGTTGGGCGCGTGAAATTTCTAAAAATGTGAGGCGTAGCATAACCTGATTAAGGTTCAGTTGGTTTTACTTTTGACTATAAATATAAATTTGACGCGTCCAATGCTTTTATTTAACTGTCTGATCAACGCCATAGATTGATGGGGAGTGTCATGACTAGTACCTAGGACCTACCTAATTTTATTTAGTTATTAAAATAATAGACATGTGTATGTTGTTTTTATATCTCCAGATATTTTTTTATTTAAATAGACTATGTATATTAGACTGGGTCGATTTATTAACCGATATCGCGCCATCGATTTTTTGATAGGATTTGGGCTCAGGAAAAAAAAGTTCCACTAAGCATACCCAAAAAACAATTTTCGAGCCTGCGAAATTTCATATTTTTGTCTTTTTCGACTTTGCTTTTTTAGGTTTTTTTCATGACCTACCAAAAAAATTTTCTTTTGATTGTATAATTTTCATGTATACCCTGTCCGACCCAATAATGTCCGCTAAAACGTTGGCGATATACATATGAAAATATTTTAGTAGGCCATGAAAAAAACCTTAAAAATCAAAGTAAAAAAAAAGTAAAAAAAAAAAAATTTTATTTCGCAGGTTCCAAAATTATTTTTTTTGGTATGGGTAGTGGAACTTTGTTTCCTGAGCCCAAATCCTAACGAAAAATCGATGGCGCGTTATCGGTTAAATTTCGTCCATACAAATCGATTCACCCTAATGTATATACAAATCCATTTTATTTTCACCCAAATTAAACTTCACCTAATTTAAATTGTACAAAGTTTTCATCGTCTATTACCTTAAACGCGGTTTTGCGATAATTTTGCAAATCATACAAAAATTTACCGCTACATTTCGGCGCAAGCTTCTTAATTACTGGGCGGATGTTGTCGATGCCAGTCAATGCCACCAGCTCATCATAATAATCGAACTGAAATGTGGAATATAAAAGAGACAATAAGAAAATGTTTTATTATGATAAATGCGCTCTTCTTCACTCTCACTCACCTGACGCTCGCCCACGACATGCGACTTTCTTCTTGGCAAACCTCGTTCTCTGCGTTCCGCCAAATCACACACTGTATCGGCTAACATATCCTCCGTACTTGGTAGTTGCAATTTTCCACTATAATATTGCATTATGAAACGCATTTGCATATCGAATAATTGAATGGGATAAGCATAAATGGGTAAACCAATAAAGCACATTGTCGGATGATAAATATTGATGCAATGCTTATAAAGTGGATAGACAAAATTATCGTGCACTTGTAAATTACAATCTGCGCTAAGGAAGGGTATTGTTAAATTGTAACCGGTACAAAAAATTATGTGAGTGCAGCACGCTTGTGTGCCATCTTTAAATATGGCGCCGTCCTCAGTGTAACGTTCAACCAATGGTTTCTGTACAACATTCGGCATAAAATCTGTTACTGGTGGCTTTTGTTGTAAATGATGACTAAGATAGACGCGTTTGGCATATGGATAAATGTGATGAGTAATGTCCATGCCGCTCCGACCAGCACCAACCATTAGGACGGTGGCATCTGTGGAAGTGAAGATGGTATAGGGAAATCAATTAGAATTTTATATTGCTTGTAGTTAAGTCTTAATATTGTGAGCTCTAAAACCCATTAGTCTATATTGAAAGCCGCATCAAAGCTAAGGGAACGTTAGTTTTCGTTAAACATTGGCTCAAAAACACACGCGTCTACATATATCTGTAAAATTTTTATTATTATTGTTTGGCATCGATGTACTGCGACCTTTATTTAGGTTTATTGTAGTTGACCATTCAGCCTATTACTTCATGTGGAGGCCTTTAATGTATTACCTCTTCTGGCTGTTTACTCCTTATCACAAAGATATTAAGAGCCACGCCACCTAGATGGAAGAGTGTCTGAATGGCTAGAGCGAATCATCCGCAGGGAATGTGCACAGGCGTTTCATTCTCCAGTTCCTAGATAGATTTAACTTACTTAGATGATAACGTAGACTACAGTGTCCCATATAGTACCCAGTTAGAGCTCGTAGGTGCTATCTGCTTAGATTTAATGAGTTGGGCTGATACTCTCATGCTGTTATAGCAGCCTGCTTGGCAAGATAGTATACCTGTTCATTACCTTTATATCCCTGGAACACATCTTGATACAACCTTGTTTTTGGCTCCTACATAATTTAGGACTTAAATGCATCCATCCACTAGCTTAGAAGTAATATTGTAGGACTGAAAGGCTACCATTCGTCTTTTGAAGTTTGGAGCATAGATACCATACATACCTGTAGAATTATTTGTAGTCTTAATAATTATCCGAGCAATAAGTTTTACGGGATCTATATAAGGCATGACACAGATTTATGCGTTAGTTTCAACCTGTCTTGAAAGTATAACTGACAGGTTGTTTAGTTTGACCTGGTCACCAGCTACTAAAAGCACGTCTGCGGTCTTTTATGAGTCCTAACTCAGGAGAATCTTCCATTATGAGGTTCAAGTATTTCCTCTTTGGAGATGTAAGCCACTTTGTTAGTCCACAAAATCTTAGTTGATCATATGCGACTCATGCCTTCTTTTAACTTCTCCCAAATTTTCCATAATACTCTCTTCGCCAAATGCATTTCACGTTTATAGATTTTAAAAACATATCTTACTCATCCCGCCACTACTCGTTTATCACAATTTCCACAGCTTAAAAATCTCTCCTGCCTGCGTACTTATTGTATCATGGCGGCTCCCCTTTTCCTTATCTTTTCTATTTCCTTCCCCACCCTATTAAAGGAGATGGTGAAGCTGTCATATGCATAGTATGCGAAGGATGGCTCTATACTTGGCTTAAGAGCTCAAAAAGAAGAAGAAAATATTAAAATTTTTTAGACCAAAAATATGACATAAGTATATAGAAATTTTTAAAATTTGCTAAATCACCAAGTCACAAAAAATATTCGGCTTATTTGCAAGGTAAAATACCAGGTCAATAAAGGCCCCATATAGACTGAATGGGTCCATATTGTTACCAGAACTTGTTTGACGACCAAACGGGAAACCCCCAATTAGGTACCAGGATTTATGTTAAATCATAACTCCGTCCTCTTAACAAATACTAGAAGTTTTCTAGGATCTAGTTTAGTTGCTGCCTCGATGTCTGGCAACTCTTCCACCCTATTTCCTCCTACAGGTCGCACTTCCTTCTGGCTATTATGCCTTTTTTGTCGGCCTAACGTCGTAGGACCCTTCCATGCAGGACCGAGCTTCTGTCCACGCCTTTTCTGCAAAATGTGTCATATGCAAGTCCTGTCTTTTTTGATTTCTTAAAAACGAATTGCCGTCTGCCGTCGACGTAACCTTCTTTCCATTTATGACGGGCAAACCAATATAAATGTATGGACTGACCTCATCTAAGTCTATGCAACGATTCATTGCATTCCACGACACTTCTTGATGAAGTACTGTGTGAGATTATTGCCTTATCACCGCCTAACTACCAATATATGTATTGATGCTACTGCAGGTTAAGCACGCTTCCTACACAATAATGAAAGACACTGCAGTGATCTGATACCGAAAACAATTTGGCCGACCCCTTCCTGTAATTTGGAGCCATCGGTATACGCGTGTATTGGCACTATTGTGGCCCCAAGCTCAGGCGTGGAATCATTTTTAGAGTTAAAACAAAAAATTTGGTTAAAATTTTTGAGTCTCCATGGAGTAAGACCTCTCCTCCTTTGATCCTCTTTCGACACCCTTTGATTTTTTCCAATCAGGACCAAAATGTATATTAAATATTTCTGATTTTGTGATTACCGTTTGAGGAGGTGAGACTAGAAAAAAACGTAAATTTGATCTATAAGGACCACCCTAATATACATGAATGTGTGTACGTACATTGGGGTGTTTCAGTTGCAGGTAAAATTTTTCCCCCTTTATTTTATATAAAAACTTGTATTTGTATTCTATTTTGAAGTGCTTCAGGGCGTAGTTTATTTAAAGATTCTATTTTTCATTAAACCAAGCGAGCATTTTTTTGCAAAAAAGTTTTTATTTTATTTTATTTTCCTCTATATTTTAAAACTTCCAGTGAAACTTTAAAGATTTACTTAATATTTCCAATAGTTTACACTTTATAAACGTAAATATTTCGACACGCCTTCAAATAATGGTAGCAAAGCTTTTACTTGATACACCCCAAAAATTTACGAAAAAGAGTAAAAGAGATAAAAACCCAAAAACTGCTGCATTACATAAAAATTTTCTTTATAAACGCGCATCTTACGATTCTGAAAGTGACTTTGGGATTTTTTTTAATTGAACTCATTTAAAAAAAAATTATTGTAACGTATTTAATGAAATTCCGCTTATTCCAAATCTTCTGCTAACGTTCCAATCACTAAACTGTTGAATAAATAACTTCAATATTGAATAATGCGAAAATTGTCTTTATTAGACTACTTGAAAATAACACTTATACTTCCCAACTGATAGCTTGCTTAAATCAAACTGACTTGTCGTGCCTCAACTGTTGCTGTTTTATACTGTTTGGTTGCCTCGTTGACATATTTCTAGGCGCTTCTATTTCTAGAATTTACTAGCTAGTTACGAGCTATAAAATTACCAGTTATAGCTACGTTTATAGCTTTTCATATGCGCGTGTATTTTGAGTGATACTTGCACAAATTATTGCCTACTTTTGGGAGTATCTCAGATATATGCATGTGTTTGTGCGTTGCTCTCCGCAGCTTGTATGGACATATGTATAGACCTATTGTCCTATTGATGTGTTGCTAATATTCGTCACATTATTATTTTCCTTATTGAAGAAAAAGTTTTCCTGATGTAATTCATATAAAAATATCTTGAACATTTCTTCAAATTTATTCAATTAGAGAAAACTACCTGAATTCGATTTAAAAAGCTGTTCTGGTTTTTCGAAAACTATAAACGTTTTCTATTTCAATTCATTTAGCTTTGATCAATAAATCTGATTGCAAATTTTGAAAACAAACACTAAAACAGGAATCGATTCAAAATCGAAATTTTTTGCGAAAACCAATGATGACAGGATAAAGAAAAAAGGGCATGCAAAATGAAACAGCCTAATGTACATATGAAATGATTAACGCTCGAAGCTTCCGTGAGTGATAACCACTTTTTGTCCTAAAAACAATGCCGGCTACAAGGAAATATATATGTTTGTATATATCAATATCAATCTGCAATAAAATTTACAAGGAGGATGCAAAGTTCAGTTGAAATATGAGCAAAAATAACATATGAAATAAAATGTAAACAACAAAATAATTGTATTATATATTTCGAACTCACCTTTAAATGCCTCGGCCTTACGAAAGACATGACTGTGCATTTTATGACCTTTGTAAAGCTCAATGCCTTCAGTTTTAGGATAAGAGGGCGTGGTGTAACGGCCATTGCATATAAAGATGTAATCAAATGATTCTGTGATATAGTTATTGCTTTTCAGATCGAGTGTTAAGACCTAGTTTAAAAAATAATAATAAAACTTATGGAAACAAAAAAAAAAAAAATAAAATTAAAAAAAATTTACGTACCTCCCATTTGTCATTTATAGGACGCACTCTCATAACTTCACGTTGCAATTGGATGTATGGCATCAAATTGAAATGTTTTGCATAGGCTTGAAAATATTTTAAAACATCACTCGCCAAAATATAGGACTCACGCATATTCGCAGGAAATTTAAAGTCAGGAAAATCCATTACTTCTTTCGGTAAATTAGTGCTGCATTTTGAATTTTTTGAAAATAAAATAAAATTTGTTATAACCAAAATTTATGTAAATAATTTAATTATCTTGCTATTGATACAAGAGAAAAATCACAAAATGTGCACACGGCAATGGTTACGAGGACATATGTCTGAATTTTCACTTCTTCAGCCGCTAACTTTTCGAGTGCTGAGTTTTGAACTCCTGGTGTTAAAGCATATGCATATATTCACTCACCCAGTTGAATGCACGGCTGCACGCTTTAAGGGCAAATTAATGGTGACTTATAACAATAAAACCATAACCAGATAAAACAGCTGATCGAACCTATCTTATGCAAATCAATGTAATCGATTAATGGTGCCATACCATAACGCTAACGCCATATCCATAACCTACAAATATTTGAGTTGGTGAATTTAATAACTTTTTGTAGATTTTATTCATTGTTTTGGATACGTTATGACTAAGAGGCTTATTTTTTGTGGAATATGTTTTTAATTTTTTGCATTTTCTTAATTTTTATGAAATTTTCACGATTTTTAGGTTAAGGCACCATTAATCGATCACATTGGGGATGGTTATGTATATGGGTATGGTTACGACTGTGGCCTTAAGGTTAAGGAAGTTTAATTAGCCCTTTATAAACTATCCGTAAATATTGTCGTTTTTGTTGATATTCCTTTTATACACAATTTGGTTCATATGTATACTACATATATCCATGTTTTTACTCCAAATTGTGTGGGATATTTTCAGGCGCGTTCAACAGAACTTACTAAAATTTGATTTTTAGCAGTGCTTTATTAGCTATGCTTCCACTGTTTACTATTAGTATAATAATATACATAATTAAGTTTTATTTACCGCAAACCATCATACATGCTGCTATGCACTTCCTCCGCTGCGTCACATCCATCAACCGCTTGTTCTGTATATACCCAAGTACCTCCAATTTCGTTACATTTATCATAGGCGACCGCTTCCATGCCATATTCGAGGGCATATTTGAGAGCACAGAGACCGGCTGCACCTGCGCCAATAACACAACAACGTTTTTTTGCAATGCTCATCATATATTTCTTATATTGTTTTTTAGTCGCATGTATTTTGACGAAAACAAGTTTTATAACTTCTTTCTTTTATAGATATTTCATGTATGTGCTTACTATTTAAGTAAATTAATTCAATCAAAATTTTTCGATATTCTGATATGTTTAGTATTTTTATTCAAGTTCCGCGTCTTTGCTTGTTTACGTTATAACTAAGTAACAGCAGGAGAGCATATGAAATTTCAATTGGCAATTGAATGGAAGACAGCGGGCAAATATTTTCGTTTAGCGCTACGCAAAATATTCTCATGATTCGAAGCTGATATGAATTAATTGATACTGATATGAAAAATCTTCGTTATTCTACTGAGCACAAATACTAAAACATACATATGTATATGTGTATGTATTAGGGTGGGTCAAATTTATTGTTGAAAAGGCACATCCAGTTTCTGAAACTATGGGTCATACTGAGTAATATTGCCCATGGGACCATAGGTCTGAAATGAATTTCGAGCCTTCCTAATTTTGTTAGAAAATATTTCTTTTTTAAACATTTTTATTATTATTTTTGTTAGAAAATATTTTGGGGTATTTAAAAATTAAATTTGCAATATGGAAAAGTAAAATATTCGTCGCTATAGGCGCTTTCCTACTATTTTTCGCATTTTATCGCTTCGTTTTGGGGAAAACGACGAATTTGTTGCAAAAATCGACGAATATTTTACTTCTCTATATTGCAAATTCAATTTTTGGATAGCCCAAAATATTTTCTAACAAAAATAATAATAAACATTTCTAAACAAAAAAAATATTTTCTAACAAAATTAGGGAGGCTCGAAATTCATTTCAGACCTATGGTCCCATGGACAATATTACTCAGTATGACCCATAGATTCAGAAGCTGGATGTGCCTTTTCAACAATAAATTTGACCCACCCTAATACATACATACATATATACATATGTATGTTTTAGCATTTGTGCTCAGTAGAATAACGAAGCTTTTTCATATCAGTATCAGTTGCCAAGGCGGAAATGCGCTAACTCTTTGATTGATTATAGTAGGTACTTTGATTTGTTCTTATTCACCAACAAACCCATCTTTTCCGCTTCTTTTTTCAGTTTGGTGTAAGCAGAACTTACGGCGCGGTTGTTTAAGCCAATAATATCAGTGTATCATTACGGCAGTCATTGTACGCATTTAAAAATATTATTCCAGAGCGGTTATGATCTGCAGCTTATATAATTTTCTCCAGCATCAAATTTAAGCAATCACCCTGTCTGAAATCTCATTTTTTTTCGCACGACTAGGACAAGTCTTTCCCAATTTTTACTGATCTGATGGTGTTGCTCGACGTTATTTGGCACAGCCATATAAGTTTAGCGGGGAAACCAAATTCAGTCGAATTCTGCCCACCTTAATATGCTCTGTATACAATACGCGAGTTTATTTATTTAAATTTAAATGAAATGCTAACTTAAATTCATTTACTTTAGTTCTGCTAGTTGAGCGCTTTTTATATTGATAGACAATGTAATCTTTATAGATATGGAGCTATGTATTGCATACGATAATAATCAGCTGAACTCTTATAAAAATAAAATTACATTCTCACAAATATGCACTTGTAGAATGGTATATTTTTTTTTT